>NW_022437017.1:9325665-9329042 GCF_009761245.1 Sapajus apella
GTGAGGACGGAGGAGAGGATGGGGGCAGCCCAGGTGAGGAAGGAGGGGGGGATGGGGACAGACCAGGTGAGGAGGGATGGGGGGTGGGGCAGCCCAGGTGAGGACGGAGGGGAGGATGGGGGCAGCCCAGGTGAAGGACGGAAGGGGGGATGTGGGCAGCCCAGGTGAGGACGGAGGAGAGGATGGGGGCAGCCCAGGTGAGGAAGGAGGGAGGGATGGGGGCAACCCAGGCCTTGGGCTCCCCCATCCTCATGGGGACCCAGGGCGCCCCCCCAACTCCAGGAAGCTGCCCCAGAGCCTCACTTGGTTTCATCCGCGACCTCCACCTCTGCAGGCGCTGTGATGGGGGCGTTCGAGTGGCCCGCCGTGGGGTCGTCAGCGTTCAGCTCCCCGTTGGTGGAGTTCAGCGCCTGGAGGAGGGCAGTGAGAGGTCATGCTGGCAGCCTGCGCCCCTCCCTGGGGCATCCGTCCCGCCCGGGTCTCACCTGGTTTTTGCTGTGTGGCTGGGCTTTGTCCCGGAGCTGAGCCTGCGAGGGCAGGTCGGTGTGGACGGTGCCGATGGGGGTCGGCTGTGGGTGGGACAGCCGGGGTCAGGATGGGCTGCAGCACCGCATCCCATCCCCCTCAGGGCGGTTTCCTGGTGCAGCACCCGCACACACGCCGGGGGCCCGCACCTACCAGGGGCTTCCCGGCCCAGTCGTACTCATAGTCGAACACGAAGCCGCTGCGGTCGAAGAGGTCGGTAAAGAGCTTGCGCAGGTAGTCATAGTCAGGCTTCTCAAAGAAGTCCAGGCGCCGCACGTAGCGCAGGTACGTGGCCATCTCCTCTGCAGAGATAGCGCCAGCCGGGCCTCGGTGGGGGTGGGGGCGCAGGGTGAGGGTGGGGATGGGGGCGTGGGGCGGGGTGCTGGGACCACTTACCTGGGAAGTTCTCGCAGAGCACCTCAATGGGCGTGGCACGTTTGGTGTCCCCGATCTTCTGGTACCGCTCCTTGAGCGTGTCAGCCTGCGGAGGTCCGCGGTTAGCCCTGCTCCTGCCCCCGCCCCGCCCGCCCGCCCGGCCAGCCCTCGCGCACCTTGAGCCCCTGCCAGGGGAGGCTGCCGCGCAGGAAGTACATGAACATGTGGCCCAGCGCCTCCAGGTCGTCGCGGCGGCTCTGCTCTGCGGGGACAGGGGCGCAGCCTCAGCGGGGCCCGGGCGCCCGCCCCCCGCCGCGCGCGCGCAGCTCACCCTTGCCCAGGTGTGTGTTGATGCTCATGTAGCGCGCCGTGCCCGTCAGGCTCTTGTGCTCGCGGTACGGGATGTGCTTCTTGGTCTCGGGGTCGATGTACTCCTTGGCCAGCCCGAAGTCGATGATGTGGATGGCGTGCTGCCGCTTGGTCCCCGGGCGGCCCACCAGGAAGTTCTCGGGCTTCACGTCCCGGTAGATGAGGCTCTTGGTGTGCACGTACTCCATGCGCGTGATCTGCAGGCGGCAAAGCGGTGTCTGCCGGCCTGTGCCCGTCCCCCCGGCCCACGTGCTCCCCGCTGGGCCCCGGCCGCCCTCTTCCCTCCCAGCCCCGCCCACCGCGCACCAGCTGGATGGCGATCATCAGCACCGTCTTGAGCGTGAAGGTCCGGTCGCACAGGTCGAACAGGTCCTCCAGGCTGGGCCCCAGCAGCTCCAGCACCATGGCGTTGTACTTCCCGCACGGGCCAAAGTAGTAGACCTGAGGGACGCCCTCTGCGGCGGACGACAGACGCACAGGCGTGCAGCAGCGGCCCCCTCCCTGCCCCTGCACAGCCCCCGCCCCGCCCGCGGCTGCCCGGTACCTGTGGCACTGAGCTGCTTGTAGAACCGGTACTCCAGGTGCAGCTGTGGGGCCCGGGACTTGATCGGCTCCTGGGGGCACAGGTGCGAGTCACTGGGTGCCCTGGTCGCTGCCCAGAAATCCCTAGGGGTGCGTCAGCGGGGATGGGGTGGAGGGGCCGACTCACCAATTTGATAGCCACGTATTCATTTGTATAGAGATTCTTTCCTGTGGGGACAGAGACCATCAGCACCTCTCGCCCAGGGCTACCCAGCCCCCATTTCCTCAGCCCGCCCACCCCCCAGGCAGGAGGCAAAAGGGACCACCCTCCAAAGAACTACCCTCACCCTAAAAGTACACCCCTGCCCAGCAGCCAGGCCTGGGCCCAGCCTGCCCGTGCACTGCCCTGGGGCCTGCCAGGTCCTCCCCACACCAGCACCTGTCCTGGTTCACAGCACCACAGGCCTGGGTATCTGCCACCCTCCCCCACCATCCCCACCCCTCCCTAGCCAGGGAGATTTCTCACAGCCTGCAGGGAGCCTTAGGGACTCCACACTCCTCTACCCCCCCCAGGGCAAATGATGCCCCCAGAGCATGGCATCTCCCGCAAGGGGAGTCCCCCACTGGCCCCCAGGTGAGCCCAGCACAGCTGGACAGGGACCTGCGGCCCACATGCATTTAAAGAGAGGAGCACAGGTCCTGTCTCCTGGGGTCACCAGCCATGCTGGACTTCCAGGGCTCGGTCCCATCCCAGGAAAGTGCAGAAGGCAGGAGGCTGTAACTTCTTTTATTTGAGACAGGGTCTTGCTCTGTTGCCCAGGCTGGCATGCAGTGGTGAGATGACGGCTCACTGCAGCCTCTGTCTCCTGGGCTCAAGCCGTCCTCCCACCTCAGCCTCCAGAGTAGCTAGGATTACAGGTGCACGCCACCATACCCAACTCATTTTTGTGTTTCTAGTAGAGATGGAGATGTGTTGCTCCAAGTTGCCCAGGGTGGTCTTGAACTGCCGAACTCAAGCGATCCACCTGCCTAAGCCTCCCACAGTGTCCGGATGACAGGCAGGAGCCCCTGTGCTGGCCCAAGGCACAGCTTTTAGCTGTTACAGACCCCGAGAAAGGAGAAGGCCAGTCCTTCATGCAGGGGAGCTGTGAAGGGGCAGCTGTGCAAGCTGGCCGGGGAGCGGGTCATGGCCCCACTCATTGGCCAATGGGCCCATATGGCACATGGCCCAGAGGGCTCCCCAAGGCAGCCGGGCCAGGCAACATGCACAAAGTGGCCGGCGCCCACATGGCTCCGGCTGAGGATGGCATTGAGGCCACAGCAACTGTCTGCTGGGCGACCTGTCCAGAGGCACGACAAGGCATCACATGGGGCAGCCCCATCTCTCAGGCACCGGCCAGCCGGGTTACCGCCCTGTGTCAGTTTTATCAGCTTGTCACCTTCCCCAAACAGCCTCAAGAAGGTGGCATCTTGAGCACGCAGGGTAGTGAAAATGCGGGATAGCCACACTGGTGACCGGGTCCCTCCAGGACTGAGCCAGGGACCAGGGCGCCCCCCACCCAATGCTGAGCCGGGGACCAGGGCGG
>NW_022437017.1:9329052-9360172 GCF_009761245.1 Sapajus apella
CGGGGACCAGGGCGGGCCCCTCCAGGACTGAGCCGGGGACCAGGGCGCCCCCCCTCCAGGACTGAGCCGGGGACCAGGGCGGCCCCCTCTAATACTGAGGCAGGGACCACGGCGGCCCCTCCAATAATGAGGCAGGGACCAGGGCGGCCCCTCCAATAATGAACCAGGGACCAGGGCGGTCCCTCCAGGACTGAACCAGGGACCAGGGCGGTCCCCTCCAATACTGAGGCAGGGACCAAGGCGGCCCCTCCAATACTGAACCAGGGACCAGGGCGGCCCCCTCCAATACTGAGCCAGGGACCAGTCCGGCCCCCTCCAATACTGAGGCAGGGACCACGGCGGCCCCTCCAATAATGAACCAGGGACCAGGGTGGCCCCTCCAATAATGAACCAGGGACCAGGGTGCCCCCCCCCAATACTGAGCCAGGGACCGGGGCACCCCCTCCAATACTGAGCCAGGGACCAGGGCGCCCGCCCCTCCAGGACTGAGGCAGGGAGTAGGGCACCCGCTTCCAATACTGAGCCAGGGAGCAGGGCAGCCCCTCCAATACTGAGCCTGGGACCAGGGCGCCCCCCTCCAGGACTGAGCCAGGGACCAAGGTGCCCCCTCCAATACTGAGCCAGGAACCAGGGCGCCCCCCTCCAGGACTGAGGCAGGGACCAGGGCGCCCCCCTCCAATACTGAGCCAGGGACCAGGGCTGCTCCCTGCATTTCTAGAACAAATGAGTTCGCCTCCCATGTTTTACCCCAACATAACATGTTATTAGAAAACTTTCCTCGTAAAATGGAAGGAGCCGTGCCCTGAGCACCCAACACTCACCGCTGAGGCCCCAGAACTAAACCTGCCACACGGTTCCATCCTCACAATTGCCGTCCACCAGTCCATCTTAGTTTTAGATGGATTTCAAGTATTTTCTTGAGTGTAGCTCTGTCGCCCAGGCTGGAGTGCAGTGGCGCAATCTTGGCTCACTGCAACCTTCCCCTCATGGGTTCAAGAGATTCTCCTGCCCGAGCCTCCCGAGTAGCTTGGATTACAGAGGGACACACCACCACAGCCGGCAAATTTCTGTATTTTTAGTAGAGATGCCATTTCACCATGTTGGCCAGGCTGGTCTCAAACTCCTGACCTCAGGTGATCTGTCCGCCTCGGCCTCCCAAAGTGCTGGGATGAAGTTTTAGAGCTCAGGACACTGCCCCCTAAACCTTCCACCTGCAGGTTCTTTGAGCGCTCGTGTGTCCTTCCTGCGCTGCCCGTCGGGGGCGGGGCTCACAGTGGGATGCCCAGAGCCGTCTGGTGAGCGCTGGCAGCTGCCTGCTCCTGGACAGTCCTGGTCCTGTTGAGAAGGAGAGCCCACGGCTCCCCACCCATCTCCCCTTCCCCGCCTGAGAGGCCGCCCCTGCAGTGGGCTCCTCGCCCTGGTGCACGGCATGTGCCTGGCTGGCGCTGCGCCACGGCTCACAGGATGGGAGTGACTGCCCATCTGCCCCTGGGGGACGCCCTGCTGTCTACAGTCCTGACTCTCCAGAGCAGAGCTGCAGTGGACGTGGCTGTGTGGCTCGTCCTGCGGGCAGCTGCCCCCTTCTCCGGCAGAGCGCCCGCCTGTGTGCAACGCCGTCCCTCTGACATCTGTGGATTTATCATCCAGCTGTGGCTCCCTGACGGTCAGGTAGACGCTCACCAGTGTTGTCCCTGGCCTGGCTGGCCTCATGTGCTTGGCAGTCTTGTGTTGATGAGGCCTTTAGACTCTGATGTATTGATGGTGATGAGGTCTTTCCCGGCTCCTCCACTCTGCTCTGTGGAAGAAACCTTCTGCGCCTGACTCCTGCCGCTGTGTGCAGCCGCACGTCAGAGACCTGGGTGTGGGCTGGGCGTGTGCTGCAGTGTCAGAGGCCTGGGGATCTGCAGATTCCTGGAGGAAGCTGGGTGCTCTGGGCTTTGGGAGCCAAACGGTGCCCCCGGCAGCACTCTCTGTGCACGTGGAGGGCAGCAGAGCCCGAGAGGCCTGGCAGAGAATAGCTCCAGAGAGGCTCAGGAGGCTCCAGAGGACACACAGGCAGGAGGATACCACACAGCGCCAACAGCCGGAGTGAGGGGTCCTCCCAGATCTGACTTCAGCTGAGAACCCAGAAGGTCCATACCTTGGTGCAGGGCTCCCTGGCCCTGGAGTCCCTGCGCCAACAACCCTGAAGCCAACCCTGACAGAAGCAAAGTGAGCCACGGGACAAATGCAGAGCGTGGCCCGGGAGATCACACCCTCCACCCTTCACGGCACACATCACAGCCACGCCCAGTGAGGCTGTCCCACAGGTAAGGGGGGGCGTGACAGTGACGAGAGTCAGCAGCAGCCCACATGTCACTTCACAGTGCTGTGGCTTTGATGCGTCCCCCAAGGGTCCTGTGTTGGAAACTTGATCCCCAATTCCGCTCGGCTGGGGCTGGGGCCTGGTGGGAGGACCTGGGCCGCTGCCCTCGCAGACGGGCGAATGCCTCAGCATGGAGTGAGTTCCTGATTAACGGGCAAATCTGGCACCTCCTGTCCTCGCCTTCAACCCCTGCCTTCAACCACGGGAAGCCACAGGAGGAAGGTCCTTGCCAGACACCGCCCTCAATCTGGGGCTTGCCGGCCTCTACAAGTGTGAGCCCATCAATTTCTGTTCATCATAAATGGCCCAGTCTGTGGCACAGCAGCACAAAGCGGACTGAAACAGCACAGACGTGTTCAAAGACTTAATGGAAAAGATGGCCATTGAATGCGCACGTGGGAAGCCTCAGCGGAGAGACCCAATGGAGAATCAGACGGGCTGAAAAATGCCACGAGCAACGCAACAGTCATGATGGCCGTCAGAGGCTGGAGGCTGCGGGAAAGGAGCGAACTTAGCCTGGCGCCAGCAGAGCACAGAAGCTGAGGCCAACAGCCAGGGCTGAGGGACCCGGGGACAGGGCCGAGCACTCCTGTCACACACACAACCAGAACCCAAGAACGAAAGCAAGGCTGGGCCTGTCTAAAACTCCGCAATCCAGCCAGACAGCACTTTGGGAGGCTGAGGAAGGTGGTTCACGTGAGGTCAGGAGTTCAAGACCAGCTTGGGCAACAGAGTGAAACCCGGTCTCTAGTAAAAACGCAAAAAAATTAGCTGAGCATGGTGGACAGCGCCTGTAATCCCAGCTACTCTAGAGGCTGAGGCAGGAGAATCACTTGAACCCAGGTGGCAGAGATTGCAGTGAGCCAAGATTGTGCCACTGCACTCCAGCCTCGGCGACAGAGCAAGACTCTGTCTAACAACAAAGCTGGCCAGGTGTGGTGGCTCACGCCTGTAATCCCAGCACTTTGGGAGGCTGAGGCAGGCGGAGGACCTGAGGAGCTGACGACCAGCCTGACCAACATGGAAAAACCCCATCTCTACTAAAAATACAGACAATTAGCTGGGAGTGGTGGCAGGTGCCTATAATCCCAACTACTGAGGAGGCTGAGGCAGGAGAATCACTTGAACCCGGAGACAGAGGTTGCAGTGAGCCAAGGCCTAGGTGGCAAGAGCGAAACTGTTTCAAAAAAAAAAAAGCAAAGTTAAGGTAGAAAAATGTTCCACGAAATAATGGCTCACATTTTTCCAAAGTTAATTTTAAAAAGTACCGTACCAACACAGAGCTCCAAGGAGTCAATGGATCCCAAGCAGGATAAAGTCAGAAAACCACACCTAAGTAGAGCATAGTCAACATTTTAAACCAAACATAAAACCTCAAAAACAGAAAAACTGACCCATTCTAGAACATTCACAACAAGGGAACAATATTCAGCAACCTGAGTCCTGAACAGGCTCAGCACCAAAGCCAGCGCCAGCCCTGAGCACGGGCCCAGGCAGTGCTCAAGACGCCCCGTGCTACTCGGTTCTGTTTGGGCAGTTCTCCTCAGAAGAGCCCACATCCAGAAACTCCTGTGGCCCCTGCGCCAGGAACAGATGAAGAAGGTGTGGGGTGTCCCCCGGCGGACAGCCTCCCAGCACCGAGAAGCCATGACTTGCGGCTCCTGCGCAGCACACGCCACCAAGACGCCAGGGTGAAGGAAGCGCAAACCACAGCTTCCTAGAAGCTGGCGCCGGAGACCTGTGACCGCCACCCAAGGGCCCACGTAGCCATCTGGGACCCCAAAGCCATCCAGGGCCACTCCTTGGGCTGCAGGTTACAGACTGTGCCAGGCATATGTGCGGATGTGTATGCAGATGTGTGTGTGCGTAGATGTGCGCATGTGCGTATGTGCCTGTGTGCTCGTGTGGCTGTGCGTCCCTGTTTGCGGATGTGCGTGTGGAGGTGCGTGTGCGAAGGTGCATGTGTGTGGATGTGCGTGTAGGTGTGTCTGCGGATATGCCTGTGTGCTTGTGTACACGTGTTTGTGGCTGTGCATGCCTGTGTGCAGATGCGTGTGTGGGTGTGTGGATGTGTGCGGATGTGCGTGTACGTGCGTGTAGATGTGCCTGTGTGCTTGTGTACACGTATTTGTGGCTGTGCATGCCTGTGTGCGGGTGTGTGTTTGTGTACGCGTTTGTGGCCATGCATGCCTGTGTGCGGATGTGCGTGTGTGTGGATGTGCGTGTGCTTGTGTACACGTGTTTGTGGCCGTGCGTTCCTGTGTGTGCGTTACTGTGTACATATGCATGTGTGGGCATACGTGTACACATCTGCATGTGGCTGTGTGTGTGAGCGTGCACACACATGCAGGGCTAGGAGACCACACCTCCCTGCAGGGAAAGCTCAGTCGCTTGGCTGAGAAACGGCACCCAGGGACTCCCCAGCCACAGGCTGTCGGACAGGCAGTGAGGCTTTGTGGCCCACGCCCAGCCTCTGCCCACAGAGGTGGAATCCCAGCAGCCTCCCCAAGGGCTGGGGTGGGCTCTGGTTCGGGATGGGGCCTCAAGCCGGCCTCCCGGGGCCCTGGGTGCAGCCAAGGGGAACAAAAGTGGCCGGGCGCTTGAACCCAAGAGGCAGAGATTGCGGTGAGCAGAGATCAGGCCACTGCGTTCTAGTCTGGGCAAAAGGGCAAGGCTCCACCTCAAAAAAACAAAACACTGAAGCAGCCAAAAGTGACCCCCAGAGCAGCCCTCACCTGGGAAAAGCTGCTCGACTCACAGGACACACACTTCTGCCGCACTAACGGTCTGCTGAACCCCACTTCTGCCCACAAGTGGCAACTACCATTCATCCCCATTTAACAGGTGGGTAAACTGAGGCAAGAGGTAGGAAGCTGCACCACAAAACATTCTTGGGGTCCAGGTGGCCACAGCCCATGCTCCTGCGCCCCTGGGCAGCCGCTCCTGAAGGTGCAGCCACGTCACATCCACTCCCTGGGCTTCAGTTTCCCTCATCTGACAGCCTCATCGGGCTGAGAGGCCAGATTCTGGTATCGCCTGCTGTGGGCGCCAATGTAAGGCTTATATACTGCTGTGGCCTCCTGGACCTGCCCATCCCTCACTCCTTCACAAGGACCCCGATTTCCACCACTACAGACACTGACTGGGGGTGCACTTGGGTCCCCCGGAGAACCCCACTAAAAGATGCCACGTGCCTTCCTGCAGGAGCTCAGGCGTCTGCCGTACAGCCAGCAGCACCAAAAATGAATTTAACCACGTTTCCAGGGATGATCCAGCTCCCAGGCACAGCTAATCACGGACTGGGGTCGGCCCCAAATGTGCTCAGAGCTCCCCGAGGCCCGGTGGTCATCTTCAGGCACCCCCACCCTGGGAAGGTGGCCCTGGCTGGTGAGAGGCTCAGCCCCCAGCCCCCTCCTCATGCCCACCTCTAGTAGACCCCGGCAGGGGAGGTAGGTGTGAGCAGACGGGACGGAGCCAGGTGGGCCAGGCGCTGCCTTTCAAAGGGTGAAGCTAGGAGTGGCGCACAGTGTCACTGCCACACAAGTCACTCCAGCCACCCGATGCCCACTCTGGGCTGGCCGAGACCTCCCATGAGCCGAGTGCGGGCACGTGCCTGCAGTTAACGCCGGGGCTTCATCCTGCGTGGACATGGGCAGTGGAAGTCACTCCTGACTTAGCACTCAGGCTCCTCGAGGCCTGGCCTGCTCTGGGCCACCCGCTTCCCAACAGAACTGTTTCCCAAAAAGGGGACAGGGCCAGAAACCCACCCTCCCCGCAGAACCTCCTCGCCAGGAAGTGGCGCTCACACCACGATCAACCTGCAATTCAATGCACCTGCCGGTGACCTGGGGTTGCCCCGCCAGAGGCTGCTGTGACCCCGGCACGGCCCTGCCACGGCCTCCCGCCCCCGCCCCCACCCGCCACCGAGCGGGCCTCACCTAGGCGGAGCTCCCCGAAGTTGCCACAGCCGATCTTCTTGCCAACGCGGAAGTTGGGGCCCACCATCAGGACCCCCGAGCTGGCCCCCGAGCTCCGGACGCCGTGGCTGCTCCGGCCCCCGCCGGCCTTGGACATTCTCCGGCCCTCCTCCGTCTCCCCTTTCCCTCCTTTCTTGTCAAAATCCATAAGTTTGTGATACCCTGGCCTCTCCACGGTGACTCTGCTGCCGTGCAAATCCCAAGTCTGTGGAAACCTGAGGTCCTGGCTCCTCTGAGGCTAGAACATCCCGGCGGCAGGCGGGCGGGCAGGGCCCGCAGCTCCCGGCTACTGAGACGCAGGCGCTTGGGCCGGCCAGGCCGCGGTGCTCATCTTGGTGGCCTCGGGGTCGCTCTCGGGGGCGGAAGACATCCTGCTGACAGGTCCCACTGCTCAAAGCTCACGGTTCACAGCTGTGGAGAAACAGACACAGGTGAGCACCAGCGAGGCCCCCATGGGGTCGGGGCTGCAGAGCGACTGAGGGCAGGGCAGGGTGTGGAGGACATGGGCAGGGGGTTGCTATGCTGGAAGGGGCTCTGAAGGCCGGGGCATGACAAGCACCATTCCTGTCCCAGAACCCAGCTGGGAAGCACGCGCTGCATGACATCAGAGGCCAGAGGTCTCGATGAAAAGGGTGGGGCTCAGGGGCTTTCTGGGGAGCAAGGGGGGTGGGAAGGGTGGCACGGGCAGGAGAGCATACTGCTAGGAGGGCATGGTTGCCAATCCCAGGGAGAGGCCCAGAGGGTCCTGAAGCCTGGGGCAGTCCACTCCCAGACACAGAGGGGCCACACAACGGTCCCTGTCCCCAGGCCCCGGGCTGTCTAAGAAAGAGGGAGGGAGACAGGTGACAGCAGGCAGGCCCAAGGCAGGGACACGGGAGCCACCGGGCTGCCGCTGCTAATGGTGGTTGGGTGATGCTGAGGGCGGGCCAGAAGGCAGGAGGCCCCCGGCCCTGACCCAGGCTCAGGCTTCGCTCTCCAGGGCCACTGGTGGAGTGGGGCAGGCTGAATGCCACTCGCAGCTGTGATGATGCCAGAGTGGGTCCAGCCCAGACCCCTTCGGTGCAGAGCGGAGCTGGAGAGGGACCGGCGTGGCCTGAGGTACCAGTGTAACCCAACGTGACCTAAGCAAGGCCAGACAGCCAACTTGCTACCCCAGGGGAAAGGACAGAGGCCTCTGGTCCTGAGAACGAATGCACAGTTCCCGCTCCTCAGATGGTGGGACCCCAGCCCACAGCCCCTCACTGTGTCCACACCACCTTAAATACTCCTGAGCGCAGGGCCACCCAGGGCCCCAAAACCCGCTGCCGCCCACAGAGAAACGCAGTCTGGACAGGGCTCATGGCTGAGGGGACTCCGTGGGTTGCTCACAGGCCCCGACAGGAGGCAGGACAGTTCCCTTGAGGAACCTCAGGCAGCCTGGGGAGGGGTCCCACCTGCAGAACCAAAGGGCGAGACTGTGGTTTAACTGAGCTCTACCACACGGCAACCCCAGGGACGCGGCTGTCACCTCCTGACGCCCTTGAGCCAGGAAACTGCCCAGGAGGCCAAGAACCCTGCACGTGGGGCCACCACAGGCCACCCGCCAGTCCGCACAGATCCTGCCAGGTCCTCCCTCGCCCAGGCCCCAGCAGCACCCCCACCCTACCCTGGGGCTCCAGGCAGACAGAAGCACCACCTTCACGAGAGAAGGGGGGAACCAGAGTTCGCTGCTGTCTCCCTAGATGTGCAGGGGAAGAGGTGCCCTGCCAACGAGCAGGACGTGGGGGCCACAGGTGAGAAAGGGCAAGCAGAGCACAGCCATTGTCAAGAATGGAAGGACAGGAGCTCCCCACTGAACAAGCCACACCGGACAAAGGCACTGACATCGCCAGCTGCTGCGCGGCACGCAGCCCCTGCGCTCGTGTCCGAGAAAGGCCCTCTGATCATCCCAGGCGGCCCTGAGGGTTCCACACCGCCGTCAAGTCACTCAAATCTTCCAGTTTCCCAGCACACACAAGAGTCACGTTCCCAGCGTACCGTGGTCTAGGACGTGTGCGGTAGCCCTGTGTCTGATTAAACAACGGACGCACTGCAATTAAGCGGGCGTGATGCCTTAAGCCCGTGGCCACAGCCACTCGGGAGGCTGAGGCGGGAGGACCGCTTGAGCCCGGGAGGCGGAGGCTGCAGCCAGCTATGATCGTGCCACTGCACCCCAGCCCAGGTGATAGAGTGAGACCCCATCTTAAATAATAAAGAAATGCAGTGCTGGGCGCGGTGGCTCACGCCTGTAATCCCAGCACTTTGGGAGGCTGAGGCGGGTGGATCACGAGGTCAAGAGATCGAGACCATCCTGGTCAACGTGGTAAAACCCCGTCTCTACTAAAAATACAAAACATTAGCTGGGCATGGTGGTGCGTGCCCGTAATCCCAGCTACTCAGGAGGCTGAGGCAGGAGAATTGCCTGAACCCAGGAGGTGGAGGTTGCGGTGAGCCGAGATCGCGCCATTGCACTCCAGCCTGGGTAACATGAGTGAAACTCTGTCTCAAAAAAAAAAAAAAAAAAAAAAAAAAAGAAAGAAATGCAAGTGCCTTACTGCTAAGCCCCGGTGATGATCGTCGGAACCGTGCGTGAGCCCTCATCCCCCCGGAGGGGGACAGCGGCTGCTGAAGGCTGGGGACGCTGGGGCAACGTCTCAAATTCTGACTACAAAAGAGTCGGCCACACGGACGGACTCTTCCTTTCATGCGATTTCTCTGTGGGGCGGCTGCCTGACGGCATTTACTACCCGCAGCAGAACGTGTTTCAGAACCGGAGTCAGTCCTCTCAGACCTGCTGCTGCTTCATTAGCTGAGGCTGCGGGATATTCCCAGTCCCTTGCTCTCATTTGGACAACGTCCACGGCGTCTGCACCTGGACTGGAATGCAGCTGGAGCAAATCCTCACGTGTGAGCGTTTTCTCATGAGATCGTGGCCACTCAGTCGCATCTCCAGGTTCTTCTAATTCTCATTCTTTGCTGCTAAAACCTCTGCAGCTTGATCCCTCGCCGCGATCCTTGGAAGACTGGGATCCACTTCTTCCAAAATTCCACTGATGCTGACATCTGACCTCCTTCCACGAATCACACATGTTCATCACGGCATCTAGAAGGGCAAATCCTTTCCAGGGGGATTCAAGTCACTCAATTTCCCCAGTGCCACCAGAGGACTCACTCTCCATGGCACCTACAGCCTTACAAATGTATTTCTAAACCATGAGACTTATGGGCCAGGCACGATGGCTCCTGCCTGTAATCCCAGCACTCTAGGAGGTGGATGAAGGCGGACCGCCTGAGGCCAGGAGTTCAAGACCAGCCTGGGAAACCCAGGGAGACCCTATCTTTACAAAAATAAAAACAAAGTTAGCCAGTCACATGGCAGTGCTCACCTGCGGTCCTAGCTACTTAGGAGGCTGAGGTAAGAGGATCACTTGAGCCTGGGAGGCGGAGGCTGCACTGAGCTGTGACTCTGCCATTCCACTGCAGTCTGGGAGACACAAAGAGACTTTGTTTCAAAAATAGTAAGACTTGGCCAGGCACAGTGGCTCAAGTCTGTAGTCCCAGCACTTTGGCAGGCTGAGGCAGGCAGATTGCTTTGAGCTCAGGAGTTCCAGACTGGCCTAAGCAACATGGCGAAACCCCACCTCTAAGAAAAAATGTAAAAATTAGCTGGGCGTGGTGGGACATGCCTGTAGTCCCAGCTACTCAGGAGGCTAAGGCAGGACAACTGCTTCAACCCAGGAGTGCAGCGTCACTACACTCTAGCCTGGGTGACAGAGTGACACCTTTTCATTCATTCACTCATAAATGACATGCCAAGGAGTCATCTTGGACTCATTCGTCCATTCATTCATTGATCCATGGGCTGCAGAATGCATGCCATGCCACCAAGGACAGAAACACACGTTGTCCTTCTGTCTCCATCAGGGCTCTGGGGCGACCGGTGCCCTCAATGAGCAGTCATGTTTTGAAAGGAATCTTTTTTTCTGAGCAACAGGTCTCAAAGTGGGCTTCAGATATTCCGTAAACCTGGCATTAAACAGGTGTGCTGTCATCCAGATCCAGGCCGTTGTTCTATTTCTTTCCTTTTTTTGAGATGGAGTCTCACACTGTCGCCAGGCTAGAGTGCAGTGGTGTGATCTCGGCTCACTTCAACCTCCGTCTCCCGGGTTCAAGCGATTCTCCTGCATCAGCCTCCCGAGCAGCTGGGGTTACAGGTGCACGCCACAACGGCCGGCTAATTTTTGTATTTTCAGTAGAGACAGCGTTTCACCACGTTGGGCAGGCTGGTTTTGACCTCCTGACCTCCTGATCTGCTCCGGCCTCCCCAAGTACTGGGATTATAGGCGTGAGGCACCGCGCCCGGCCCTGTTGTCTTATCTAGAGCACAGAGTAGGTCTGGCATCCTTCTCAGGGGCCCTAGGATTTGGGGAATGGTAAAAGCCCTGGCCTCACCTGAAAGTCACCAGCTGCATTAGCCCCTAACAAGAGGGTGGGGGGGGGCTTTCCTTTCAAGCCAGGGAAGCACTTCTCCCACTTGGGGAAAGTCCTGGGTGCCATCTTCTTCCAGCAGAAGGCTGCTTCTTCCACACTGAAAATCCGCTGAGCACAGCCACCTCCATCAATGATCTTGTCTGAATGCTGGCTAACGTATCTCCATCTGCACTTGCTGCTTTTCACCTTGAACTTGAGTTTTTTGGTGGTTTTTTTTTTTTTTTTTTGACACGGGGTCTCACTCTGTCACCCACAATCACAGCTTGCTGCAGCCTCAACCCCCTGCGCCCAAGCGATCCTCCCACCTCACTGGTGCTCCAGAATAGCTGGAGCTACAGGCATGCACCACCATGCCCAGCTAATTAAAAAAATTTTTTTGCAGAGGCTGGGCATGGTGGCTCCTGCCTGTAATCCCAGCACTTTGGGAGGCCAAGGTGGGCAGATCACTTGAGGTCAGGAGTTCAAGACCAGCATGGCCAACATGGTGAAACTCCAACTCTACTAGAAATACAAAATTTAAGCCGGGCATGGTGGCTCCTGCCTATAATCCCAGCACTTTGGGAGGCGGATGCAGGCGGACCGCTTGAGGCCAGGAGTTCAAGATCAGCCGCCTGGCCAACATGGTGAAATCCCCACCTCTACTAAAAAAAAAAAAAAGTACAAAAATTAGCTGGGCATGGTGGTACGTGCCTATAATCTGAGCTACTCAGGAGGCTGAGGCAGGAGAATCACTTGAACCAGGACCCAGGAGGCGGAGGTTGCAGTGAGCCGAGATCGTGCCACTGCACTAAAGCATGGGCTACAGACGGAGACTCCTGTCTCAAAAAAACAGAACTACGCAGGCGTGGTGGTGAAGCCTGTAAGCCCAGACAGCCAGGAGGCTGAGGCAGGAGAATCACTTGAACTCGGGAGGCGGAGGCTGCAGAGAGCTCAGATTGTGCCATTGCACTACAGCCTGGCCAAAGAGCGAGACACTATCTCAAAGAAAAAAAATCATCAATGGGCTACAATAAACTCACAACACAGCACTATATATTTCACTTTCATGAAAAAGTTATAATAAACCACCATGTTACTCCCTATCTCTGTGGATGGGCCTGTCCTGGAGATTCCTTTTCTTTCTTTTTTTTGAGACAGAGTTTCACTCTTGCTGCATGGCCTGGAGTGCAATGGTGCGATCTCGGTTCACCACAACCTCCACCTCCCGTTTCAAGCAATTCTCCTGCCTCAGCCTCCCGAGAAGCTGGGTTGACAGGTGCACGCCACCACGCCTGGGTAATTTTATATTTTTAGTAGAGACAAGGTTTCTCCACGTTGGTCAGGCCGGTCTCGAACTTCTGACCTCAGGTGATCCACCCGCCTCAGCCTCCCAAAGTGTTGGGAGTATAGGCGTGAGCCGCCGCGCCTGTCCTGTCCTGGACATTTCATAGAAATGGGATCGCACACTACAAGTCCCCTGTGTCTGGCATCTCTCGCTGAGCCTGATGTCCTCAAGGTACGTCCGTGCCATGGCCTGCGTCGGGGCTGGGTCATGTTCAGGTGCGTGAAGGACCACACCACGCCACCTCCTCTGCTGACGTCCATCTGGGCTGTAGCCACCGTCTGGCTGCTGGACTCCGCAGCTGTATTTCTCACAGGCTTTTGTGTGGTCATGGGTGTCCACTCCTCTTGGATATGTAGCTGGGAGTGGCCTTGCTGGGTCGGATGGGAGCTCCGTGTGCGTCACTGAGGAGCTGCCCGGCCGTGTCCACAGCGGCTGGAGCGAGTTATACTCCACCCGCTGTGCCTGAGGGTCTGATTCCTACACACCCAGTCACCGCTTCTGTGAGGTTTGGTTTCTGTTTTTGCTTTGAGACAGGGTCTGGCTCCGTCGCCCAGGCGGGAGCACAGCGGTGCCACCTCAGCTCACTGCAACTTGTCTCCCAGGCTCAAGCAATCCTCTTGCCGCAGGCTCCTGAGTAGCTGACTACAGGCATGCACCCCCATGCCTGTGTTGCCCAGGCTGGTCTCAAACTCCTGGGCTCAAACAATCCTCCATCCCCGGCCTCCCGAAGTGCTGGGATGACACGCATGCGCTGGTGGCCCCAATTCTGTGCTTCTGGGCACATCCATGCTGGGGTGTGCTTTGAATGTGCATTTTTCGGCTGACTCCTGGATTTAGATGTCAGATTTCTCCACTGGACTGGGTCAGGGGTGCAGGGAGGGGTGCGCTGGTGCTGCAGCTGAGGGAGGGGCCGGAGACACTGACGTGACCGAGTGGCCATGGGTCAAGGGATGACAGCTGGTGGCCTTCACCCAGCTTAGCGGGCAGATTTCTCAAGCTACCGACTCTCCTGACTGTCCAAACATCCAGAAACGCCCACGCATGGCTAACCTAGTTTCTCTAAACCAACTCATATTAAAATTTAACTTCCTTCCTGGGCGTTTTGGGGGGGGCAGTCTCCTCATGTGCCCTGGGAAAGGGATCCGTGAGAGGCAGATCCGCCCCCGCCACAGCTCATCTCTCTCCCGTCACAGGGACAGGGCACCCAGGCTCCGCTGTCCTGGTATCCCCCACCAAGGCCCTGCTCCTGGAACCAGCCACCAGCAGGGCCTTCTGGGGAAACGGACAGCACGGCCTGGAGCAGAGGCCGCCGGGCCCGCCTGCGAGGCTCCTTGGCATGGCTGGAAACTCAGGGTGACATGCACACCCTAGCCAAGAGGGACATCCAAGGCACCCCCACCCAATGCCTCTGTGTAGGGAAAGCAGCAGCAGCTCTGATGGCTGAGCCAGGCTCAGGTCCTCCACCCACCACGGCCAGGTTCTGACCACAGGGACCACCACACCGCACCGCCCCCAACCACACCCCTCCACAGCAACGAGAGCCACGGGGAACAGCCCATCAACAGGAAGAATGCCACAACTGTGACAGCCCGGGCTGGGGTCACACTGGGCTGTCCTGGTCACACCCTGCCCATCCATCCATCCGTCCTTCTACTGTGGCTGCCTCCAACCCCGCCCAGACAACAGCTAACAAGGTGGACAGGGAGACTTCTGCAGAGGACCGCCATGGGGGGTGACGCATCCATGGGAGAGAAAACTGGAGCCTGGGGCCTCTCCCCTGCCTGCCCCCCGCCACCTCTCCCCTGCCCAACCCGCTGGCACAGAACACTCTCCCTCTGGAAACCCTCTTGGGATCCACAGGAAGAGGCACTGAAACATCCATGCCTGCATTTTTTTTTTTTTTTTTTTTTTGAGATGCAGTCTTGCTCAGTCGCCACGCTAGAGTGCACAATCTTGGCTCACTATAACCTGTGCCTCCCAGGTTCAAGCAATCCTCTGCCTCAGCTTCCCAAGTAGCTGAGATTACAGACACCCACCACCACGCCCAGCTAATTTTTGTATTTTAGTAGAGACAGGGTTTCACACGTTGGCCAGGCTGGTCTTGAACTCCTGACCTCAAGGTGATCTGCCCGCCTCAGCCTCCCAAAGTGCTGGAATTACAGGTGTGAGCCACTGTGCCTGACCTCCTTTTTTTAGTTAAAACAAGAGTCTTACTCTGTCACCCAGGCCAGAGTACAGTAGTGAGATCTTGGCTCACTGCAGCCTCCACCTCCCATGTTCAAGCGATTCTCCTGCCTCAGCCTCTCAAGTAGCTGGGATTAAAAACAACCCCCACCATGCCTGGCTAATTTTTTATATTTTTGGTAGAGACAAGGTTTCGCCACGTTGGCCAGGCTGGACTCGAACTCCCGACCTCAAGTGATCCGCCTGCCTCAGCCTCTCAAAGTACTGGATGACAGGTGTGAGCCACCACCTGCTGGAAGCCACCGAGCAGAGCCTCAAGAGCCACCAAAACCCTTGGAGAGGCCAAGAGGCTAGAGGCCACCGAGCAGAGCCTCAAGAGCCACCAAAACCCTCGGAGAGGCCAAGCGGCTGGCGGCCACTGAGCAGAGCCTCAAGAGCCAGCAGCACGGACCTCACCTGGAGAACAAATCCGTCCCTTCATGCCGGGAGGATGAAGTGTTCTTGGTCAGACAGCACGGACGGAGCCACAGCCTCAAGAAGAGCTACCGGCGCTGAGCTGTGGGAGTTACAGGGTGGCGGGGACAGCCGGAGAGTCACATCTCAATTATTAATACGAAAACCAACTTGCACTCTGGGAGCGAACGGAGATGCGGACTGGGAAGCCGTGTGGGGAGGGGACACTCAGGACCCAGAGCTGATGCCACACCCACACTCACCACTGGCTGCTGCGGCCCGTGCCTGGCAGAGCTGAGGCCCTCTCCACCCTCCTGCTCCGAGCACCGACCCCGTGTACCCTCCCTGCCGAGCCCTGCAGGGCGGCACTGTCGGGCTCCCATTCCCCCACACATATGTTCGGTCACCCAGAAATGACCAGCAGCTCTTGTTCCCTCCACATATACACCAGGTGCCCAGAAAGGACCGGGCAAGGCCCAGCAGCCTCTGGGGGCCACCGAGGAGGACGCCGTGCTCGGACAGGCGCTGGGCACAGGCTTTGGCGGGAAAGCTGGGACTCCCGATCCCCTCAATTTCAGGCAGGGCAGACAGGGCCCTCAAGGACAGTCCCCCACGAGGCTGCGCTGGCTTCCAAGCCTGCAGACCCGCTCAGGGGGAGCCACCTGCTCGGCCACTGCCGTCCCTCAGGCACCCCATTAGGAAGCGAGCAGGGTGGTCGGTATGCGTCCCGACACCCCACTACGGGACGCGAAGGGCGTGCGCCTCCAATCTCTCCCTGTGCACAGGGGACGCACGAGATGCCGTGAGGCTGGCTCTGCCGTGCCCGGAGCCCCGGGAAGTAACCATGAATGATGGCCGGGCGTTGTGGCTCATGACTGTAATCAGCCTCGGCCGTGCCACACACACACCGCCCGCCAAGCACCCGCCCTACTGTGTTTCCAGGGGAGATCTGGCAGCTGCTTGGAGGCAACCAGACGCCCTCAGAGGCCCCTCTGTGCCCACACCCGCAGCAACCCGGGGTCCCTCGTACCCTCGTCTCTGCCTGTGTGATAAGCCGTGAAAGTGGCCCAGCGTGTGGCGTCTGCCTGGGGCCCTGCAGGGACAAAGGCATGGTTCGACTCCCTCGGTGAGGACAAACACGAAGCGAAGACAGAGGCCCTACACTCAGCGTCCCTAACGGCAGACCCCAGGCCCTCCACACACCCGCCACCCAAGCCGCAAGGGGCAGCCCCGTTCTCTTCCAGGCTCAGCACGTGGCTTGCACGAGTGCTTAACACACCCTGGGACACCTCTCCCCCACTCTGCTTCCTCTCTGTGCCGCCTGCGTGACCTCCCTACTACTTATCCTTGCGGCCTCCAGGCTGGGCAAGATCCCCTTCCGGCTGCAGGGCCACCCGCTGCTCCCCATCTAGGCTGTCCCTCCTGATGCGATGGCCCTCAAGCCTGTGGGGCTGCCTGGAGGGAGGTGGGGTCTGCATCCAGGCTGCTTTTCTTCCTAGCTGTCCCTGGCTCACTCTCTCCACAGCTGGGGGACCCCCCGGGCCCAATCCCACCCCCCGGCTCTGGGTGGCACCGTTTAAATGACGCATCAGGGTGAGACCAATGAACGCGGGCACCACCACCAGCCTTGCCCCTGCGGAATCCCCCGCCTGCTCCCTCCTTCTCTCGTCCAGGTGAACTGTTGGCTTGGTCAGATTCTTCCACTGAGTAACCGTGAATGACGGCCAGGCGCGGTGGCTCACGCCTGTAATCCCAGCACTCTGAGCGGCCAAGGCGGGCAGATCACCTGAGGTCAGGATTTCGAGACCATCCTGGCCAACATGGTGAAACCCCATCTCTACTAAAAATATAAAAATTGGCCGGACACAGTGGCATGTGCCTGTAGTCCCAGATACTCAGGAGGCTGAGGCAGGAGAATCGCTTGAACCTGGGTGATGAAGACTGCAGTGAGCGGAGATTGGGCCACTGCACTCCAGCCTGGTGACAGAGTGGGAACTCCGCCCAAAAAAAAACCCAAAGAAACCATCATAAGTGACGTGTGATTAATGGCCCGAGTTAACTCAATCAACCGCCACCCGCTCAGGGTCAGCAAGGGTGAGCCCTAAATTCCGGACGGAGCCTCTTCGGGCTCTCTGGGGCATCCTTCTGGCCCCAAGGCAGAAGCTTCTAGATGGTCGTCTCTTCACAGCCCCCACAGACACAGGCATGGCCTGTGCCCTGCGTCTGCTACTGTCGCGTCCATCACAGCCGCCTCCTTCAACACTCCCCCATCCCCAATACTCAGGCCACCAGGTGGGACTCAGCACGTCCCACCCAGCCCCTCTGCGGAGGATCAACGCCAACTCCTGGAAGAGCCCATGCCACAAGGGTGAACACTGTGCCACGGCTGCCGGGTCTGAGGACAAACAGTGGCCTCATGGGCCATGACGCGTGGTCTTGTTTTTTGAGACAGGGTCTAGCTCCGTCGCCCAGGCTGGAGTGCCATGGCGAGACCTCGGCTGGCTGCCTGCAACCTACGCCTCCCGGGTTCAAGCGAGCCGGGACCTCCTGAGCAGCTGGGACCACCGGCTCGCGCCCCCACGCTGTCTGGTCTTGACTCAGCTAAGTGCGCTCTGGCTTTTGCAGAGAAAAAGCACCAAATCCCCACCCTGGCTGCAACTGCAGAGAAGCCCCAGCCCCCAAAACCACTGAAGTGGGCGCTGCTCTGCTGGGCCCGGGGCCCCACTGCTCCTGGCACCCCCCGGAAGCCTCCCTGTGCCACCCTAGGTTCTCATCCAGGTGGTGACCGTCACCTCTGGGGTCCTGGCACCCCTGCCCTGCGACCTGGAGTCAGGGGGTGAGAAAGGCACAGGCCCTGCACTCACGGACCCAACCATGTGGAAGCTGGGGTGAAGGCCCGCCCGGGGGTCCTGCTGCTCAGACACAGCCGTCTCAGATGTTGTGGCCCAGGCAGGTCGGGGCTTCCACTTTCTCTCTGGGCCCCTCTGGATGAGCCCTGGCCTCCCTCTCTCCGGCCTCAGGGCCAGGAGTGAACCCTGCTATGCCCTGCAGAGCTGAGCACTGAGGCCGCAAAACAAACACACACACACACACACACACACACACACACACACACACCCCACCACCCCACCCCCAGCTCCCCAGACGGAGCCCAGGCCGGGCTGCACCACCTCAACAGCTCCATGGATAGCCCTGGGGACAGTGGGGGCACAGGGGTCCACTGAGCACTCCCTGCACACCCAGGGCAGGCCGCATCTCCAAGCACCTCACCACGGCCTCTGTGAGGAGGTCGTGGCCAGCAGCAGAGCGAGGGCCCAGCCACACCCCCACACCAGCCTGACACGGATGGAGAAGCCCCGGCCCTAGGAGTCGCCCCCACCCGAGGAGCCTCACCTGCCACACACCGGACCTGTGGGGCCTCGCCTGGGCACACGCCCATGCTGCGGAACCTCGCCTCAGCCTCAGTGGGGGGCAGCCCAGTGCAAAATGGGAATGCTGCTTGCACAGCTGCTGCCCATGGTAGCCCCCAGCCCGCGTTCCCCACCTGAGGAGGGGCCCCGAGAGTCACTGCCTGCGCCCTCAGCGCTCACAGCAGCAGAGGAGCAGTCGGAGGACAGGCTGCCACCCTGTGTTCCATGGGCAGGGAGCAGGTGCCAGCTCCCCTACCCACACCAACAAGAACCACCGACCCAAGACTCAGCAGCTTCTGAGGGCGCACACCATTCAGGGCACTCCCTGGAGGCCACTGCCACTCAGTCAGGACCCAGCACCCGTCCGTCACCAAGGAGGAAGACCCTGGCATCTCCCAGGACGCGCCAACCCCCAGGGGCGGCCCGAGGGAAGCAGGAGAAGGGCCTGGAGGGAAGTGGGGACACGAGGGCCAGACACACGAGGGCCGGGCACCTGCCGTGCCCACGCTGGCCTGCGGGTTGGGAGCCTGTCCTGCTGCACCCAAGGCCCACAGTGAAAAGCAACAATCCTGGGGTGGAAGGAGGGGACGCTGATCCTCACCCAGCCCCCACCCAACCCACACAGCCAGGGACGGCTCCCGGGCACCAAAGAGGGGACGGGAGCCATCCCCACAAGGGGCTGCTCTCACCACGCGGCTCTGCAGCCAGAGCCGCCCCCTTCCCCAGCCCCGGCCTCAGGCCGCTACCTCCCCTGTTCTTCTCGGGGTCCTCCATGTGGTCTGCATCCAGGTCAGGTCCCTGGGGAGGGCCCCAGGAGCCCCCTTCTCTGACTTGTCTCCACTGAGTGATGTCACAGACCCTAGCTGACATCACCACACAGCCTCAGTCCAGAGCTGGGGGAAAGCTAAGGGGAGGTACAGAGCGGGGACCTTGCTGGGCTGGCAGGTACAGGCCATCCCCTGCCCAGTGCCCTCACAGGCGCCCAGACTCACATGGACCCAGCCGTGGACCCTTCTAGGCCACTCTATCCAGGAGGGCCATGCCCTCTGACCTGAGGCCACAGGGGCTGTCCACTATGGGCTCGGTCCCCTACCACCCCGATTCATCTGCACCCCATGGAAAGAGAATGAGGGGGTTGCCGCACCCCAGGACCCATGAGCCCCAACACCAGGGCAGTTTCTGCATACCACCTCTAGTCCCGGGGCCACAGCAGAGCGGGGCCAGGCCCAGCCGATGACACAGGGAAGACAGAAGGGCACCCTCCAACATGGAGGGCTGCAGGAGCTGCCACCGGCTGGGACAATCCAACCTTAGGCTGCCCTAGGCCGGGAGTGGGTTTAACGCATCAGGTGCAAAAGAGAAGCTCCCACAAATCAGGGAAAGGAAGGACACCAAGGCAAGGGCGCCTCTCATCACCGTAAGAAGGCCCCATCCACGGCAGACGCCAACCTCACTTCACCGACCGAGCCAGAGGAGACACACCCAAGAGGTGAGCCAGCCTCCAAGAAGGCGAATGAGCCGTCACAGGTCACCATGGGCAAAGGCAAGGATTGGGGATTGGCTGAGCGCGGTGGCTCATGCCTGTAATCCAAGCACTTTGGAGGCCAAGGCGGGCAGATCACCTGAGGTTGGGAGTACAAGACCAGCCTGACCAACACAGTGAAACCCTGTCTTTAAATAAATAAATAAAAGGACTGGGGATAAAGGACACGGGAGAACCGCAGCATGGCGGTTGGGACCGGACCCAGCAGGGGGAGCGGGGGGCGCAGGCACCCCTGTCCCACAGGAGGTCAGCCTCACCCTGGTGATGGCAGAGACCACGGGTCACGGCAGAGACCCACGAGGGCCATGGCAGAGCTGACTTCAGGAAAAAACTGGCACTCACCCGGCGCTGCACACACAGGGCAAACACCACCGGTGGCCTTGGTGGGGGGCGCTGTCCCTGCAATGTCTCCACAGAGGGGAGATTTTCCCAAAACTTAGACTATGCAAACAGAGGCGAGGCTGCCATGGGCTCCAGGGCCTCAAACGCCACCAACAAAATCAAAGCGGAAGTGTTCGCAGCGAATCCATCACACAGACGGCCTTCAAGTGAGGGCATCCCCATCCAGGCCGCCACGGTGCACAGGACCCCACGGGACCCCTGCTCTGCCTCAGCAGCCTTGGCTCCGGTTCCTGCACCCTGGCCCGGGACAGAGCTGACCCGGCCTCCCCAGGGGGCAGGGGTCCACCAGCCCCAGGTGGTGCCACAGACAGGCAGGGGAAGCACACGGGCACAGTCAGACACCCCACCAGGACAGAGAGCTCCATGGCAGGCCCCAGGGCGGGTGGGACCCCAGGGGGATCCCGTCGGAATCCTGCTGCGTCTGGAGGACACTGGCCCTTCCGGAAGCGTAACCTCAGACAGGACAGCCGTGAGAAACCTGGGTGGGCGCGTTTCTATGTTTTTTTTTTTTTTTTGATTAAGTCTCACTCTGTCCCCCCGACTGGGGCGCCTTTTCCCAGCGTCATGTGGGAACCGCCATGCCATGTCCCGCCTCGGCTTCCCTCCACCCAAAGGAAGTCTCATGGGTCCCCGACTCCTGCCTCTGTGATGATCCCCACGAGGGCTGCAGCGGGGAGAGCACAGCGGGGTTCAGCTTCATTCCCCGGAGAGCCCCAGCAAGAGGGCCTGGTCCTGGGGAGCCGCCCAGGTCTTCGCCATCCCCTGGCCTCCATCCAGTCCTGCAAGACTCGGCTCCAGGCCCCGTGCGCCAGGCGACACCTGCTAGACACGTGCCCCTCAGAGTCAGGCCTGTATTCACCTCGACTTTGATCAAGGCCCTTTAGAAATTGGGTTTTTTAAAAATCATCTTCAAGTATATCGTTATTAAAAGGAACACGCGCCGGGTGCAGTGGCTCACATCTGTAATACCAACACTTTGGAAGGCCGAGGCGGGTGGATCATGAGGTCAAGAGATCGAGACCATCCTGGCCAACATAATGAAACCCCGTCTCTACTAAAAATACAAAAATTAGCTGGGTGTGGTGGCGTGCACCTGTAGTCCCAGCTACTCGGGAGGCTGAGGCAGGAGAATCACTTGAACCCAGGAGGTGGAGGTCGCAGTGAGCCAACAGTGAGCCAAGATCTCGCCACCACACTCCAGCCTGATACCTGGCGACAGAGTGAGACTCTGTCAAAAAAAAAAAAAAGACTATACTTTGGGAGTCTGAGGCGGGAGGATCATCTGAGGTAAGAGTTTGAGACCAGCCTGGCCAACATGGTAAAACTCTGTCTTGGGCCGGGCGCAGTGGCTCACGCCTGTAATCCCAGCACTTTGGGAGGCCGAGGCAGGTGGATCACGAGGTCAAGAAATCGAGACCATCCTGGTCAACATGGTGAAACCCCGTCTCTACTAAAAATACAAAAATTGGCTGGGTGTGGTGGCACGTGCCTGTAATCCCAGCTACTCAGGAGGCTGAGGCAGGAGAATTGCCTGAACCCAGGAGGCAGAGATTGCGGTGAGCCGAGATGGTGCCATTGCACTCCAGCCTGGGTAACAAGAGCGAAACTCTGTCTCAAAAAAAAAACAAAACTGTCTCTACTAAAGATAGAAAAAATTAGCTGGGCGTGGTGGTGGGCGCCTGTAATCTCAGCTACTCAGGAGGCTGAGGCAGGAGAATCACCTGAACCCAGGAGGTGGAGGCTGCAGTGAACCAAGATCATGCCGCTGCACTCCAGCCTGGGTGACAGAGCAAGACTCTGTCTCAAGAAACAAAAAAAGTTGAGCTGAGCACAAGGCAGCGTCTTGCCTTCTGTCACCTGGGCAGGCGTGGCGCTCACAGCCACGGATGTGGAATGTTTGCTGACACACACATCATCAGCACATTGGCCTCTGCCCACGCTCCTCACCATCTCCCCGGAGCCCTCGTCCAGCTCTGCACCCACTGCTCACCAAGGGGCCAAGGACGAGAGGAACCCGGTTGCCGGAAGACAAGGGACATGGTTGCCGCTGTGCAGAGATCTGGTCCCCAAACCCGGCAGGGGACCCAAACGATGCAGGTATTATGGATAGTGGTTGGCGGCTCCTCAAATGGTCACACCTGGAGTCACCATGTGACCAATGATTCCACTACTAGATGTCCACCCAAGAGAACCACCACCACACGGACATGGAGGAACTGTACACAGAGGCTCACAGCAGCCAACATGTGGATGCCACGCAAACATGCACCACGTAAATAAGCGCGTGGCCACCCACACACGGCAGCGACTCAGCCACGAACAGGAGCCAGGCTGGGACACGGGCGGACGCACCTTGAGGACGTCACACTCAGTGAGAGACGCCAGACACAGAAGGCCACACCCTGTGTGATTCCACCCCAGGAGGTCCCTAGAGCCCTCAGTCTCAGAGATGGAAAAGAAAGTAGGATGGGGGCTAAGGGCTGGGGGGCCGGGGGGTGAGCCTTTCATGGGGACGGCGTTTCACTTCAGGAAGATGGGAAGGTTCTGGAGAGGGCGGTGTGGAGGACTGACCGCAATGGGGATGGGCTCCCTGGGGAGGTGGTGAGAACGCTCTGGAATTAGGGGTGGTAGCTGCACACAGAGGACCCTTGACCAAGGCTGGTGTGAACTGACAGGTCCACTCAGATGCAGATTTTCTTCAATAAGGGTTTCCCGAGGGCGCCGGCCTCTCCTGCCTCCCTTCCGCTCTGCCACCCAAGGCAGCGAGACGCACCCACTGCACCTCGGCCCTCCACGTGAACGCGACGAGGACAGAGGCTTCCGTGGGCGTCATGGGCACCGCAGGAAGAGCAAGCAGGCTCCTCTCAGCACGTCCGAGGCTCCGGCCTCCTCACTGTGAGAACGCAGCGCCTGACACTTCAGGCACTCCAGGCGGGTGTGCAGGGACCTGTGTCTGCCCGAGGCCTCGGAAGCCGCGCAAGGGTGCTTTGCCGCATGAGGGCTGGTGCCCTAACCCATCCCGCTCAAGAGGCAGCTGTGCAAACACCACTCACGTGCGCATGCCGCGGAATTCTCCCGAATATGGCTGTTTCCACTCAAAAAAGTGGTTCGTGCTCTAAGGACAAGCCCAAGTAAGGCTGGTAAGAGAACAGGGAGCTGGGTCCGTGCAACGGGTTGTTATTTCTGGAGACGGGTCTCACTCTTCTCTCCCAGGCTGGGGTGTAGCGGCGCCATCTCAGCTCACTGCAACCTCCACCTCCCAGCAATTCTCCTGCCTCAGCCTCCCAAGTAGCTGAGATTACAGGCGCCCACCACCACGCCCAGCAAAATTTTTTATTTTTAATAGAAACAAGGTTTCCCCATGTTGACCAGGACGGTCTCAATCTCCTGACCTAGTGATCCGCCCGCCTAGCCCTTCCAAAGCGCTGGGATTACAGGCGTGAGCCACAGAGCCCAGCCGGGGTCACTAATTTTAAGAAAAGCAGCGAGCCCAGCTCTGGCCAGCACCCCGGGGAAGAGGGGGCGGGACAGGGCCGGGGAACGGCTCCCTCATGAGCAGGATCAAGTCTGACTCCAGGGCCGGGTACCTGCCAAAGCCACACCTCCTGCTCACAGGGCCAGTGTTTAACCGGCTCTCCCGAGGCACGGCCCATGAAGCCTTCAGAGGAACCGGAGCTGTGCGCCCACAGGAAGCAGAAGCCAGCGCCCGGGCACGAGGAGGGCGAGGCCACTCACCCCGGAGGCCCCAGGATGTCACCACACCCATCGCCAGGGTCCCAGCCGAACTCCGAGGGGCAGCGGGGTCCCTGACAATTTCCCCTGGGGCAGCCATGGCCCACCAAGGACTCAGGCATCGAGCCCCGCACACATACCACAAGCCCCACACAACGCCCCTCTCCGAGGCTTACAGGCAAGACTGGCGGGATGGCATGGCACGCACACACCTGTGCAGACCCCAGCGTGCGCGTACGCATGCGCGCGCGCGCGCGCACACACACACACACACACACACACACGACCCCTGCAGCCACAAACCCTGGCCTGGCCCACCTGCAGCTCCAGGCCCCAACTGGGTCCCCCCACACACTCACGCTCAGGAACTCACAGGTACACCCAGCCAGTCGGAGGCAGATGCCGTCCCCTCCCATCCTCACCCTGGCCCCGAGTGCTGCCTCAGGTTCCCATCCCAGTATGTGTCCGCAGGGAGAACCTGGGCATCCGCCCCAGGACCACAGCCGCCGGGACGGGACAGGGTCGGATGGGGAAGGGCAGAGATCACTGCAGGCCACACGAGCATCCAGGGGTCACCCGGGAAACAAGGCCCCTAAGGAGGCCGGGCCCTACAGGTCACACCGCCCGCAGCACCGCGGCCACGGCAGGAGGCCTGGCCGTCAGCCTCATGGGTGGGGACCCTCCAACGGTCAGACCAGGACTCGGATGCCTCATTCCGGCAGGTGAAGTTTCTGGAAAACTGAGGGATAACCTTTAAGCACAACTTTTTTCAAGGCTCCAAGGACAATTATGCATCAAGGGAAAATCGCTGGCGACAATGAAAAAGCCTCTTGGATTTTCTCCGCCTTTTAAATAGTGACAGGGTCGGGCGCGGTGGCTCCCGCCTGTCTTCCCAGCTACTTGGGAGGCCTGGGCGGTCGCACCACCTCAGGCCGGGGGTTCAAGACCAGCTTGGACAACACGGCAAAACCCGGTCTGCACTAAAAATACAAAACCTAGCTGGGCATGGTGGCAGGTACCTGTGATCCCAGCTACTCAGGAGGCCGATGTGGGAGAATTGCGTGAACATGGTGGAGGTTGCAGTCAGCTGAGATTGCGCCCTGCACTCCAGCCCGGGCGACAGAATGAGACTCTACCTAAAAACAATCAATAAACAGCGAGGGGCCTGCCCTGGCCTGGGACCCCGAGCCTCATGCCATCTTTCCTCCTGCTGCCCTCACCTGCACCCACTCCTCTGAGGGGCCTGGGACCCAGAGGCGAGGCAGCTGCCCCCACAAGTGTGGGGTGCGAGTGACCACCTGGGACAGGCCTAGGGAAGTGCTTCCCACCTCTTCCGGGAGCAGGCGTGTGGCCTCTGCACCTGGATGGAGTCTGCTGTGACAAGAGTCACGCCCCATGGGTCACAACAGTCACACCAGCATCTCTCGTCCCACTCCCCTGGGCTGCCTTTCCCACTCATGACCGACAGCCTTGGTCCTTACCCCACGCCCTCTCCAGGGAGGCCAGGGCTCTACCCCAGTGCAGCCAGAAGTACAGCAGATGTGGATCAAGGGAGAGCTGGCTGTTTTCTGGGTTTTTTGGAGACAAGGTCTTGATATCACCCAGGCTGGAGTGCAGTGGCGCGATCTCAGCTCACTGCAACCTCCTGCCTCCCGGGTTCAAGCGATTCTCCTGCCTCAGCCTCCTGAGTAGCTGGGATTACAGGCGCGCGCCACTACACCCAGCTAATCTTTGTATTTTTAGTAGAGAAAGGGTTTCACCACGTTTGCCAGGCTAGTTTTGAACTCCTGACCTCAGGTGATCCACCCGCCTCAGCCTCCCAAAGTGTTGGGATTACAGGTGTGAGCCATCGCGTCCAGCCAGAGCTGGCTGTTTTCAACGTGATGTGACCTGAAACTGTCTCGTGCTGCATGGTGCAGGGAAGCCTCTGGGCCACCCCAGAAACACAGCTGGGGGTGACAGGAGGGGCCCTGGGCAGGGCAGGCAGAGGGCTGCCCCAATTCCTTGTGCAGGAGACACACTGGAGGCTCTGAGCGAGGCTCTGAGCAAGAGACAGCCCCACACCTGAGGCATGTACCCTGAGCAGTCAGCGCTCTGGGGCCAGGGCTGCCTTAGTTGGTTGGAGGGGCCACTGCGGAGGGCCCCGAGAAGTAGCTCCCCATGGGCCCAGCATGGAGCTCAGGCTGACCCTGCCAAGAGCGTCCCAGCACCTTACAGGCACAGGCTGGCACAGGGCCCCAAGCAGTGGCGGCGGCCAGGGACTCTGGGCAGGGGGAGAAGGGGCCGTGGAGCCTGGAGGACTCAGAACCCAGCCGGGCTTCAGGACAGTGCCTGGGGGATGGCCGGCTCACGCTGGCCACCTGGGGTGTGTCCTGCCTTGTCCTATGCGCTTGCTACTGACGTAGGTGGTGACAGGACAGAAAAAGGGCGGCAATACTGGGGTCAGAGGTCCCTGCCCCACCACAGGCAGGCCGGCCCGGGGAAGGAGGCTCACTGGGCCCCACCTGCCAGAGGGGAGCTTGCGAGGAGGCCAGGAGCCAGGCAGGCCCAGCCCCTCATGCCATCCCTGCCCACTGCAGGGCTGCCCACAGAGCACTGGATACGCTGTTCTGGTGGTCCCAGCCCCTCGTGCCGTCCCTGCCCACTGTGTGGCTGCCCACAGAGTGCTGGATACGCTGTTCTGGTGGCTGGTGGTCCCGGCCCCTGGTGCCGTCCCTGCCTGCTGTATGGCTGCCCACAGAGCGCTGGAGACGCTGTTCTGGTGGTCCCGGCTCCCCACTTTGAGTCCTCGCTGAGGCAGCACAAAGGGGTGCCCCACCCAGCCAGGCCAGTCCAGCTCCCAGACAGACCAACCCAGCAGACAGCTGCACCCACGCACCAGTCACGGGCGGCACGGTCACCTGCACCTAGAGCCGGCACTCAGAGGACAGGAGAACGGTGAGGTGCATCCTCTGGCTGCAGGGCCACCGCCCCTCACTGCCACTGCTCCCACTGGCATGGGCGCGGGAGTTAGCCCTTGGGAGATGCAGCTTCCCTTCTACCCAAGCAGGCCAGGTAGGCCTCGACTTCCTCATCTGTAAAATGGATGCTCCACCCACCTCCCGGGAAGCCCCACAGCACAGGTCCCAAGAGAGCTCCCGAATGAGGAAGAGACCTGGAGCCTCCTTACCACAGGCCTCCTGCCGGAGCGAGCCAAACTCCAGTTGTGCCGGCACCCACAGGTTCTCTCACGTGGCTGCCGGGGGAACACTTGCAGACGGCGGGATGGAGAGGTGGACCCAGCACGCCTGATGCCAGAGCTCAATCCAGCACAAACCCTAGCTGGGCACGGGACTCGAGATTGACCTAGGACGCAGCACACGGCCGCCCGCAGCCGCCCCCAGCACACTCACCGGGACTCGGGCCAGGACCTCCTTCACATGGGCTCCGTGTCCCCTCCGGGTTCAGGGAAAGATAGCCCCGCGGGCTGGCCTGCCCACCACCACCCGAGGGCCGCAGCCCCTGCCAGGCTGTGCCCAGCACTCAGCCCCAAAAGCACCCACAGTGCTGCCTGCAGTCAATATCTGCCCTCCACCAGGCCTTGTTCAAGGCCTTGATGGACCATGAGCTCCTGGGGGCCTGGGGCAGCTCCATGGAGATGCAGAAGACACAAAGCTAAACCCCCAACAGGATCCCCCTCTCCAGACGCCCCCGGCAACGCCGGCTGTCCCCAAGTTCAGCTTCCAACCCTCCCAGCGGCTCTGCAGACCTGTCTGGTGGGGGGCCTGCCTCTCAGATGTGCATTGACCGCCCCCCCCCCACTCCCCACAGACACAGTGCCCACCCCCTGGCTGCCACACCACGGGACTGCCCCAAATCCCCAAATTAATGGCTGGCGTACTAGCTTCCCCTAAACCTGGGATGAGCAACAGGGAGACTTTCAATTAAAAACCCTCACCTACTTCCTTTGTAGCCCAGAGTAATTACTGTATTATTAAAGAAGAGGAGCAGAAGAAAAGAAGAAAGCAAAATCAGCAATCCCACGAAATCTGCCTGCACAAAGTGCTGCACCATGGCGGGCCATCCTACAAACGGCATGGCCTCAGACCTGCCCAGAGCCCGGGACACGAGGCGCTGGTCCTGCAGCTCCCTTAGAGGAACCACAGAGGAGGAAAACCAGTCAGGAAAAGAAGCCCCTTTACACACAAGAAGGTCCGACTGCACAGCGGGCACAGTCAATTCAGAGGACCACCGGGGTTCCGACTCCCATGGGGGTGGAGGGAGTACAGCCAGCTCCTCCCACATCTCACCCTACCTGCCTGCGGCATGTCCTGCAGGACACCCAGCGGACCTCTCGGCCCCCGGACCTGGCCCTCCCACTGGGACCCCACCCCAACACCGGCTACCCGGCATGCAGGCCTCCCATCCCCTCCCATCTGTGAAGGAGCTGCTCTCAGAGCTCACTGCGGGGGGCTGAGCAAAACACTCTGGGCCCTGGAGACGTCAAGGCAAGCGTGCGCGTGCCTGTACACACTCCCGGGGGCTGCCTGCCTGGGAAACTCATCAGTAGGCACGGCCGGGCCCAGCCCAGAGCGTTTTGTTCTGGTGGTGGAGACGCAGAGAAAAGAAAAACTTCACCGGTGACAACCGCAAACTTCCCCCTTCCGAACCTGGGGCCCTGGCAAAGTCTGTCCTCTGCCCAGAGGCACCCCAGGTCGGGCCGGGCTGGGCTGTGCAGGGCAGAGTAGCCCGGGTGCTTCCATCCCCAGCTGCCCCTCCAGCCCCCTCCCGAATCCGAGCGCCGAAGGCACAACTGGGTTTTTCCCCAAGACGGGAACCTTTGTACCTTCCGGCTCAGCTCCCACACCCAGGAAACAGCAACGATGCTCCTGCACGTCCTGCGGTGGAGAGGCAGACCCTGGAAGGCAGAGCCCCACCAGATGGACGTGTGGACAGCCCTGGGACCCACAGTGGAGCGCAGCGAGGGAGAAGATGCTGGACTCCACCTACACAGACAACCCTGCGGCCGTTTCCTGCAAACAATGCCATCCGGAGCCCACAGGAATAAGAACCAGCTGTCCCAAAGCCATTCTAGCTCAGGACGCAACAGTCCCCGAATGTCCTCTCAGCCCCCACGCCCCCCAACAGGAAAGTCTTCCCCCAAGAAAGTTGGAAGAGAGGAGCCGCGCGGGGATCGGGGATCGGCGTGACCACCGCAGGCCCCGCTCAGACATCTCACCCTCCCTCCCAGATCCGTGCGTTTCCGGAAAACAAAGCCGGTGGCCAGAGCGGAAGGGGGAGGGGGCGGCGAGCCCAGCCGGGAGTTCCCGGGCAGTGCCGCAACAGGTCCCTGCGGATCGGACCCCTTCCTCCCCCCACCACTCCCCTGCTCTCCCCCTCAAGAGCGTCAGGACTACAAAGTGTGGAGGGGGGGTGCAGCTGCGTGGGGAGGGGCCAGGCCACGGCAGGAGGTGGCAACGGGGCCAGGTGGGCAGGGGCAACGAGACCAGAACGCGGGAGGTGTGAGGGACACGGGTGAGTGGGCGGTGGGCTTGAGCACCAGGTGGGGGAAAAAAGCGGAAGGTGCGGTGAGGGGCTAAAGACTCAGCAAAGGGCAGGAGAGTCGGAGCACGGCAGTCACCGGGGTGCAAAGTGGGGGTCACTGGGGCCGCGGGGGCAGGGTCTGGAGTGTGAGGGTCCCTGGGGCGGCGGAGTCGTGAGTGTGGAGATCAGCGTGGAGCTCTCTCTGGAGCTCCTGAGCGTGGCGTCGGCGGAGTGGGGGACGCTGGGGTCCCGAGTGCAGGGTCAGAGGGGTGTTGCAGCCGTGGGGCCCTGAGTGTGGGGCTCAGCGTGGAGGGCCGTTAGACGGGGTGGGCGATGGGGTCCGGAACGCAGGGGGCAATGGACCCTGTGTGGGGGCGGGGGCGCCGGGGGTCACCCGGGGCACCGAGGGCCGGGCGCAGGGGGTGTGGGGGCCGGGCCGGGCGCGCGCGTCGTTACCTTGGCTCCGCTGTGGCCGGGCCCGTGGGCAGCGTCTGGGCGGCCGGCCCCGGCTCAGCAGCGCGGCGAGGACCCCCGCTCCGGGCCCCGCGCCCGCTCGCGCTCCGGCTCCGGCGCCCGCTCGGGCCCCCGCTCCGGCTCCCGCGCCGCCTGGACCGGCCTCCGCATGTTCGGGGCGGGAAGCGCCGGGCTCGCCGCGCTCCGCCGCGCCCGCTCCGGGGCCCGCGCGCCTTACGCCGCCAGCGTCGGCCAGCGGGGGGCGGCGGCCATACGCGCCTCACTGCGCAGCCGCGGCCAGGGCGCCGGGGGCGCGCGCCGCCGACGTCACAGCGCGGGGAGGGGCCAACGCCAGGCAGGGCGTCAGTCGCGCCGCTTTGCGACAGTGGGTGGCGCCGCGCGACAGCCACCGCGCTTTGCGGCCGCTCCGGGACCGCCGGACCGCTGCCCGCGGGGAACACCGAAAGCGCGCGGCCGCGGGGACGGACGCCGGCGGGAAAGGCGTCGAGAGGTTTCCACATCCGCCTGGGGGTGGGGCTTCCGCCGCCCGTGCCGCCCCACCCGCCGTTGCCATGGCGACGCGTGGCTGGTCGCCTTGGCACCGCCCCGCCGCGTGTGTGACGTCACGGTCTCGCCACCTGACGTCACGGGCGGGCGGCGCCGCGGGGCGTTGCCTGCGTGGGGCGGTGGCGGGCCAGGCGCGGCGAGACGACGGTCTGCGCGCGCGGGGCTGCGAGGTTTCCGGGGCAGGCGCTGGAAGGGGCGGGCGCCCGGCCAGGAAATGAGCTGATTAAGGGCAAGAGGGTTTTCCCTCTGGCTTTGCTGGGCCAGGAGGGGAAACGGTTCTAGAAGAACTGCTCGGTGTCCAGGAGTACAGCAGCGGTGGCGTGGGCGGCCGACAGCGGGTCAAGTGCACTGCGGGGCCCGCCATGCCCCGCGTGCGGCTCTGCGCGTGGAGCGCACTCCCTGCCCGGGCGCTGCCTGCCTCCCGCCTGCACCGGGCAATACACATGGGGAGGGGACCCACAGGCCCAGGCCCCGCACAGGGAGGCCCCGTTTCGCCCCGTGACAGTGCCTGGAAGGGGACCTGCAGCAGCTGCAGAAATGGTTCCCGGAGGCCGGGCGCGGTGGCTCACGCCTGTAATCCCAGCACTGTGGGAGGCCGAGGCGGGTGGATCACGAGGTCAAGAGATCGAGACCATCCTGGTCAACATGGTGAAACCCCGTCTCTACTAAAAATACAAA
>NW_022437017.1:9360272-9379031 GCF_009761245.1 Sapajus apella
AAATGGTTCCCGGCCTCCCCGCATCCCCCACGCACCTCCCGGTGGGGCTTTTTTAAAGTCCGAGGAGACGCATTCATTCAAACATGTATTAAGTGTCTGTCAGTGGCTCTCAGAATAGCACAATGAGCTAGACTCTTGGCATCGTTTCCCAGGGAGTCCTTGGTCCTAGGGGGAGGAGACAGCCCTCTGATGATTTCAGGTGATGTTATAAGGTAGGACGTAGGGCGGGGACGTTGTAATCCCAGGACTTCGGGACGCTGAGGAAGGAGGACACTCGGTTGAGCCCAGGAGCTCAAGACCAGCCTGAGCAACAGAGTGAGCCCTTATCTCTACAAAAAATGCAATTAGGGTGTGCTGGTGCATCCCCGTGGCCCCAGCTACTTGGGAGGCTGAGCCAGGAGGATTGCTTGAGCCCAGGAGGTCGAGGCTGCAGTGGGCTGTCATTGTCCCACTGCACTCTAGCCTGCCTGACAGAGCAAGACTGTCTTAAAATAGTAATATTAAATGAAATCCTGGCCGGGCGCCGTGGCTCACGCCTGTAATCCCAGCACTTTGGGAGGCCGAGGCGGGTGGATCACAAGATCAGGAGTTTGAGACCAGCCTGGCCAAAATGTTGAAACCCCGTCTGTACTAACAAAATATAAAAATTACCTGGGTGCGGTGGCACGCGCCTGTAATCCCAGCTACTCAGGAGGCTGAGGCAGGAGAATCGCTTGAACCCAGGAGGCGGAGGTTGCAGTGAGCCGAGATCGCGCCATTGCACTCCAGCCTAGGTGACAGAGTGAGACCCTGTCTTAAAAAAAAAAAAAGAAAGAAAGAAAGAAAGAAATCCCAGTACTTTGGGAGGCTTTGGCAAGTGGATCACCTCAGCCCAGGAGTTTGAGACCAGCCCAGGCAACATGGCAAAACCCCCGTCTCTACAAAAAAATACACAAAAATGGGCGTAGTGGCATGCATCTGCAGTCCCAGCTGATTGGGGAGCTGTGGCAGAAGGATTGCTTGAGCCTGGGCAGGTTGAGGCTGTAAGAAGCTGTGATCAAGTCAGGCGCGGTGGCTGACACCTGTAATCCCACTACTTTGGGAGGCTGAGGCAGGCAGATCACCTGAAGTCAGGAATTTGAGATCAGTCTGGCCAACAGGGAGAAAGAAACCCTGTCTCTACTAAAATACAAAAATGAACCGGGCTTGGTGGTACACGTCTTTAGTCCCAGCTACTCTGGAGGCTGAGGCAGGAGAATCACCTGAACCTGGGAGGTGGAGGTGACAGTGAGCCATGATGGTGCTATTGCACTCCAGCCTGGCGACAGAGCCAGACTCCATCTCAAAAAAAAAAAAGAAAGAAACCAACGGTGGTATGTGGCACAGTGCCTGAGGGAAAGACACCTTCTCTGGCTGGATGGTGAGGGAAGACCAGACCCTGAAGGCTAAGCTAGATGTGGTAAGATTGGGAGGAAGATTTCATCATCTCCTATGACAGTCCTGCGGTATTCGAGCCAGATAGGAATGCAAAGAAAAATGGAGGAGGATTCTACCGGAGTGGGAAGGCTGAATGGCAGCGTTGTACGGGCTGCACTGAGCTCTGGGAGATGCGTGTTGCAGCTCTTGTCTTGCTGCAATGTGAGAGGCAGGCAGTCCTCCCTGCACCCCTGTGCTCTGACAGCCTCACGTGGAATGTGACTCCTTGGAGAAGCTCTAGCAAGCACCCCTGCTATCCTTTGCCAGTATGTCGGGGTCTCCCCTCTGTCCGGATCCACGCTGTGAAGGAGTGCGTTTATTTCATGTCAGTCTCCTCCAGCCAGGCCTGTAGGACCCAGCAAAAGGGCTGGCACACAGTAGGCACTCAGTCTAAATGGGGCAGCCATATGTGGCGAGCGAATGAATGAATGAATGAATCAACGCCACAGACCTCCCAGAATTCTCAGACCCAGGTTCCCTGGCCTGTCTCCTCTCTCCTCTCCCACTCTTGTGTTTCTGAGACAGGGTCTCACTCTTGCCTGGCTGGAGTGCAGGGGTGCTACAATCATGATTCCCTGCAGCCTCGACCTCCCAGGCTCAAGCGATCCTCCTACCTCAGCCTCCCAAGGAGCTGGTACTACAGGCAAACACCACCACGACTGCCTAATTTTTAAATTTTTTATAAAGGTGGGGATCTCGCTATGTTGCCTAGGCTGGTCTCGAACTCCTAGCCTCAAGTGATCCTCCCACCTTGGCCTCCCAAAATGTTGGGATTACAGGCATGAGCCCCTGCACCCCTTGGCTTCTCTCCCACGCTCAACCTTCAGGGACACCTGCTTTCGAGCACTCATGCCCGGTCTTGGGTTCGGAGCATAGGGACCTCAGGTATGTGTACTTATTTTTTGAGACAGAGTTTCGCTCTTGTTGCCCAGGCTGGAGTGCAATGGCACGATCTCGGCTGACCACAACCTCCGCCTCCTGGGTTCAAGCGATTCTCCTGCCTCAGCCTCCCGAGTAGCTGGGATTACAGGCATGCGCCACCACACCCAGCTAATTTTTGTATTTTCAGTAGAGATGGGGTTTTTCCATGTTTGTCAGGCTGGTCTCCCACTTCTGACCTCGTGATCTGCCCACCTCGGCCTCCCGAAGTGCTGGGGTACAGGCATCAGCCTGGCCTGGTACGTGTACCTTAATGGTGAGTTCCGGCTGTGTCCCTGTAAAAGGGTGTAACTGAAAGAATGCACACAGTGAGGCCAGGCTGGGGCTGTGCTAGCCAGAAGCTGTGTGACTGTGGGAAGCTCACTCACCCTCTCTGGCCTTTTCATCTTTGTGTGTAAATTTGGGATGATGGCCCCCACAGGTATGTCATGGGAATTCATGAATGAATGAATCAAAAATTGTCAGCATGGGACTTTCAGCCTCAAATAAATCGATTTCTGTTTAATCATTTGGGATCTTTTTTTCTTTCTTTTGAGATGAGTGGGATCTCGGCTCACTGAAACCTCTGCCTCCTGGGTTCAAGCAATTCTCCTGACTCAGCCTCCCAAGTAGCTGGGATTACAGGTGCCCGCAACCACACTTGACTAATTTTTGTATTTTAGCAGAGACTACGTTTCGCCATGTTATCCAGGCTGGCCTCGAACTCCTGAGCTCGTGATCCACCCGCCACAGCCTCCTGAAGTGTTGAGATTACAGGCGTGAGCCACCTCGCCCAGCCTCACTTGGGATCTTCGAAAAAGCAAATGGCCTGTCATGCTTTTTGGCTTTTTTCTTTTTTGAGACAGAGTCTCACTCTGTCACCTGGCTGGAGTGCAGTGGCATGATCTTGGTTCACTGCAACCTCCCTCTCCCAGGTTCAAGCGATTCTCCCGCTGCAGCCTCCTGAGTAGCCGGGATTACAAGCGCACGCCACCACACCTGTCTAATTTTTGTATTTTTAGTAGAGACAGGGTTTCACCATGTTGACCAGGCTGGTCTTGAACTCCTGACCTCGGTGATCCACCTGCCTCGGCCTCCCAAACTGCTGGGATTACAGGCGTGAGCCGCCGTAGCCAACCTTGCTTTCTCATTTTTAACCCACTTCAAATGTGGTCCACATGTTCCTGATTCATTTCACTCGTAATCATGAGGACATCATTGGGGACAGCTGGGGGGGTGGGTGACAGCCCCTTTGCGGGTGTTTTTTTGAGATAGGGTCTTTGTCACCCAGGCTGGAGTGCAGTGGCACCATCTCGACTCACTGCTGCCTCTACCTCCCTGGGCTCAAGCAGTCTTCTCACCTAAGCCTCCCGGGTAGCTGGGATCTCAGACACGTGCCACCATGCCAGGCTATTTTTTTTTTTTTTTTTTTTGAGACGGAGTCGGAGTCTTGCTCTGTGGCCAAGCTGGAGTGCACTGGCGAAATCTCGCCTCACTGCAACCTCGCCCTCTGGGTTGAAGCGATTCTCCTGCATTTATTTTTTGTATTTTTAGTAGAGACAGGGTTTTACCATGTTGGCCAGGATGGTCTCGATCTCCTGACGTCGTGATCTGCCCGCCTTGACCACCCAAAGTGCTCAGATTACAGGCGTGAGCCACCAAGCCCAGCTGGCCCAGCTAATTTTTTGTATTTTTTTGTAGAGATAGGGTTTCGCTTTGTTGCCCAGGCTGGTCTCAAACTCCGAAGCTCAAGCCGTCCACCTGCCTCGGCCTCCCAAAGTGCTGGGATTACAGGTGTGAGCCAACGCACCTGGTACCCTTTGATGTCTTAATCAAATAAGAACACTGGAAGGATAACAAGTTGTCCGCTCCTCTAGAGAGAAAAACAACCATGCAGCCTCCCAGAAAATCCCAAACAGCTGTAGGTTTGGGGGAGAGAAGGGAGGAAGCGCCCTTCCTATACTCACGTAAGAGGCGCTTACACGTGTAATCCTAGCATTTAAGGAGGCCAAGCTGGGAGCCTCCCTTTAGGCCAGGTGTCCGAGATCAGCCTTAGCGAGGCTGAGAACCCAAAATGAGAATTCATCTCTGCAAATAATTTAAAAATTAGCCGGGCGTGGGGCCCCCACCTGTAGTCCCAGCCGCTGCACGAGGGCCACTTGAGCCCAGGAGGTTGAGGTGCACCATGAGTGCATCTGCACTCCAGCCTGGGCAACACAGCAAAACCTCACCTCTAGAAAGAAAGGAAGGGGCCGGGTGTGGCAGCCCATGCCTGTCATCACAGCACTATGGGAGTCCGAGGCGGGCAGATCACGAGATCAGGAGTTCGAGACCAGCCTGGCCAACGAGACCAGCCCGTCTCGACTAAAATACAAAAATTAGCTGGCCGTGGTGGCGGCTGCCTGTAATCCCAGCTACTTGGAAGGCTGAGGCAGGTGATTGCTTGAACTTGGGAGGCGAAGGTGGCAGTGAGACGGGATTGTGCCACTTCACCCCAGCCTCACACACACACAAAAAAACAAGCCCCTCAGCAGACACCAAAGCTGCCCACACCTTGGTCTTGAACCTCTGGCCTCTCCAGAGCTGTGAGAAATAAATTTCTGTTGTGCATAAGCTGCGTCACCAGTGGGATTTTGCTAGAGACGCCACTGGCCCGACACCCCCACACCCTCTGCCAGGAAAGCCCCCCTCCCACTCCAGCCCCATTCATCCTTGAAGGCCCAGCCTCGGGGTCGCCGACTCTGGGGAGCCTTCTGGAAGGTTCTCTCCCCTGGCTTACCTCGTGGTCTTGGCGCGTGTGGCAACTGCAGGTGTCCCCACAGTCCTGTGGCTTTCTCGGGGCCACTTACAGGCCAGTCGGCTGGAGGCTCAGGAGCGGGGGCAGGGCTGCAGCAGCAGGACTCGGGCAATGAGGAAGCAAAGCTGGGTCGGGTCGTCCAGGCGCCTCGGGCTTGTGCTGCCGTCCACCCTGGGCCTCCATTCACCTTCCGACCCCAGGAGGAGAAGCACACAGGGCCCTAGGGGGCCATGGAGCTCGGACGGGGAGGGGACGCTGAGTGCTAAGCTCACCTCGTGGACCAGGTCCCACGGAGCTGCCTGGGTTGCCCGCTTGGAGCAAGAAGTAAATGTCCACGGTGCCGGAGCCTCTGAGCCAGGCAGCCGATTCGTCACAGCAGCTGGGCCTCATCACGCACACGCTAATGCACAGGTGCAGCCCGTCACGTGTGCGGCGCTGTGAAACTCACCTGTCGGGCGAGGCCGCCTTCAGGCATGGCTGCATCCAGGGGCCGCCCAGGCTCAGTGCCTGTGGCCTTTCTCCTTCTCCCCGTGTCTCTCTCTCTCCATCTGTCTCTTTCCCTCTCTGCCTCTTGTTTTTTTGAGATGGAGTCTTGCTCTCTTGTCCAGGCTGGAGTGCTCGCTGTTCTATGTCTCTGCCTCTTCCTGGCTCTATCTCTTTGTCTCTTCCTTCCTCTGTCTCTCTATCACTGTGTCTGTCTCTCAAGCTGTCTCTGTCTATTTCACAGGCTCTCTGTCTCTCTTTGTGTCTCTCCCTTTCTCCTCCTCTCTCTCTCCCCCTCTCGATCTCTCCCTGTCTCTCTGTGTCTCTCCCTCCCTCTATCTCCGCCATGTCTCATCTCTGTCACCCTCTTTCTCCCTGTATCTGTCTCTGTCTCTCCATCTGTCTCTATCTCTCCATCTCTGTCTCTGTCTCCATCTCTCTGTCTCTGTCTCTTCATCTCTCCATCTGTCTCTCCATCTCTCTGTCTCTATTTCTCCATCTCTCTGTCTCTATTTCTCCATCTCTGTCTCTCCATCTCTCTATCTCTCCATCTCTCTGTCTCTCCATCTCTGTCTCTCCATCTCTCTGTCTCTGTCTCTTCATCTCTCTGTCTGTCTCTCCATCTCTCTGTCTCTATCTCTCCATCTCTCTGTCTCTATTTCTCCATCTCTGTCTCTCCATCTCTCTATCTCTCCATCTCTCTGTCTCTGTCTCTCCATCTCTCTGCCTCTGTCTCTCCATCTCTGTCTCCCTCCCCACATCTTTCTCTGTCTCTACCTTTCCCTCTCTCTCTCTCTCCCTATCTCTCCTCTCTCTGTCTGTCTCTCCCTCTCCTTGTCTCTCCGTCTCTGTGCCTTGGCTTCATTCTGTCCCTGGAAGCTTCTTCCATCCGTGGCAGAAGGTGTGGCTTAGTTTAGCAACGCTGAACAAAACAGAGCTCCTCTCTCCCAGGATCCTTATAAAATCCTAGGAAAGGGCCAGGCACGGTGGCTCCCGCCTGTGATCCCAGCACTTTGGGAGGCCAAGGTGGGCAGATCCCGAGGTCAAGAGATCGAGACCATCCCGGCCAACATGGTGAAACTGTCTCTACTAAAAAATACAAAAATTAGCTGGGTATGGTGGCGTGCGCCTGTAGTCCCAGCTACTCGAGAGGCTGAGGCAGGAGAGTCACTTGAACATGGGAGGCGGAGGTTGCAGTGAGCCGAGATCGCACCTCTGTACTCCAGCCTGGTGCCTGGCGACAGAGTGAGACTCTATCTTAAAAAAAAAAAAAAAAAGATCCTGGGAAAGTCTCTTATTGTCTGGCACAGGCCCCTCTGGATGACTGGCCAGTGCTGGGTTAGGCCATGTCTTGGTGACCACAAGGCCAGGTTCCATGAGGGGCGGCCCCTTGGGGACACAGGAGTCAGGTGTGCCAGGCCCCCCACAGCAGGAAGAGTAGGTGCCGGGAAGGGGAAGGAGCGGAGCAGAAGACAACAGCTGCCTGGGACTCGGGACCAGGCTGCCACCTCCAGAGCAGCTCCAATTACAAAGGGCTTTCCCGCCTGGAGTGGCTCTGCGCCCGGTCCTGGCCCCGCCAGCCTCGGTGGCCTCCCTGCGAGGGGACAGTCCTGCCATCATCTCCTGGTCTAGCCCTGGACAGCGGGGATCCAGTGACTCATGCCCTGGGCTGAAAATGGACATGACCTTGCGATTTTCCTGAATTTGCTCCAGCAACCAGAGACAATGCTAATTCCCGGGGAGGGGAGGAGGGATCTGCCCTGTGGTTGCCCTTGAGCAGGTCCCCGGGCCTCAGCCTCATCTATAAAAGGACAGAGTCGGCCGGGCGCAGTGGCTCACGCCTGTCATTCCAGCACTGTGGGAGGCCGAGGCGGGTGGATCACGAGGTCAAGAGATCGAGACCATCCTGGTCAACATGGTGAAACCCCGTCTCTACTAAAACTACAAAAAATCAGCTGGGCATGGTGGCGCGTGCCTGTAATCCCAGCTACTCGGGAGGCTGAGGCAGGAGAATTGCCTGAACCCAGGAGGCGGAGGTTTCCGTGAGCTGAGATCGCGCCATTGCACTCCAGCCTGGGTAACAAGAGCGAAACTTTGTCTCAAAAAAAATAAAATAAAATAAAATAAAGGACAGAGTCGAGCACAGATTGAACTGCCAAAGTGCCCTCCTCCCGGTGCTGCTTGATTGATTGGTGATGTCTGCCTTGTGCAGGGGAGGGAAGCAGTGCGGGCATCGTCGGTTGATTGGTGATGCCTACCCTGTGCACAGGAAGAAGACGGGCAGGACCACCATCAGTCATTGATTGGTGATGTCTGCCAATGTTGTCCCGTTGCCCAGGCTGGGCTTGAACTCCTAACCTCAGGTGATCCACCTGCCTCAGCCTCCCAAAGCGCTGGGTTTACAGGTGTGAGCCACCACACCCAGCCTGATTCTACAACTTTTTTCTGTTTCCCCATTTCAGATCATTCCAGAGCTTTATTTTTATTTTTTTTTCTGTAGACGAAGTTTTGCTCTTGTCACCCAGACTGGACTGCAGTGGCGTGATCTCGGCTCACTACAGCCTCTGCCTCCTGGATTTGAGCACTTCTCCTGCCTCAGCCTCCCGAGTAGCTGGGATTACAGGCAACCACCATTCCCAGATAATTTTCGTATTTTTAGTAGAGATAGGGTTTCATCACGTGGGCCAGGCTGGCCTCGAACTCCTGACCTCAGGTGATCCACCTGCTGAGGTGGGTGGATCACTTGAGGTCAGAAATTCGAGGCCACCCTGGCCAACCTGGCAAAACCCCGTCTCTACTAAAAACACAAAAATTAGCTGGGTGTGGCTGGGCGTGGTGGTTCACACCTGTAATCCCAGCACCTTGAGAGACCAAGGCAGGTGGATCACCTCAGGTGCGAAGTTCAAGACCAGCCTGACCAACATGGGAAACCCCATCTCTACTAAGAGTACAAAAATTAGCCAGGTGTGGTGGTGCATTCCTGTAATCCCAGCTACTCTGGAGGCTGAGGCAGGAGAATAGCCTCAATCTGGGAGGCGGAGGTTGTGGTGAGCCAAGATCGTGCCATTGCACTTCAGCCTGAGCAAAAAGAGCAAAACTTCGCCTTAAAAAAAAAAAAAAAAAAAAGGCTGGGCGCTGTGGCTCACACCTGTAATCCTAGCACTTTGGGAGGCCGAGGTGGGTGGATCACCTGAGGTCAGGAGTTCAAGACCAGCCTGGCCATCATGGTAAAACCCCATATTTATAAAAAATAAAAATAAAGAAAAGAAAGAGAAGGAATTACCTGGGTGTGGTAACAGGTGCCTGTAATCCCAGCCACTCAGGAAGGTGAGGCAGAAGAATTGCTTGATCCTGGGAGGCGGAGGTTGCAATGAGTTGAGATGGCGCCACTGCACTCCAGCCTGGGCAACAGAGTGAGACTGTATCTCAATAAATAAAAAATAGGCAGGGTGTAGTGGCTCACACCTGTAATCCCAGCACTTTGGGAGACCAAGGTGGGTGGATCATGAGGTCAGGAGTTCAAGACCAGCCTGGCCAACATGGTGAAACCCCGTCTTGGCTAAAATACAAAAAATTAGCTGGGCATGGTGGCAGGTGCCTGTAGTCCCAGCTACTTAGGAGGCTGAGGCAGGATAATCGCTTGAATCCACGAGGCAGAGGTTGTAATGAGCCGAGAACGCACCATTGCCCTGGGCAAAAGAGCAAGACTCCATCTAAAAAAAAGAAAAAAAAAATTATTCGGACGAGGTCGTGCACACCTGTGATCCCAGCTACTTGAAAGGCTGAGGCAAGAGAATGGCTTTAACCTGGGAGGCCGAGGTTTCAGTGAGCCACGATTGTGACACTGCACTCCAGCCTGGGCGACAGAGCGAGACTCCTTCTCAACAACAGCAACAACAAAACAGCTTGGCATTGTGTGTTCGTGCTGGGAAATCTTGAAACATCGCAGACGTATCACATTTGCCCTCCTAAATTGCTGTCGGAAGACACTGGCTCCCTTGCTTGGAAGAAAGATTTAGCAGTGGGGTTTGTGGAGGCGTAGGCAGGGTGAGGGGTACCAATTTGGGATGACACCGTCCTGGGGTTGGCAACAGTGGGGGGCTGCAGGTAGAGGACGGGGTGCAGAGAGGGACCCCATGGACAGGCCATCCTCTAGAGGGAGGAGTGAGGCACCAACGATGATCCTCAGTCTTCCTCCCTCCCTCTCCCTTCCCCCCTCTCCCTCCCTCACTCTCCCAGGCCCCAGCCCCCAGTGCAGGCCCCGGGCCAGACGCCCCTGGGATGCAGCTGAAGCCAGAGGGCTGAGGAAATGTCCCTGCAGCCCTCATGCCTGGCTCCGGCATGGAGCTCAGTGGCAGGGATGGAGAGGGAGCCTGGAAGGCCCGGCCCAATGAAGCCATTGCAGACGGTCACTCTTGTGAATGACACCCACCCCGGGAGCTCCCCACCAGGGGCAGCGGCCATGGGGGCCACAGCCATGCCCCCACTGCCCACCAGGCCCCCGCCCGCCACGCCTGCAATTCTGTCTTCCTTTCCTCATTCCTTCGATCGCCCCTGTGACCCTGAAGGGGACGTGGCCACTCAGAGAGGAGCCACATCATGCTGGCTGCACCTTGTCCAGAGGCAGGTGTGGCCCTCCCCATGTTTCCCCCCACCCCACCCCACCCCACCCCGAGCTTCTTGCCCAGGCTGGAGTGCAGTGGCTCAATCTCCGCTCACTGTAACCTCCACCTCCTGAGTTCAAGTGATTCTCCTGCCTCAGCCTCCTGAGTAGCTGGGATTACAGGCATGCGCCACCACGCCCGGCTAATTTTGTATTTTTAGTAGAGATAGGGTTTCTCCATGTTGGCCATGCTGGTCTCAAATTCCTGACCTCAGGTCATCCGCCTGCCTTGGGCTCCCAAAGTGCTGGGATTACAAGTGTGAGCCACCATGCCTGGCCCTTTCTTCTTCTTCTTTTTTTTTTTTTTTTTTTTTTTTGAGACGGAGTTTCACTCATGTTACCCAGGCTAGAGTGCAACGGTACAATCTCGGCTAACTGCAACCTCCACCTCCAGGATTCAAGTGATTCTCCTGCCTCAGCCTCCTGAGCATCTGGGATTACAGGCACCTGCCACAAGGCCTGGCTAATTTTTGTATTTTAATTTTTTTGACACGGAGTTTCGCTCTTGTTACCCAGGCTGGAGTGCAGTGGCACGATCTCGGCTCACCGCAACCTCCGCCTCCTGGATTCAGGCAATTCTCCTGCCTCAGCCTCCTGAGTCGCTGGGATTACAGACACGTGCCACCATGCCCAGCTGATTTTTTGTAGTTTTAGTAGAGACGGGGTTTCACCGTGTTGACCAGGATGGTCTCGATTGCTTGACCTCGTGATCCACCCGCCTCGGCCTCCCACAGTGCTGGGATTACAGGCGTGAGCCACCGCGCCCGGCCTGATTTTTGTATTTTAATAGAAACTGAGTTTCACCATGCTGACCAGGCTGGTCTTAAACTCCTGACCTCAGGTGATCTGCCGGCCTCAGTCTCCCAAAGTGCTGAGATCACAGGTGTGAGCCACAGCACCCATCCTGGACACACCGTTTCCATCTAGCCAGGCAGCGACCATGCTTTCCCCTGGGAGGACCAGAGGCCACAGTAAGACAGACGTGGACGCTGAATCTACACTGGGGTGCGGGGGTGTCCTGCAGAGCCGTTTCTGGGGACAAAATGCAGCACGGAGTCTCAGGGCAGGGACAGTCAGCTTCACGTGAAGTAGCCGGACACAGGGAGGAAAAAGCAGCTTGGCCAGGCAGAACAGAGCTGCTTGGGGAAGGCGGGCATTGAGGAGGGGGTCTCCGGGGATCTCGGAGACTGGGCGTCTGGAAGAGAGCACTAGCTGCCCTTGGGCAGGACAGCAGTGGTTCTAAGGCTGACAGATCTGCTGTGCTATTCTGTGAGATCCCAGCAAGGCGATGAATCACCCTGCCTCAGTTTTCTCACCTGCAAAAAGTGGCTGCACGATGACTTCTGTTGTCATTCATTCCTTCCTTTGCCCAGCTTTTCACCAGGGGCTGGGTGGGCAGACAGAGGGTCTCGAGTCTCCAGGGAGGAATACGGGAACACAGAAATGATTACACAGTGGGGCCGGGCACGGTGGCTCACACCTGTCACCCCAGCACTTTGGGAGGCCGAAGTGGGTGGATCTCATAAAGTCAGGAGTTCAAGACCAGCCTGGCCAACATGGTGAACCCCAACTCTACAAAAATTAGCCGGGCATGGTGGAAGGTGCCTGTAATCCAAGCTACTGAGGAGGCTGAGGCAGGAGCATCACTTGAACCTGGGAGGCAGAGGTTGCAGTGAGCCGAGATCGCACCACTGCACTCCAGCCTGAGCAACAGAGCAAGACTCCATCCCAATAAATAAATAAATAGGCCGGGCGTGCTGGCTCACGCCTGTAATCCAAGCACTTTGGAGGCCAAGGTGGGCGGATCACCCAAGGTCGGGAGTTCAAGACCAACCTCACCAACATGGTCAAACCCCGTCTTTAAAAAAAATAAAAAATAAAAATAAATACATAAATAAATAAGGTATGGTGACTCTTGCCTGCAATCCGACCACTTTGGGAGGCTGAGGCAGGTAGATCATGATGTCAATAATTCAAGACCAGCCTGGCTAAGATGGTGAAACTCTGTCTCTACTAATTAGCCTGGCGTAGTGGCGCACGCCTGTAGTCCCAGGTACTCTGGAGGCTGAGGCAGGAGAGCCACTTGAACCCGGGAGGCAGAGGTTGCAGTGAGTCGAGATTGCGCCACTTCACTCCAGCCTGGAAGACAGAGCAAGACTCCGTCTCAAAAAAAAAAAAAAGAAGCCGGGCGCGGTGGCTCAAGCCTGTAATCCCAGCACTTTGGGAGGCCGAGGCGGGCGGATCACAAGGTCAAGAGATCGAGACCATCCTGGTCAACATGGTGAAACCCCGTCTCTACTAAAGCTACAAAAAATTAGCTGGGCATGGTGGCGCGTGTCTGTAATCCCAGCTACTCAGGAGGCTGAGGCAGGAGAATTGCCTGAACCCAGGAGGTGGAGGTTGCGGTGAGCCGAGATCGCGCCATTGCACTCCAGCCTGGGTAACAAGAGCGAAACTCCGTCTCAAAATAAATAAATAAATAAAAAATAAGAAGAGTCTTGCTCTGTCGCCCAGGCTGGAGTGCAATGGCCCAATCTTGGCTCACTACAACCTCCACTTCCCAAGTTTAAGCAATTCTCTGCCTCAGAGTAGCTGTGACTACAGGGGTCCACCACTATGCCCAGGTAATTTTTGTCTTTTTAGCAGACACAGGGTTTCACCACCTTGGCCAGACTGGTCTTGAACTCCTGACCTCATGATCCACCCACCTCAGCCTCCCAAAGTGCTGGGATGACAGGTGTGAGCCACCACGCCTGGCCCCAGATTTTGTCTCTTGAAGGTGGCCCGACCTCGTCCATGAGACGCACGGCTGTGTCGCCTCTCATGGCAGAAGGGACTCTGCAGCTGGGATTGAGATAAGGACCCTGAGACAGGAGAGGAGCCGGATGATCTGGGGCCCAGTGTTCTCACAGCAGCCTCACGAGAGGTGGCGGGAGGGTGGGACTCAGAGAGCCTGGAAGTGGCTGCACTGGGGCTGTGAAGGAGGATGGGGCCCCGAGCCAAGGAATGCAGGCACCTCTGGATGCTGGGAAAGGTGGGAACCAGATTCTCACCTGGAGCCCCCAGGAGGACCCAGCCCTGTCTACAGCTTGATTTTAGGATTCCTGGTGTCCAAACTGTCAGGTAGCAGATTTCCTTGTTTTAAGAAACTAAGTTTATGAAATTGTTTTAAATTTAGGCGCCACCCTTTATGGGGGGTCACGCCCATCTCTGCAGCCCTCCGTGTTTAGCCTGGGTGTGGCCACAGCAGGCTGGGTTTGGCGTCATTCTCTACAGCAGGCAGGGGAGGCCAACAGGCGTGCTCAGTGGGCCAAGTCCACAGGCTGCAGGGAGGTTGTGGCCAGGGGACGCTTCTGTTCCTAGTGGCTGGGGTGAGAAAGCGCCACCAACGGGAAGGCTTAGGCAGCAACAACTGCCCGTGTGGGGGTTCCACCTGTGATCCCAGCACTCGGGGAAGCCGAGGCAGGAGGGCTGCAGGAGCCCAGGAGCTCCACATCAGCCCGGGCCACCTAGTGAGACCCCAACTCTACAAAAAATACAAAAATGAGCCAGGCGTGGTGTGTGCCTGTGGTCCCAGCTTCTCAGAAGGCTGAGGCGGGAGGATTGCTTGAATCCGGGAGGTTAAGGCCGCAGTGAGCTATGGTCACACTACTGAGCCACACCCTGTCTCAAAACAAACACGAAAGTAACACAGCAGAAACGTATCTGCTAACAATCCTGGAGCCAGAAATTGGAGATCAAGGTGTCTTGGGGCCGCGCTTCCTCTGGAGGCTCAGCGAAGGAGCGTTCCTGCCTCTCCCAGCTTCTGAAGCTCATGGCCGCATACCTCCCCCCTCTGCCTCCATCTCCATGACCCCTCCTGTCTCTTCATCTCTTTCATTTTTTTGAGACGGAGCTTCGCTCTGTCGCCCAGGCTGGAGTGCAGTGGCACAATCTCAGCTCACCACAACCTCCGCCTCCTGGGTTCAAGCGTTCTCCTGCCTCAGCCTCCTGAGTCGCTGGACGACAGGCGTGCGCCACCATGCCCCACTAATTTTTGTATTTTTAGTAGAAATGGGGTTTCACCATGTTGGTCAGGCTGCTTTCGACCTCCTGATCTTGTGATTCACCTGCCTCAACCTCCCAAAGTGTTGGGATTACAGGCGTGAGCCACTGCGCCTGACCCATTTTTTTTTTTTTTTTTTTTTTTTGAGTCAGAGACTTGCTCTGTCGCCAGGCTGGAATGCAGTGGCGTGATCTCAGATCAGTGCAACCTCTGCCTCCCAGGTTCAAGCAATTCTCCTGCCTCAGCCTCCCAAGTGGCTGGGACTACAGGCACCTGCCACCACGCCCAGCTAATTTTTGTGTTTTTAGTAGAGACAGGGTTTCACCATGTTGACCAGGATGGTATCGATCTCCTGACCTCTTGATCCGCTCACCTCGGCCTCCCAAAGTGTTGGGATTACAGGCGTGAGCTACTGTGTCTGGCCCATTACTTCATCTTAACTCCACCACATCTACAAAGGCCATGTTCCCAAATGAGCTCCCAATCATGGGTTCCAGGGGTCCGGATGGGAACACATGGCCTCTGGGGGACTCCGCACGGCCTGGGAGACCCCTGGGAGCTTCTGTTGAGCCAGCACTGCCTGCAGAAGCATCCCTGAGCATCCACTCCAGCCAGACGGCAGGAGGCCCATCCTCAGGGGCTCCACCCACAGCGGGAGCTGACAGTACATGAGCAGGTGAGAGACCCGCAGGCACCAAGACGACAGCAGGTGCTGGGAGGAAAGCGCAGCCATGCCAGCACGGGCACCAGCAGGTGGTGCTTCGGGTCCTGAGGTGGGGAAGGGAGTGCGGTGAATTCCGAGGGGCAGGGCATCCAGGGTGAGCGCACGGCAGCACAGAAGCCTCGGAGTGAACTGCCGGGCCCAGAAGCAGCAGAGACTCCGGAAGAAGGCAGGGATGAGTGCCCATGCTGAGGCCCACCTGGCTTCACTCACACCCCTCCTGGCGTCAGAGTAGACGACACAGGCGGCTCTGTAGCCCTGTCCCGACCCCCAGCAGAGGCAAGAACCTGGCTGTGCTGAGCTGTGGGGCCGGAGAAGTCAGAAGCCAGGCAGGCCAGGAGGACACTGCATGGCCACGGCCAGGACCGAGGGCTGCTGTGGGAACTGCCCGCGTCACCCTCCCGCCCACGCCACCCTCCCGCCTGCACTGCTGGGGCTCCCAGGCTGGCAGGACTCACCTGACATCTCTTCCTCGCCGACCGGCGCGGGCTGAAGCCTGCAGCCGCCTGGAAGAAAACAATGACAGTCAGGGAACCCCAGGGTCGCCCTGAGCAGGGCGTTAACCACCCACCGTGGCTGGAGAGCCCCTCATCGTGCCCTGTATTCTGGGCACAGCAGTGGGCTGCGCGGGTGCCACAGGCCTGACCTGACCCGATGTGTTGCCCCACAGGTTCCCTCCACTCGCCTCAAGTGTGCACCATCCTTGCTGGCAAAAGGGAAAGGGCTGGCTGCAGCCCTCCCACCCACTGCCCCAGCCAGGATCCCCTCCCCTGCAGTCCTAGGCCCCCACATGCCCCAAATCCCAGCTTCAGCCCACAAGGGATCGGCGCTACAAGACATGACTTCCCAGCGAGTAACAGAACCAGGTGCCAGCTCACTGCTGTGTGACCTTAGGCCAGTCACACCACCTGTCTGGGCTACGGTTTTCACCCCATGAACGTTGCAGGGCCTAGGACCCCATCACATCCAAGTGGCACCGTGGCCTTTCTGAAAGGGAACCCCACACGCTCACGCACCAGAGCAGCCTGACCCCAGCCTGCCAGCCACGCACGACAGAGTGATCTAGCTGCTTCCATGGTCCTGGTGGCGGACCTGCCAGTGGGAGGTAGGCCAGGCCAGCATGGAAATGCCCAGTGCCCATCGGGCATCACAGCCCATCAGGGTTGGAACCATCCCAGATCCTGGCAGTGAGCAGGCCCAAGGGGGCAGGGAGCAGATCCTGGTGGGGGCAGGGAGCAGATCCTGGCAGGCACAGGCAGGTGAGAAGGTTTGGAGGAACTAAGGCCTCCGCACACAACCCATCTGGGGAGGTGTCATGGGGCAGGGGGGCACCCCAGGCTCTTGGGACAGGACATTCTGTCCTCTGTCTGCCTCCCACCTCTCACTCCCTCCTTTCTGCCTTCCTGCCCCTCAGGGGAAGGAGCTGAGCCCTGAGCACCAAACACCAAGGAGGACCAGCCGCTGCCCCCATCACTGGGCATGCCCCTGTAGCTCCCACCTCCTCCCTCCACACTGTGGCTCCGGCCCCATCAGGGACCCTCCAGCCCGCCTCGGTCCCAGCCCCAGGCACGAGGTACCCCACTGCAGGTCTGGAGGGCTCCTGGTCAGCCACGCGTTCTGTCGGCTGCCCCAGCTTCCCACGCAGAGCCCTGCCTGCTGCACCCCCTCCCCCGCGGGCTAGGGGCTCAGGGCAGGCCTGTGTGGGGGTTGAGCGGCACCCTCCTGGTCATCGGCAGACTCTGCCAGGTGGACACACAGGTCCTGCTCCACGTTCTGCAAACTCGGCTCCAGTCCTCACTGTGCTGTGACCGGCTGGCATCAGCCCTTTCGGGTCCCCTGTTGCCACTTGTGTGGGACACTAAATGGCAGGGTCCCTCCTTCAGGTCGGTGGCCTGTGGGCTACACCTGGTGTCCACGCATCAGGCCCAGGCACTCCCGGAACCATCGGGACTCCAGAAGCAGGCAAGGAGGCAGCAGCTGGGGGCCCTGCCTACCAGGAACCAGTGGAGGCCTCTGACCACGTGGCTCAGCAGCCCCTGCGCGCCGCCACCCGGCCCTGTACAGACCTCGCCCCACCAGGGAACCTGGCCACCAAGGCACACACCAGTCAACAGACACCCGCTTGGTTTCAGGCTGTTTATTTTCCCATCAGAGCTGTTTCCTGGCCGGAGAGACAGAGGGGACAGAAAGGCAGTGAGGGCACCCGTGGAGATCTCCACAGGCCGGCGTGGGGGTGAGCCAAGGACTGAGTCCAGGAAAGCTCACTCCGCAGCTCAACACGGAAGGCAGCCCCTGGGGTCCCCGCTGGAGGCAGTGTGTCCTTAAAATCCACGAAAAGGCTTGCGCCAAGGAGGTCGAGGAGAGGCGCCCCACGCCGGGAGCACGAAGGTCCGGAGGCAGGAGGGCAGCGCCTACGTGTCGGGGTCCAGCAGGAGGCACTGCTCCTCCAGCACGCCGCGGAACACCTGGAAGCGGTGGTTGAGGTCCGGCCGCGCGTGGATGCGGAAACGGGTGCCCAGGGCGCCGTCGGGCGAGGGCGCGCCATAGAAGACGCGCAGGATGCGTGAGTGCACCAGGGCCATGGCGCACATGGCGCAGGGCTCGCGGGTCACATACAGGTCATAGCCGGTGCACACATAGGGGAGGCCGTCCTCGTCTGTGTCCAGTTTGCGCACGGCGCCTGCGCGGACGCCGTAGGGGACGGTGGCCGGGGCGAAGGAGCAGGCGGGGAAGGGCGCGAAGTCGTAGGTGCCGCGGCCCTGGCCGTGCGCCACGAGGTCCACGCACACCATGATGGCGTGCAGGAGAGGGCTGGCGGTGCTGCTGCAGTCGTGGGCGGTGGCCAGCACGTGGTCCGAGGCCGGGTCCACCACCACGGCCCCCACAGCCCGCAGGCCCCGTGCCGCCGCCCACCGGGCCGCCCGCACCGCCCGCTCCATGTGGCTCTGCATGGCGGCGCGCTCCTGCGTGGAGAAGAGCCGCCCGGCCAGGGCGCTGGTCACCTGCTTGTCCTCGTGGAAGGACGTGGGCCAGTGGGCGCGGGCCTCCTCGAACTGGCTCCTGGTCAGAGGCGGCCGGGCGGGCACGGGCACCAGGAAGGGCTGCCCCAGGCCACGGGGGTCCACGGCCGGCCGTGGGAGGAGCTCGGCCAGCGAGCGTGGGCCGGAGGCCGGCCCGGCCAGACAGAGCAGCATCTCCAGGGCGTGGGGGCTGCTGGCGTCGCGGCTGGGCCGCACCCGCTTGAGGTGAGGCTGGGCCGGGAGTGGGTGCAGGGCCGACACCTCCTTCAGGAGGCGAGAGGTCTGGCGCTTGTCCAGGATGGGCGCGGCGTAGGCCAGCACCAGCTCCACGTCCCCCGCCTGCTGCTCAGACAGGACTGGGAGGGCCTGCCACGGTGTGGGCTCAGGCTGCGGGCTCCCGGCCTCCGTGCGCTGGGGCTGCTCCAGGAGGCCCGGGGCGGGCTCCATCCTCAGCCAGGCTGACTGTGGGAGAGAGACGGGAGTAGGGGATCATCCGGCGGCTGCGGGCGACTGGGGGCGCCAGGGAGTCCGTCCCGGGAGGCTGTGACGCCGCGAGGTGGGGCGTGAAGAGGCCACTCCCAGGACTACGGCCCAGGTCACCGCATCAGGGCTAAGCTCACTCATGTCCTGCTAATCCCTGCTTTGCACAGAGTTTAA
>NW_022437017.1:9379131-9388652 GCF_009761245.1 Sapajus apella
TTTTTTTTTTTTTTTTTTTTTTTGAGACGGGGTCTCCCAGTCACCCAGGCTAGAGTGCAGTGGCATGATCTCGGCTGACTGCAACCTTTACCTCCTGGGTTCAAGCAATTCTTATGCCTCAACCTCCCGAGTAGCTGGGATTACAGGCACGCGCCACCACGCCCGGCTAATTTTTTTGTATTTTTAGTAGAGACGGGGTTTCACCACAGTTCAGGCTGATCTCCAACTCCTGAAGTCACATGATCCACCTACCTCAACCTCCCAAAGTGATGATGGGATTACAGGTGTGAGTCACTGCACCCAGCCAAGACTGGTCATTTTCAAGTGTGCAATTAATGGCTAGGTGTGGCAGCTCACACCTGTAATCCCAGCACTATGGGAGGCTGAGGTGGGAGGATCACTTAAGCCCAGGAGTACATGACCAGCCTGGGCAACATAGCAAGACCCCATCTCTACTAAAAATCAAAAAATTAGCTGGGTATGGTGGTGCACAGCAGTGGCTCTCAGGTCTCACGTACTCAAGAAGCTGAAACGGAAAATCACTCACGCCTGGATATTCAAGGCTTCAGTAAGCTACAGTCGTGCCACTGCACTCCAGCCTGGGTGACAGAGCGAAATGCTGTCTCAAAAAAAAATGCTGATCATGGTGGCTCACTTCTGTAATGCCAACACTTTGGGAGGCTGAGGCAGGAGGATCACAAGGTCAGTCAGGAGATGGAGACCACCCTGGCTAACAAAGGGAAACCTTGTTTCTACTAAAAAAATACAAAAAAAATTTAGCCAGGCATGGTGGCAGGCGCCTGTAGTCCCAGCTGCTCGGGAGGCTGAGGCAGGAGAATCGCTTGAACCTGGGTAGCAGAGGTTGCAGTGAGCCGAGATCACACCACTACCCTCCAGCCTGGGTGACAGAGCAAGACTTTGTCTGAAAAAAAACAAAAAACAAAACCATAAAACGCCACAAACAATCAAGTGTCCTATTCTGTGGCTCTTAGTATGCTTGGGGTTGGGCAATCATCACCACTATAAAATTCCAGAACATTCCATCACCTCCAAGAGAAAACTTGTCTAACTACCCACAGCACACACAGCAACCCAGGCAACCACTGATGTGATCTCTGGATCTCCAGATGCCAGAGCCTGGAAGCACAAGCCGTCGACAGGCAGTGCCTGGCTTCCAGACAGAAGAGCCACGTGGCCAGGAACTGAGCGTGACCCTTGGTCCTCTGGCCACAAGGCACACAATTCCACCCACACCTGCGTGAGCTGGAATCAGATGTCTCCCCTGCTGAGCCCTCAGATGACTACACAGCCCTGGCTGACACCAGGGTTCCAGCCTGGTGAGACCCCACGCAGAGGACCCAGCCACGTCACACCCAGGCCCCAACCCACAGAACCAGGAGCTGGTGGTGTTTTAAGTGCGCAGATGCGCAGTCTGCTATGCAGGGACAGAGAGCAAGCATGTCACATGTGGGGGACACCACATGGGGGATGCCACGTGTGGGGGACACGGGGCCACCTCCCAGAACAGGACACAATCTGGCCCTGACACCAAATGCCCACCTCCGGGTGGTTTCTGTAAACATTCCCCCTGCCCCCCGCCCCAGTCAGCCAAGGGCTGGGAAAAGAAAGGCCTCGGAGCACAGGCCACGGAACCTAAGCCCTGGAGCGCAGCCCTCCCCCCGCAGGCCTGGCTTCCCATCCCTTGACCATGTTCCTGCAGCCGTGGTGGGCCCCAGCTGTTGGGTGGGGCAGGTAGCCACCTGGGTGTCCCTGCCTACTCAGTCACAGAGGAGGCCCTGGTTGGAATGGGGCTGGCAGGAGGAGCTGGGAACATCCCCGGGGCTCCTGCTAACATCCCTCACTGCCAGGCACTGTGCCAAGGTGGCTATCGGGTGAGAACCTCTTGCCTGACATCACCAGCACCATGACCATCCCTGCTACTGGCCCAGGTGAGGATGGGAGGCAGTGGGGGCCTCCAGGGGAGAGGAAGGGCTGGCGGGGTCCCTGGCTCTCAGGATTCCTCACCAGAGGGAAGCCTGCCCTGGGGGGCAGACAACAGAGCAGAGAGGCAGGGGCGGGGATAGGCAGCCTGCAGGGACTGCTCACAGCCCCTGGGGGGTGGTGCTTCTGGGTCCCAGATCTCTGCCATCCACCCCACCTGAGCATCCCCAAACCACTGGGCCGGCCGGCCGGCCCTCTGCTCCCACCGATTCATATCGCAGGCCTGAGGCTGAGATTACAGGCGTGAGCCAGCACGCACAGCACACGTTGTTTTTTTGTTTTTGTTTTTTGAGATGCCGTTTCACTCTGTGGTCCAGGCTGAAGTACAGTGGTGCGATCTCGGCTCACTGCAACCTGTGTCTCCTGTGTTCATGTGACTCTCCTGCCTCGGCCTCCCGAGTAGCTGGGATTACAGGCGCCCACCCCCACCCCCGGCTACTTTTTGTATTTTTAGTAGAGACTAAAAATACATGTTGGCCAGGCTGGTCTCGAACTCCTGACCTCAGGTGATTCGCCTACCTAGGCCTCCCAAAGGGCTGGGATTACAGGTGTGAGCCACCGCGCCTGAGATGGTGCTGGAGCTCACCTCAGATGATCTGAACATGACTCTGGATAATCCTGAACACCAGGCCCACCCGGACCACACATTCCCACAGGTGTGGACAGATCCTCCCGCAGACAGGGACGTGGTCTGAATCACTGTGCAACCGTGGGCTGTGGGCGCTACTTCTCGTGATGCCCTACCCAGTTCATGCCTCAGCCACCGGGGCACCCCACAGATGGGGGACCAGCACCCAGTGTAACTCCGGACAGTGGCCTTGGAGGGTATGTTGAAGCAGCCCTAGCACTGCCTGAAGCTCACAACTGCAACACAGCACAGAAGCGGAGGTGCAGGGGGAGCCCTGACTGCAAAGCTTCGAGGTGGTGCCCACGGTAGCCGATTCGCTGGGCCCTCCAGACACGCACACCATGCGCCGCCAGGACCATGAGGCCTGTGCAGCCCAGCAGGGCCACAAACACTCCACTGTCTCCAGGGTAAAAGATAAATGCAGCCTTGGCTTGTCCCTCTAAGAGTACAACCTCTGATGAAAAACGAACAAAAGACCTGGAGAGGAGGCAGCCGCCGGGACGGCACGGGCTGGGCCCGCCACGCCCTGGACGAGAGGTAGGACTCCTGGGACCGGCTGTGCACCGTGGCTCACGCCTGTAATCCCAGCACTTTGAGAGGCCGAGGCGGGCGGATCACGAGGTCAACAGATTGACACCATCCTAGCCAACATGGAGAAACCTGGTCTCTACTAAAAATACAAAATTAGCCGGGTGTGGTGGCACATGCCTGTAATCCCAGCTAGACCAACATGGTGAAACCCCATCTTTAAAACACACACACACACACACACTCTCTCTCTCTCTCTCTCTGGCTTGGTGTAATAATGGCACCTGTAATCCCAGCTACTCAAGAGGCTGAGGCAAGAGAATCGCTTGAACCCAGGAAGCGGAGGTTGCAGTGAGCTGAGATGTCACCACTGCACTCCAGCCTGGGCAACAGAGCCAGACTCTTAAAAAAAAAAAAAAAAAAGTCCCAAGCAGGCACAGAGCTCAGGCTGATTAACTGTCCCGGGGCAGGGCGGCCTCAACTACCAGTACAGCTCCTAGCCACCACTGTGGCTCAGGGGCATGAGGCATGCCTGCAGCGACTGCCCCAACAGAGGGGGCCACCTGACCCTCCCCTACCATACCCACCCAGAAGAGACCTCCCAGGAGTGCAGGCCACCCAGGTCCCAGCAGAACGAAGCCCCCAGCCTGGGCTGTCTCTGAGCAGGGACGTGAACTGCCAGAGCTTCAGGCAGCTGAGTCAGGCCCTGGGTGGGGACAACCCTGGCGAACTGGAGGCTGGGAGGCCCTTATCTAAGCCCACAGATGAGGATGCCAAGGTCAGCGCTGGAACCTGGGTGTGTCCGCCCAGGAAACACACCTGGTGCTGGACCTGCCCTAGAGGTGCGGAGCCCAGCTTCGAGAGCTTAGGCAGCAGTCTTGACCACCCCCAAGCTTCAGCTTCCACCCCTGCGAAATAGGAATTCACGCTCTGCCTTTAAGGCAGGGCTGTCAAAAGCTAAAGAGAAAGTGGGAGGCGCCTGACCATCTCCAGCAGAGTCCAGGAAGGCTCCTCAGAGGCAGTGACCCACAGCCTGGCCTGGAAGGCTGGGGAAGCCAGGGAGAGAACACCGAGGAGGAGGAGGACATAATGCTCACTTCCAAGGCATGCCAAATAGTCTGCGAGACGTCTTGTTTTTTTTTTTTTTGGAGACAGGATCTCACTCTTTTGACCAGGCTGGAGTCCAGTGACACCATCTCAGCTCACTGCAACCTGCACCTCCCAGATTCAAGTGATTCTCCTGCCTCAGCCTCCTGAGTAGCTGGGACAACAGGCACGTGCCACTGATTTTTTTTTTTTTTTTAAATAAAGACGGGGTCTCACCATGTTGGTCAGGCAGGTCTTGAACTCCCGACCTTAGGTGATCCGCCCGCCTTGACCTCCAAAGTGCTTGGCTTACAGGCGTGAGCCGCTGCGCCCAGCTGGTTTTTTTTTTCAAGCAATTCTCTGAGGCCTCAGCCTCCTGAGTAGCTGGGATTACAGGTTCATGCCATCCTGCCCAATTAATTTTTTCTTTATTTCTTTTTTTTGCGTATTAGTAGAGATGAGGTTTCACCATCTTGGCCAGGCTGGTCTTGAACTCAGCCTCCCAAAGTGCTGGGATCACAGGCATCAGCCACTGTGCCCGGCCTAATTTCTTATTTTCGTAGAGACAGGGTTTTACCGTTATCAGTCAGGCTGGTCTCCAACTCCTGACGTCCTGATCCGCCCACCTCGGCCCCCAAAGTGCTGGGATGACAGGCGTGAGCCACTTCGCCCGGCCTGGGACTTGTCTGTTTACACCCATGTATTTTATTTACTTATTTTGAGACAGGGTCTCACTCTGTTGCCGAGGCTGGAATGCAAGTGGGCCAATCTGGCTCACAGCAACCTCCGCCTCCAGGGTTCAAGCGATTCTCCTGCCTCAGCGTCCAGAGTAGCTGGGATTACACGCGCGCACCACCACGCCCGGCTAATTTTTGTATTTTTTTTTTTTTTTTTTTTGAGACGGAGTTTCACTCATGTTACCCAGGCTGGAGTGCAATGGCGCGATCTCGGCTCACTGCAACCTCCACCTCCTGGGTTCAGGCAATTCTCCTGCCTCAGCCTCCTGAGTAGCTGGGATTACAGGCACGCGCCACCATGCCCAGCTAATTTTTTGTATTTTTAGTAGAGACGGGGTTTCACCGTGTTGACCAGGATGGTCTCGATCTCTTGACCTCGTGATCCACCCGCCTCGGCCTCCCAAAGTGCTGGGATTACAGGCTTGAGCCACCGCGCCCGGCATAATTTTTGTATTTTCAGTAGAGACGGGATTTCACCACGTTGGCCAGGCTGGTCTCGAACTCCTGACCTCAAGTGATCCACCTTCATTGGCCTCCCAATGTGCTGGGGTCACAGGCATGAGCCACCGCGTCCGGCCATCCCTGTTTCCGTGGCGTGGATTCTGGCCACCCTACAAGGAAGCCTTCTCTGCATGACAGCGAGGAACTTCGGCCATCGGGGTAGGGCGTGGGAGAGAACTGGGGCGCCGCGTGATAGTAAAACCCTAAAAACCCACAGTCTAGGTAACGATGAGGAATGATGGTCAATTTGGGGATGTGCAAAGGACTGGGAGAATCTCCACCTAAAGGCAAACCCGAGCTGGGGAGGCGGGACGCGAAGGCGGAGGAAACCTGCGAGCTTGCAGTCCGAAGGCAGGGGACTGGCGGCCATGACCTGGGGCAGGGCCACCGGAAGCAGCTGGAGCGCACGGGGTCTTCCGCCCAGGCCGTAGGGGCGCGCACGCGCAGAAAGGCACTGGGCCCGGGGCAACGCCGCCCTGAGGCCCCCCGTCCCCGCCAGGCTCGCGCGCACGCGCAGCCGCGCCGCCTCCCCACATCGCCCACCCGCCACCCGAGACGCGCGTGAGGCTGGCCCGAGCCCCTCATTTTCGCCCGACGGACGGCCGGCGCCCCTCACCGCCGAGAAGTCCCCATGTCCACCCCTACTCTCCCCCCATGGGAGCCTAAGCCTAGAGAGCCTGAGACCTCGGGGCCGCGCGCGCTTACCTGAGGGACGCGGGCGCGGGCGCTTCGCCTCGCCAAGTCTTAGCAACCGGCCTGCCCCGCCTCGTCTCCGCCTGGAGCCGCGGAGCACGACGGGAGCGTAGTTCCAGGGGCGGGGTCGGCGCGAGGCAAAGGTGGGGTCAGGACTGCAATTCCCAGCCTGGACTGCGCGCCGCCCCGTCGCTCCGCCTCCCCGCCCGCACTGCGCTCACATGATCTTCCGGGGACGGGACGGGGCGGGGCGGGGCGGGGCCGCTGGGCTGAGCGAGCTCTGAGTTTACCGGTTCGAATCCCGTCAGTCGGCGTGGGAAATCTCGGAACCCAGGGGTTTTTGGGAAGTCAGCAGAGTGGGGAGAATGAAGTAGAAGCGGGGGACACGACACCCATCCTCTGAGACCGGGACGGGGCCAAGTTCCAGTTCTGCCTGTTACTGAACTCCGGATCTGGGGACTGGGCCCCGTTCAGGCTTGAGTTTTCCCATCAGTACCGCAGGTGAAGGACACCTCTGGCATCTCCTGGGCCAAACATGCACACCTTTTTTTTTCTTTTTCTGTTTTTGAGACAGAGTCTCACTCTGTCACCCAGATTAGAGTTCAGTTCTCAGCTCACTGCAACGTCCAGTTCCCAGGTTCAACCAATTTCCGGCTAGTTTTTGTATTTTTAGTAGAGAAGGGGTTTCACGGCTGGGCACGGTGGCTCACGCCTGTAATCCCAGCGCTTTGGGAGGCCCAGGCAGGCGGAGCACCTGAGGTCAGGAGTTCAAGACCAGCCTGGCCATCATGGTGAAACCCACATTTTAAATATACATATATATATATAAATTAAGATGGGGCCGGGCGCGGTGGCTCACGCCTGTAATCCCAGCACTTTCGGAGGCCGAGGCGGGTGGATCACGAAGTCAAGAGATCGAGACCATCCTGGTCAACACGGTGAAACCCCGTCTCTACTAAAACTACAAAAAATCAGCTGGGCATGGTGGTATGTGCCTGTAATCCCAGCTACTCAGGAGGCTGAGGCAGGAGAATTGTCTGAACCCAGGAGGCGGAGGTTGCGGTGAGCCGAGATCGCGCCATTGCACTCCAGCCTGGGTAACAAGAGCGAAACTCCGTCTCAAAATAAATAAATAAATAAATATAAATAAAATAAAATAAAATAAATTAAGATGGGGGTTTCACCATTCTGGCCAGACTGGTTTTGAACTCCTGACCTCAGGTGATCCACCCACCTCAGCCTCCCAAAGTGCTGGGATTACAGGCGGGAGCCGCAGCGCCTGCTTCAAACCCCCGTCTTTAAAAAAATAATGATAATAGAGTCCTCGAAGGCTAGCAAGCTAGCATCATGTCGTGCGAGTCGTCGATGGTTCTGGTGTACTGGGATATTTGCGGTCGGCCTGCTCCTGGAGTTCACGGATACCTCCTACGAGGAGAAACGTTACATGTGCGGGGAAGCTCCTGACTATGATCGAAGCCAATGGCTGGATGTGAAAATCAGGCTGGACTTGGAGTTTCCTAATCTGCCCTACCTCCTGGATGGAAAGAACAAGATCACCCAGAGCAATGCCATCTTGCTGGACCGCTCGAAGCACGACATGGGTGGAGAGACTGAAGAAGAAAAGATTCAAGTGGACATCGTAGAGAACCAAGTAATGGATTTCCGCATACAGCTGATAAAGCTCTGTTACAGCTCTGACCGCGAAACACTGAAGCCTCAGTACTTGGAGCAGCTACCTGGACAACTGAAACACTCCTCCATGTTTTTGGGGAAATTCTCATTGGTTTGCGAGGGGGGAAAAGCTCACCTATGTGGACTTTCTCACCTGTGATACCTTGGATCAGAACCGTATGTTTGAGCCCAAGTGCCTGGATGAGTTCCCAAACCTGAAGGCTTTCATGTGCCGTTTTGAGGCTTTGGAGAAAAGCGCCGCCTCCATCCAGTCTGTTAACTTCTTCAAGATGCCCATCAACAACAAGATGGCCCAAGGGGGCAACAAGCCTGTATGCTGAGCAGGAGGCAGACTTGCAGAGCTGCTTTTGTTTCATCCTGTCCCTAAGGGGTCAGCACTCTTTCTTTGCTCTTTTCAATAAATAATATTTAGGTTAAATAATAATAATAATAATAGAAGTGAGAGAAGGGGTTTCACCAAAACATGCACATTTTATAGGCAATTTGTTAGTGGTTCCATTTGAACAAGTTTTACCAAGTGGGTTTTTTTTTTTTTTTTTTTGAAACGGAGTTTCGCTTTTGTTACCCAGGCTGGAGTGCAATGGCGCAATCTCAGCTCACCGCAACCTCCGCCTCCTGGGTTCAGGCAATTCTCCTGCCTCAGCCTCCTGAGTAGCTGGGATTACAGGCGCGCACCACCATGCCCAGCTGATTTTTTGTATTTTTAGTGCAGATGGGGTTTCACCATGTTGACCAGGATGGCCTCGATGTCTTGATCTCATGATCCACCCGCCTTGGCCTCCCAAAGTGCTGGGATTACAGGCGTGAGCCACCGCGCCCGGCCTAACCAAGTGGTTTTCCACGGGAGGGTATTTGTCATCCCCTCTCCACACAAAGAGACAATGCCTGGTTGTAAACAGCTCAGGCTCAGATGCCCGAGGTTTGACAAACAAGCAAGGAGGAAAAACTGCAGTGAAAGGAAGGTGACTTCGTTTTTGAAGTTCGTCATGGGGAAGCAGCCAGCATAGGCTTCCAGAAACCCGCTTTAAACTTTCGACTAAGGTGAGGGGCTAACAAGGGGGCACTTGGAAGGGTGGGTGTGCAGGACAGGTGCTGAGTATAAGCTCTGTGTGCTCATAAATTTTGGAGGTTAAAAGTGTGGGCTGGCCTCATCCTCATAAGGGTGGGGTTACAGATGGCCTTAAGGAATTCTCTGGGATTTTGCAAGTGGATCTCTGTGCTTGGTCTGTCTCAAGGTTACCTCCTGGAACTTTGAAGTAATCACATAATTAGATACACGCCTGCAGTTAGGTACACTTGCAGTGTAAGGGAGTTTATGGTGAGAAATGAGAGGACGTGGTATTTCAAAGAAAGTGCACTTCAAAGCTAGACGCAGTGCCTGACGCCTGTAATCCCAGCACTTCGGGAGGCCAAGGTGGGTAGATCACCTGAGGTCAGGAGTTCGAGACCAGTCATGGCCAAGGGGGTGAAACCCGGTCTCTACTAAAAATAGGAATTAACCAGGTGTGTGGGCGAATGTCTGTAGTCCCAGCTATTTGGGAGGCTGAGGCAGGAGAATTGCTTGAACCTGGGAGACAAAGTTTGCAGTGACCAGCCATCGTATTCTACCCTGGGCAAGAGCAAAACTCTGTCTCAAAAAAAAAAAAAAAAAAAAA
>NW_022437017.1:9388752-9392018 GCF_009761245.1 Sapajus apella
AAAAAAAAAAAAAAAAAAAAAAAAAAAAAAAAGTGCATTTCAAGCCAGGTATGGTACTCGCCCTTGTAATCCCAGAAGTTTGGGAGGCCAAGGCAGAAGAATCATGTGAGGCCAGGAGTTCAAGACCAGCCCGGGCAATGTAGTGAGATCCCATCTCAAAATACAAAAATTAGCCAGGAGTGGTCAGATGCCTGTAGTCCCAGCTACTCAGTAGGCTGAGGCGGGAGGATCGCATGAGCCGGGAGGCAGAGGCTGCAGTGAGCCGTGATTGCACCACTGCACTCCAGCCTGGGGACAATGGGAGTGAGACACTGTCTCAGAAGAAGTCAAAGAACATGTCAAGGCTATAGTGTAAGACGACAGAGGAAAAAAATGGGTTTCTGCAGTAAGTATCAAAGTTACATCTTGAGACTAGAAAGGAAAGAGAAAAAGGAAAAGTTTTTTTACCTTTCTTTTTTTTTTTTTTTCAAGACGGGGTTTCACCATGTTGGTCAGGCTGGTCTTGAACTCCCGACCTCAGGTGATCTGCCTGCCTTGGCCTCCAAAGTGCTTGGATTACAGGCGTGAGCCCCTGTGCCCGGCCCCTTTTATTTTTTTTAAGACTCAGTCTCGCTCCTGTCCGCCAGGCTGGAGTGCAATGACTCGATCTTGGCTCACTGCAACGTCCACCTCCCCGGGTTCAAGAAAACCTCCTGCCTCAGCATCCCAAGTAGCTGGGATTACAGGCGCCTGCTACCATGCCCTGCTAATTTTTGTATTTTTAGTAGAGATGGGGTTTCATGGTAATGGTCAGACTGGTCTTGAACTCCTGACCGCAGGTGATCTGCCAGTCTCGGCCTCCCAAAGTGCTAGGATTACAGGCGTGAGCCACCATGCCTAGGACAGCTCCACCCCAGAGAATGATCCCTCCCAAATGTCAGCAGTGCAGAGCGAGAGACCCTGTGTTAATGATTTGGGAAAATAATAGCGTTTGCCCTCTGCTCACAGTAGACACCTGAATAAACTCCCAAAGGAGCAAGCTATGTAAACCAGGGGAACCCCCAGCTCCTGGGACTCTCCTCATCTCTCCCTTCCCACTCAGGGTGTGGATTTCAATGCGTGCCGCCTCCTGGGACCTCAGCAGGGCAGAGGATGGTGGGACGCAGGGTCTCTTGGGGAGGTCCGTGGAATCCACTAATGCAGGGGTGATTTTGCCCCCAGGGGACACCAGGCGATGTCTGGGGATATTTGTGGCTGTCATGACTGGGGGTGCTCCTGGCATGCAGTGGGTGGAGGCCAGGGACACTGCTCAGCACTGTGCAGTGCCTGGGACGGCCCCACCCCAGAGACCAACCCCGCCCCAGTGCCAACTGTGCAGTCGCTAGGAAACACTAGTTTAACTCCATTGCTCAAATAAGACGGTCAATTCATGTTTAAGGGAAAATCAGCTGCTGTTTTTCCGTTTTCTGTCCATGTCCTTGGGTACATTGCTGCCTGACTCCAGCGAGAACCAAGGAGTTCCCTGCCAAGATCATCAAGCGTCCTTGCTGGTATGGGATGGCTGGTGGAAGACCCTTCTCCTCTTGTCTGTGGTCGCTCGTCCCCCAGCTCCTCAGCCATCCAGGACCCGGACTGTGGCAGCGGGGGAGGGGGCCATGAGTCTTTCCTGGTAGTGTGCTAAGCATTGTCTGGTCTCCCGACATGTTCATGGATAAAACAGCACTCCAGGCACCGGGCGTGGTGGTCACACCTGTAATCCCAACACGGTGGGAAGCTGAGGCAGGTGGATCGAAAGGTCAGGAGTTCAAGACCAGCCTGACCAACCCCATCTGTACTAAAAATAGAAAAATTATCCTGGCATGGTGCTGCACCCCTGTAATTCCAGCTACTCGGGAGGCTGAGGCAGGAGAATCGCTCTAACCCTGGAGGCAGAGGTTGCAGTGAGCCGAGATCGCACCATTGCACTCCAGCCCGGGCGACAGAGCGAGACTCCATCTCAAAAAAGAAAAAAACAAAACAGCACTCTAGGAACCTACTTCCCTCTCAGCTAGTTGCTTTTTTTTCTTTTCTAAATAAAAACTCAGACTGCTGTGAGTTTTACTTTTTCTTTATTTAGCTTAAATACACATCTCCCCATCCCTGGATGTGTCATGCAAACTAGCCAAGAGCCCCTGTTTTCCTGATTTGCTTAAAAAAAAAAAAAAAAAAAAAAAGACAGCCTTTATTTGGTAAGTCATTAAATCCAAAGCCTAGATTTTCTGCTTCTAAAAAAAAATGAATCTAGGCCAGGCGTGATGGCTCATGCCTGGAGTTCCAGCACTTTGGGAGGCTGAGGCATGAGGTTTGCCTGAGGCCAGGAGTTTGATACACACATCGCCATCTCTGCAAAAAAAAAAGAAAAAAGAAATTACTGGGTCCCGTGGGGCACTGCTGCCATACTCAGGAGGCTGAGATGAGAGGATCACTTGAGGCCAGGAGGTCGAGGCTGAAGCGAGCTCTGATTTCACCTCTGCACTCCAGTCGGCTAATTTTTGTATTTTTAGTAGACGGGGTTTTACCATGTTGCCCAGGCTGGTTCTCAAGCTCCTGACCTCTGGTGATCCACCCACCTCAGCCTCCCAGAGTGCTGGGATTGAGCCACCACGCCCGGCCTTCTTTACGTTTTTCTGTTTCGCTTTGAGGCTCAAGCTAGTTTGAGTGATGATTTCAGCCTCTACTGATTGGACTTTTTTTTTTTTGTTTATTTGTTTGTTTGTTTTATGGTTTTTTTGAGACAGAGTCTCGCTCCGTTGCCAGGCGCCCAGACTGGAGTACAGTGGCGGGATCTCGGCTCACTGCAGCCACCACTCCCCGGGTTCAAGTAATTCTCCTGCCTCAGCCTCCTGAGTAGCTGGGACTACAGGCATGTGCCACCACGCCCAGCTAATTTTTATTTATTTTAATTTATTTTATTTTATTTTTTTAATTTTATTTTATTTTATTTTATTTTTTGGGATGGAGTTTCGCTCTTGTTACCCAGGCTGGAGTGCAATGGCGCGATCTCGGCTCACCGCAACCTCCGCCTCCTGGGTTCAGGCAATTCTCCTGCCTCAGCCTCCTGAGTAGCTGGGATTACAGGCACGCGCCACCATGCCCAGCTAATTTTTTGTATTTTTAGTAGAGACGGGGTTTCACCGTGTTGACCAGGATGGTCTCGATCTCTTGACCTCGTGATCCACCTGCCTCAGCCTCCCAAAGTGCTGGGCTTACAGGCTTGAGCCACCGTGCCCGGCCCATTTTTTTTTTTT
>NW_022437017.1:9392118-9408790 GCF_009761245.1 Sapajus apella
GAGAGAGAGTCTCGCTCTGTCGCCCAGGCTGGAGTGGAGTGGCTGACCGAAACCTCCGCCTCCCAGGTTCAAGCAATTCTCCTGCCTCAGCCTCCTGAGTAGCTGGGGTAACAGGCATGCGCCACCACGCCCAGCTAATTTTTGTATTTTTGGTGGAGGCAGGGTTTCACCACCTCGGCCAGGCTGGTCTCGAGCTCCTGATGTCCTGATCCACCCACCTCGGCCTCCCAAAGTGCTGGGATGACAGGTGTGAGCTACCGCACCTGTCTGTCATGCAATTGTTTTAAAGAGACAGGATCCTGCTTGCTCTGTCGCCCAGGCTAGAATGCAGTGAAGCGATCAGAGTTTTATTTTTTATTATGTTGTCTTTGGAGACAGGGTCTCACTCTGTTTCCCGTTGCTGCAGTGCAGTAGAGTGATCACATCTCACTGTAACCTCGACCTCCCGGGCTTATGTAACCCTCCTGCCTCAGCCTCCCCAGTAGCTGGAAATACAGGTGCACACCACCATGCCTGGCTCATTTTTGTATTTTTTTGTAGAGACAAGGTTTGGTTATGTTGTCCAGGTTAGTCTCAAACTGGGCTCAAGTGATCCTTACCCCTCGGCCTCCCAAAGCTCTGGGATTACAGGTGTGAGCCACTGTGCTGAATCATGTTAATGTAATATTTTATTTTATTATATTTTGAGACAGAGTTTTGCTCTTGTCACCCAGGGTGGAATGCACTGGCGCAATCTCGGCTCACTGCAACCTCTGCCTCCCGGGTTCAAGTGATTCTCCTGCCTCAACTTCCTGAGTAGCTGGGATTACAGGCACCCACCACCACGCGTGGCTAATTTTTGTATTTTTATTGGAGGCGAGGTTTCACCATGTTGGCCAGGTTGGTCTCGAACACCTGACAACAGGTGGTCCACCCGCCTCGGCCTCCCAAAGTGCTGGGATTACAGACTGAGCCACCGTGCTTGGCCTAATGTAATGCTTTAAAAACTAATGCAAAAGAATCTCTGATGAGCAATATATAAAGACTTTAAATGAACTGAGCATGGTGGTTTGTGCCTTTAGTCCTAGCTACTCAGGAGGCTGAAGTGGGAGGCCCACTGGAGCCTGGGAGGTCAAGGCTGCAGTGAGCTATGATGGCAATCCTGCACTCCAGCCTGGGTGACAGAGTATACGCCGTCTTGAAAAAAGAGAGGCCAGGTGCCTTGGCTCACACCTGTAATCCCAGCACTTAGGGAGGCTGAGGCAGGAGGATCACTTGAGGTCAGGAGTTTGAGGCCAGCCTGAGCTACTTGGGAGGCTCAGACAGGAGAATCGCTTGAACCCGGGAGGCAGAGCCGAGGTCTTACCATTGAACACTCCAGCCTGGGCAACAAGAGCAAAACTCCGTCTCAAAAAAAAAAAAAGGAAAGAAAGAAAGAAAAAGATCGGCCGGGAGAGGGTGGTTCATGCCTGTAATCCCAGCGCGTTGGGAGACTGAAGTAGGAGGATCACCTGAGGTCAGGTTCGAGGCCATCTGGCCAACACGGCAAAACCTCCGTCTCTACTAAAAATATAAAAATTAGCCGGGGGTGGTGGCGCGCGCCTGTAATCCCAGCTACTGGGGAGACTGAGGCAGGCGAATCACTTGAACCCAGGAGGTGGAGGTTCTGGTGAGCTGAGATTTCGCCATTGTACTTCAGCCTGGGCGACAGAACAAGACTCCGTCTCAGAAATAAAAATATTTCAAAACATTTCTTTTTAAAAAAAAATTTTTTTTTTCTTTTAGAGGCAGGGTCTCGCTATGTTGCCCAGGCTGCAGTGCAGTGGCTATTCACAGGCACCATCCCACTACTGATCAGCACGGGAGTTTTGACCTGCTCCGTTTCTGACCTGGGTCGGTTCACCCCTCCTTAGGCAACCTGGTGGTCCCCGCTCCCGGGAGGTCACCATATTGATGCCAAACTTAGTGCGGACACCCGATCGGCATAGCGCACTACAGCCCAGAACTCCTGGGCTCAAGCGATCCTCCCACCTCAGGCTCTCGAGTAGCTGGAACTACAGGCACGCGCCACCGCGCCAGGCATTTCAAAACATTGCTAAATGTTGATGTCTTAGTTTTTTTCGACGTCCCTGTAAATTTTCTTTTCAGGCGAGTACTTCACAGGCCTCAACCGATTCCGTTCCCAGAATGAATGAAGCCTGCGTTTGGCCCCGCCCACAGAACAGCAGACCACGCCCCTCGACGGACCAACCCCGCCCCCAAAGCACAGGCCCCGCCCCCGGACGCGGGTCGTGCAGTCGCTGGGTGCCTGCAGTCCCCCGCGCGCTGCGGCGCGTCACTTCCTGGGCGGTGGCGAGAACGAGGCTCACTTCCGTCCGCGGGGGAGCTGCGGCGGTGGCGGCGCAGGAGGCCGGGCCGGGGCGCGGAGAGACCGTCGGACGCACGGGCGGGCGGCCGGGAGCCATGGAGCGCGGCCCTGGGGCCCGGGGGCGCGGGCCGGGGTGGTGAGTCCTGGGCAGGGGCTGGGGCAGGGGCGGGCGCGGCCGCGCGGGGTGGCCTCGGTTCCGACCGCGGCCGTTTGGGAACCCGGGCCAAGCCGCGAGGCCCTGGCACCCCGGCTGGACGCCCCCGAGCCCTTGCAGTTCTAGGGCGGCCCGGGTCCTGCCAGGGGAGTCCACAGACGGGGCGGGGACCGCAGGTGAGCACCTGTGACTGGGAAAGCGCTGTCCCCATCCATTCAGCGCTCCGGCGTGGGGTGCGCTCCCACCTTCCTAGGGACGCAGCCCCTGCCTTTGGGGAGCGCCCCTCCGAGCCACCGACTCCGCTCCTTCCCCCGAAACTGCCCCCCATTCCGACCCCCGTTTCGTCCCCTGGTTCCCCCTGGCAGCTCCCAGGGGCCCTTCCGAGCCCCGCTTCCGAAGCAGCTCCTAGTCGCTGTTCCCTTTCTCAGGCGTCTTCCTGCCGCCCTGACTCCTGGGCAGGCCTCCCCGCCTCCGCTCGCGTCGGCTCTCGGGGATGCAGCCCTTCTCGCTGTCTATCCCCTTCTCGGGACTTCTCCGTGGCCCCGCCATTTCTCTCAGGGTGAAGTTCAGACTCCGCAACGGGGCTCTCGCGGGGGCGACCTCACGCGTCTCAGGCTCTCTCTTGGCACCCGTCTGGTCTGCTCTACCCAGGAGCATGCTCTGTCACCTGTGGGGTTTTGCCCCTGCTTGTCCCTCTGTCCCATCTCCTGTCACCTGGCCCGTTTGTCTGCCCTCTGATGGCCGCGCCTCCCCGCAGGCGGGTTTCCCACCCTGACTGGCTGGGTGAGGTGCCACCACAGTCTCCAGCATGTAGGTCATGTTCCAGTGTTTTGGCTGCTGGGTTGCTTGCTGGTCCTCAAAACACCTCTAGCTCGCAGAGGGGTGCCCACTTACGGTGCTTGGGAACAGAATTGGTGGGATTCAGGATGTCGAGGGTGTGTGCCCAGTGAGTGAGTGAGGTGTCTGGGTTTGCAGTCCCCAGTCCAAGCCCATTAGTGACATAGGGAGGTTCCAGTTACCTGTGACTGGAGAGGGGACTTTCCCTTCCCTGTCAAAGCTGGCGGGCCTTGGGGATTCATTCCTCCTGTGCTTCCTTAATTCTTTGCTGCCTGCCATCTGCCTCATTCCTTTAGTGAGTGTCAGGTCATGGGCCTGGCCTCATGGAGTTTCTGTTGTGGGGTTGAGGGGAGATCGGGTCAAACGTGTGAAAAATACAAGCTATGGGAAGGAACCTGGAGCCTTGAGAGCGTGTAAGGTGTCCTGTCCCGGCCTGGAGGACTCCGAGAGCCTCGGGAGCGAGGTGCAAAGGGTGGTTGGGATGGGCAAGGCTGTCTAGTGAGGTTGGGGAAGGGAGTTCCCGGCAGGGGAGCTCAGGCGGGAAGGATCAGTGTGGCTTGTCTCGGGGCAGCCATGGGTGGCCGGTGTGAGATGAGTGGCTGCGAAGAGGCCGGCCCGAGCTGGACTGCAGACCTGGCAGGCTGTGGAGAGGGCTTGATTTCTACCCAGAGAATAATGGGAGGCGCACAGGACACCCCAAGCCGGAGGTGGTGCCATCGTGTTTGTGTGGTGAAAGATGGTTTGGCTGCTGGGGGAGAATGTCCCGGAGCAGGTGATCAGCCAGGATGGAGGCCGTTGCTGCAGCCTTGGTGAAAGGTGATGGAGGCAGGGACCGGGTGGTGGCTGATGGGAGACAGGGGCACCGCCGGGCTGGTGATGGACCAGCTTAGGTCTGGCGGGTAGAAGGGGGTGTCAAGGATAACACCTTTGTTTCTGGTGTGGTTCGTGGGGCCCTGGCTCATCTTCGGGGTCTCCAGGGGTCTGCTCCCTGCCTACTGGGCGCTCAGCAGACAGCGGCATGATGCCACCTACTCTGGGCCCTCCAAGTACCAGCACCAGCGGGCAGCACGGTGGGGCCTGGAGCTCTGAGAATACATTGAAAGCTGACATCAGCCTTGATGCTGTGGATGCTGGCCCCATCATTCTTTGGGGCACGTCTGTCCTGGACACCCGGTCCCCAGCGGTGACACCCAAAACTCTGGACAGTGACAGATTTCCCCGGGGGGAGACTCGCCTCCATCTGAGAAGCAGAACCCGCGCAGTCGTCCATCCCCCCTGAGAAGCACGTGCACTTGAGATTGGCCTCTGCCTGGGAGTCTGGGGCACTGGGTGCCGTCCCTGTCCCAGCCTGTCTTGCACAGCTCCCTCTCCTCCTCGTGAGCCCTTGAGTCCGGGCCATGGGAACGTGGGTCTCACATCCCGGGGCCTGAGGGAGCAGGTGTTTCTGGGCCTGAGGCTGCTCCTTGGTGGAGAGGGCGTCCCCATGGACTGTGTCTGTGTGGCCCGCGGCCTTCTGCGTGTCCATCTGTGCCCACATCTGCCTTCGAGCCTCACCTCCCTGGCCCCGCGGTTTTCTCACGCTGTGACCCAAAGACCCAAAAGCCGAGCGTTCCAGGGTGTTCTGCTGCTGAATTGAGTTGTGAGCGTGTCCCTCGTCGCTCCAGTCTGAAGGAGAAGTGTGGCCGGCGGATAGGCGTCTCTCAGACCTCGGTGTTTTCTCCGCGTCTGTCTGGCGGCAGCTCCCTGCACTGTTGTGGTTGCTTCAGCAACTTCACAGTTGTCGCCTTCGTGCATTTCATGACGTTCTGCAGAAAGGAAGACGGTCCGAGCTTCCCCTGAGCCAGGCGCCTCCACTCCCTTCCTCCCCTCACTTGACTTCCTGTGGGGTCTGTGGTGTCTGCATTTATAGAGGAGGATGCGGAGGCCTCGGGAGGGCAAGTGACTCACCCAAGGCCACAGAACCCTAAGTCAGCACAGGAGAAGGCGCCCCTGACCCCCCACCCTCCCCTGCCCCTCAGCAGGCCTGTCCCCAGCACAGAGAAGAGCCGTTGTGGCGCCCGCGGGCCTGGAGCCTGGAATGTATCCTGCCTTTGTTTCTAGAACGTTTGTTTGTTCTGTTTCCTCTGTCTCCAGACATCGCAGGCCGGTGGGGCCTGGCCCCTGTGCTCCATCACGTACAGGGCCTGTTCAGGTTCCCCGTGGGTCCCTTCAGTCTGAGCTCTGTCCTTGCCCCAGCCGCCCGTCACGGGGGGGACTAGGGGGGCAGAGATGGGCCAGGGGTGGGGCTAGGCAGGCAGCAGTGCAGACCGAGTCCTGGGGCATGGGGTTTCCCTGGTGCTAGGGCTGGGCATTTTGGGGGTGGGTGGGGCTGGGGTCATGTCCCCGCACGCTGTGGCTATACTCACATGGCAAAAGCGGATGGGGTGATGGCCAGCCGAGGGAGGGTGGGGGCCTTCATCCCACGGAGAGGGGTTTGAGTTTGGGGGTCCGCCGAGCCACAGGGCACAGTGCCTGACAGGTCGAGGGAGGGCCGAGGGGATGAGGACCGGCCAGACCCGGGCCCATGCCGAACCCTCGCCCCTGTGGATGCCCCGCCTCCTGGGGGCACCCAGCTGGACCGAGGCACCTCCAAAGGGCCCCACACACCCGTGTTCCCCTGCAGGGCTTCCCATGGCACGACATGGAGACCGGTGGTTGCAAGACTCCTGGGGACTCGGCTTGGACCGCGATGGGGCTGGGCCCTGGCCTCCTAACAGGGCTGTTGTCTGGGGCGGTAGCTGGGGGGGCGCCCTCCCCCCTGCCCGCGACTCGGAGCACCCCCACCCCTTCCCTGCCGGGCCAGGCCGGGCGGCGTTGTTGGCGGGGGCCCCGGAGGAGGCCCGGCCCGGGCGGCACCCGCCATGAACGGGCTGTCGCTGAGTGAACTCTGCTGCCTGTTCTGCTGCCCGCCCTGCCCTGGCCGCATCGCTGCCAAGCTCGCCTTCCTGCCGCCAGAGGCCACCTATTCCCTGGTGCCTGAGCCTGAGCCGGGGCCTGGTGGGGCCGGGGCCGCCTCCTTGGGGACCCTGCGGGCCTCCTCGGGTGCACCTGGGCGCTGGAAGCTGCACCTGACGGAGCGTGCCGACTTCCAGTACAGCCAGCGCGAGCTGGACACCATCGAGGTCTTCCCCACCAAGAGCGCCCGCGGCAACCGCGTCTCCTGCATGTATGTTCGCTGCGTGCCCAGCGCCAGGTGAGCAGTACGGCCGTGCCCACGCTGGGTCACCCTGTGCTTGCGGCTCCCATTTCCACCTGGGGTGCTTGGCATGGTTGGTGGCGCCCCATAGGGCTCGAGCCTGCTGTGAAGGGCTGTCCCGCCAGCATGGGTGGTGTCCCCGGCCAGGCCGGCCTCATCCCTCTGGTGATTTCCTCTTGTAGATGAGGACACCAGGCTTAGGGAGGCCCTCCCCAGCTGGCATGGGTAGGCTGGCTGGATGACTCCAGCGGCCCAGCACCTTGGTGGTTGCTTGCCGGGTGAGAGGTGGGGCACAGGGGCGGCCCTGGCCTGTGGGTGCTTCCGCCTTCTCACCACGTGGAGTTCTGACCACATCTGAGTCCAAAGGGCGAGCCCTTACCTTCTGGCCGGGCTGGGCAGGGGCCTGGGGGAACTGGAGGGAGCAGTCCATGGGAGGGCCAGCCTGGCCGCCTGCTCCTGGCATGATCTGGGGCAGCTCCCGGGCCGGGAAGCAGACGGGCCTTGGGGCTTGGGCAGGGTGGCGGGGCAGGAGGGGCTGTGAGTGTGAGCAGGGATTGGCTGCGTTTACTTGTCGGGGGCAGCAAGCCTTTGCTTGTTGGGGTCCATTTGTCCCCCAGTAGTGAGGAGACCATTCTGTGAGGGGTGCAGATAGCTCTGCTGGCAGCCTTGCAAGCTCCCCGGGAACGTCCAGAAAGGTGGGCCTTTGTGTCCCCCCTCGCCCCCCGACAGTGTCCAGGCTCCTCCAGGGAAAGGCTCTGGGGCAGCAGAGCCCCCGCAGCCAGGCACACTCGGCCAGTCTGTCCTGAGCAGGTGATGTGACCGATGGGCCCAGTGTCCTGCGTCACACATGGGAATCCTGAGGCTCCCCTCCTGGCCTCTGCAGCCCAGGCTGCGTGTCCCCTGCCAGCTCTCCTGTCCTCTCCTGGTGGGGAGCCCTTGGAGATGGAGCTGGGCTGTTGTAGCCTCCCCTCCCCTTTGGGCCCCCCCCACCCCGGGAGGGGAGTAAACGAGGCGCTGGCCGTGGCTGGCCACAGGGTGGGCTGTCAGCCGAGTCCCCCTGCCCTGGAGCTGGGCGTCGGGATGAGGGGTGTGAGCGGCCCTTTCCGGCCTGCCGCAGGTACACGGTCCTCTTCTCGCACGGCAATGCCGTGGACCTGGGCCAGATGAGCAGCTTCTACATCGGCCTGGGCTCCCGCCTCCACTGCAACATCTTCTCCTACGACTATTCCGGCTACGGTGCCAGCTCGGGCAGGCCCTCCGAGAGGAACCTCTATGCCGACATCGACGCCGCCTGGCAGGCCCTGCGCACCAGGTGAGGGCAGCCCCGGGGCAGCTCACCCGGGGCACACCCGAGACGATGCCAGGCTGGGTGCCCGGGGTGGGCTTCCCTGGGAGGAAGGTGGGTGGTGTGGGTGGTCCTGCAGGAGGGGAGCCACCATGGATGCACGTGGCCAGAGAGCTGGACAGGTGAGCTTGGGAGTGTGGGTGCCGCCTACACATGGCTGAGGTGGGGTCAGGTGGTCCTCCCACACCCTGGCCTGGGAGCCCCTGGCCTGAGGACCAGAGGGGGCTGAGCTTGTCACAGTGGCATGGAGGCTACCCGGTGGGAGGGGTAGGTGGTATCTGGGGGTCTGTGCACGTGTGGCTGGGAGCCCACGGGCCAAGGCAGCACTTGGGGCGCAGGTGAGGCTGAGGCTGCTGCGTCCACGTCCTGGGGCCTGGCCCCTGAGGCCCGGTGGTGGTGAGCTCGGCCATCCTGGGCGGGGCCTGCAGGGTCAGGTGCGGGCTCCCAGCACACACTCAAGGTCTGGCCAGCCTCGACGCCAGGCCTGGCCCTCCTGGTCATCGGGATCCCCAGCCCCGCACTAGCTTGGCCCCTTCACCAGTGTCTGAGCACTGCCTGGGCCGGTGCTGCTCTGGACAAGGAGACCGGGCGGGCTTCTGGAGGCCTTTTCTGCTCGCCACCAGCTGGGGCTGTCTCGTCTAGGCCTTGCTTGGTGACCTGTTCCTGCAGGAACCGGGCGCAGCTCTGAGAAGTCACAGGCCCTGGGGAGGTGGGGTCCTCGTTGCCTTGGCAATAGCCAGGCAGTGCCTGCTGAGGGCCTGGGAGCTGGGTCCCCTGGCACCACCCTGGCTCTGGGGGCCTGCATTGGGTTTCCTGGCAGTGTGGGGCACTGACACCGAGCAGCACTTCATGTGGCGTCCTTGGCCCCTTCTGTCTCTACTGCCTGGGGCACTGGCAGAGTCACACCCGCCATGGCCACTTCTGAGCTCTGTCCGCTCGTCCATCTGTCCTGCTACCGCTTTGTCCTGCAGGAACCTCGGCCGGAGCTGTGAGGGGGAGGGCAGAGTGGTGACATCCAGGTGGCAGCTGGGTGCTCCTGCTTAGAGAAGGAGCCCACGCCGCGCCCCCCCTTCCCCAGCCTGCATGTGTATCCCCAGGCGGCCCAGGGGACCCTGCCCTGTCCCAGGGGCCGTGGACAATGTACAGGCGACAGAGCTACGCACTCCTTTCCTTTTGGAAGCAAGACAGGGCTGGGCTGGCTCTGCTGGCCAGGGCTGCCAGGGAGCAGGCCGGGGAGGCAGAGGCAGTGAGCAGGGGCCACAGGCACAAGTCAGGCAGCAGCCCTTTGAGGCATGGGCGAGTGGTGAGCTGTGGAGTGCTGCCAGGGGGCTAGGGGTCCAGGCCAGGGAGAGAGACACCCCTGCTGGCGGAGTCTGAATGCCAGGCAGACGGGACACGCACCTGCCCATGCTTCTTCCTCGGAGGACGGCATCTGCCCAGGATCAGAGCCTGGAGCATGTGGGAGGAGAGCTGTGGGATCCCAACCTGGGTAGGGTGGCGGGTAGGTCCCCGTGTGGTTGGGACTGAGCACAAGGGAGCCTTGGAGCTGGTGCTGGATCCGCTGGGCCAGGGGTGGCAGGCACACCAGTGACTCAGGTGGAGGGCGGCCCAGGTGGGGGCTGGTGGTGCTGAGGTGGCTGAGGACTTGTCCACTCCCAAGGGAAGGTGCCGCCTCCTCAGCCGCCACCCTGCACACCTGGGTTGTGCTGGCACCTCATTGGGCTTGGGGACTCCGAGGGTCCCAATTGGGTGGAGACATCTGGGGACACAGCTGCCTGAATTGCCCATGGCCAAGCTGGTGGGCAAGGGCTACAAAGAGGAAAATCGTCCTCTGCCCGGGCCAGCGCACCAGGAACGGCTTTCTAACCCGGGCAGGAAGGCGTGAACATTCAGGATGTCGGGGGCATGCAGTTCCCAGTGTGTGCCTAGGGGTGACCAGGAGGAGAAGAGGCGCCAGGGCCTCCCCTACCCTTGCCCGAGGGGCACTCCCTACACAGGATCCCAGCAGATCCTGTCTAGGAAACGCCGGTGAAGGTAGCACCAGGGAACGGGGCGGGGCCGCTGGCTCCGCCCACCGCCGCAGTGTTCGGGGGCTGGGGGCGAGCCCCGGAACTGGTGTGGAGCCTGGGCCTGACCCACGGACTTGGCTGCGCGGGGAGACCGGAGGGTCGCACCCGGAGCTGGGCTCGGGGACGCCGCCGGCGGGAGGGGTGCACGCGCATCGGAGACCGCGGCTGACCCTGCTCCGGCGCCGCCAGGTACGGCATCAGTCCGGACAGCATCATCCTGTACGGGCAGAGCATTGGCACGGTGCCCACCGTGGACCTGGCCTCGCGCTACGAGTGCGCCGCGGTGGTGCTGCACTCGCCGCTCACCTCGGGCATGCGCGTCGCGTTTCCCGACACCAAGAAGACGTACTGCTTCGACGCCTTCCCCAAGTGAGCTGGCCGGCCGGGGATGGGGACCGGGACGGGGGCGGGGGCGGGGCGGGGCCGGGCCGGGCGGGGATGGGGACTGGGACAGGGGCGGGGCCGGGGCGGGGCCGGGCCCGGCGCGAGGTCTTACCTGCCGCACGCCCCTCCCGCAGCATCGAGAAGGTGTCCAAGATCACGTCGCCCGTGCTCATCATCCACGGCACGGAGGACGAGGTGATCGACTTCTCGCACGGACTGGCGCTCTACGAGCGCTGCCCCAAGGCCGTGGAGCCGCTGTGGGTGGAGGGCGCCGGGCACAACGACATCGAGCTCTACAGCCAGTACCTGGAGCGCCTGCGCCGCTTCATCTCCCAGGAGCTGCCCAGCCAGCGCGCCTAGCGGCGGCCGGGCCCCCACCGGCCGGACCTCAGCAATAAGGCGGCCCCCGGACCTCACCCCGCGCTGGCCCCCGGGGGCTGCATGTGGACCCCCGGGCGGCCCAGGGGACCCTGCCCCGACCCAGGGGCCGTGGACGATGTACAGGCGACAGAGCTACGCACTCCTTTCCTTTTGGAAGCAAGAAGAAAATACGTGCAAACGGAAATTAAAGATTTAAAATTTTAGGGCTGCTCTCCTTCCTTTCATGGCTGTGCTCACTCTCTTGAGTGCTCAGCGAGGTCGAAGGGAGCCGGGATTTCCCGGTTTCGCCCCCGAGTCCCCAGGAGAAACCAGCACGGACCCCCTTGTGGGTTTCGGGGTGGGTCTGGGTCTAGTCCGGGGGGCCCTTAGGGAGCTGCGTGGGCGGCGATGGATTGGGGCAGCATTTGAGCCCAGGACCCTTGCGTGTTTCCTGCGGAAGCAGGTGAGCCCTGCTGGGTGGCTGCGATGAGGACGCCAGGCGTGGGGGCCCTGCTGCCATCGCGGGACCGATTGCAGCCCACGACAGCTTCCCGTCGGTCCCGGGGCCCCACTGCAGAGGGGCCAGGACGGCGCACTCCGTGTCAAGTGCCGTCCCAGTCGGACCCCAGAGCTCGGGCAGGCCGCTTCCTTTGTAGACAGGGAAGTTGGGGTCCAGCAGAGGGCGGTGGCAGGTGCTTGGGCCCCCAGGGTCTCCCCTGAGAGAGGGAGCCGATCCTGGAGCTGGGGTCACGAGAAGGGTTCCGACGATCTCTAGGCCAGAAGCCCTAGAACCGAGAGGACTCGGGAACCGGTGGCCTGCCGTCCACCAAAGGGTCGGGCGGGGTTCAGCCTGTGTCACGCTACCAGACAGTGGCGAGGCCAGGACCCCAAGCCGCCTCCGACTAGCTCTAGTCCGCGGCCCCTTTAAGAGGGGGCGGTGCTTCAGCCTGCGCGCGGCAAGGACGCCGCGTCACTTTCGGGGCCGCAGCACGGGCGGAAGCGGAAGTGGCGGCGCGTGCGCGGAAGTGTAGACGGCGGCGGCTGCTGGCGTCTGACCGTGGACCGGGAGGCGGCCTCCTCGGTGGTAAGTGGCGGCCGCTGGGACCCAGTGCGGGACCCGTCCGGCTGGGCCTTGCCCCTTTCCGGCCGCTCCCACGCCTTCCCTCGGCCTCGAGTCCCTCGTGGGCGCGTGAGGGCCGCCGCGGGGTCCGGGGCGCGAGGCAGCGCCCGCCGCTCCGTGGTAAGCGGTGCCACGGGACGTTCGGAAGGAGACCTCGCTAGAGCAGGGGACGCCCGAGCTCCTGGCTGACCACGGGGCCTTTGCACGGACTGGGCTTTGCGACCGCAGTGTCCTCCGTCTGCCCCCGGTCGTGGCCCATGCCTCCCAGCGCGGCCCACGTTTCAGGACGCGTGTGACTTTCTGCCTCGCGAAGATCCTCCTCGCGACCCGCGCCCCTGCTCGCTGCTGCCGCTGAGCCCTGGGCGCTGCGCTGGTGCAGGGCGTCAGAACCTAAGCCCCTGCGAGCCGGGGCTCCGCCGTGTCCTCGTTGCCGCCAGTGCAAAGCAACTGCTTGCAGTAGAACAAAAGCGCGTCCAGGTTCACAGAGTGGAAAATTCAAGGAGCCTGAAACGGATATTTGGTGAAGAGTTGATGTGTTTCTCTCTTTCCTTTCCTTTTATTTTATTTTTTAAAGACGGGGTTTCACCATGTTGGTCAGGCTGGTCTTGAACTCCCGACCTCAGGTGATCCGCCCGCCTTGGCCTCCAAAGTGTTTGGATCACAGGCGTGAGCCACCACACCCGGCCGTTTCTCCCTTTCCTAACCTCCAAGGCCCAGTTCTCCTCCCCCGGGGCAGAGAGAAACCCGTTTCTTACGGGTCAACAAAGAAAGTCAATGCAGGAACATCTGCGTTTCTGCAAAAGGTCAGTTTCTTTACTTGGGGCCCTTATATTTAACGTAGCTCGGAGAGCTCCCCATACATTCACATACAGGTAGGATTCATACAGAAACGGCGTTTTATAGCACCAGATTTTTTATTATTTTATTTTTATTTTTGTTCCCTGTGATCATCTGACAAGCACCAGATTTTATCCCTTTTCCTGGTGGAAATTTAGGGTTTTTGCTGTCTTTTATATGATGAACAGCGCTAGCTTGACTATTCCTTGCACAGGCCCCTTTTTTTGCCCAAGTAGGACTATTTCCGTAGGCTATATTCCTTGGCGCAGAATTTAGGTCCGAAAAGGGGGTGTTACCCAATCGCCCTCCCCCACCAGCATAAGACGGGGCCCGTGACACCCTTGCCCAAGCTGGATTTTGCAGACCTAGTAGGCCTGAGATAGTACTTCGTATAGCTTTAGTTGTATTTTCTGTGAGTATAATCCAACATTTTAACGTGATACTCTTTGAAGCGGATCGTTGTTACCACTGCTACTCACCATTTTGAGATTGGAAAATATATTTATTATAAACGTTTGAATATTGAAAAGCCGTTTGTATTTTATCTTCTTGGCTCATTTTCCTGTTGGGTGGATGGTAGTATTTTCTAGGAGCACTTTTCAGACGAAGGAAACTGGCTTTCTGTCGAGTAGAAGTGTTTCTTTTTTCTGTCATTCGTCTTTGACTTCCTGTGTACTTTTTTCTTTAAGCCAGGCATCTAAAATTGTTTTTGGTCATTGGTTTTTTCCCTTATGGCTCCCGCTTTTTTTGCGTGGTCTCAGGAATATCTTCCCCACTGTAAGATTATAAAACATTTGAGATTTTCTTCTAGAAATGTAGTGGGTTTTTTAAAAATATGTATTTAAATATTGATGTCTAATTTTAGAAAGTAGTGGTGAGGCGTGAGGTAGGAAACAAACTTTTTTCTCCCCAATTGTCCCAACTTCATTTCCCAATAAAACCATTCTTTCCCCCACTGAAGTGCTATCTTCATGGCAAGTGGATTCGGTCTGTCCCTAAGACTCCATGACTTCCTGTCCTGAGGCCCCGCCTCCCTGCATTATTTTTCCCCCCCCCCCCCCCTTTTTTTTTTTGGTTGATGGAATCTTGCTGTGTTGCCCAGTCTGGAGTGCAGTGGCACGATCTTGGCTCACTGCAGCCTCCGTTTCCTCGATTCAAGTGATTCCCCTGCCTTAGCCTCCTGAGTAGTTGAAATTACAAGCGTGTGCCACCACGCCCGCCTAATTTTTGTATTTTCGGTAGAGATGGGGTTTCATCATGTTGGTCGGGCTGGTCTCGAACTCCTGACCTCAGGTGATCCACCTGCCTCAGCCTCCCACGGTGCTGGGATTACAAGTGTGAGCCACTGCGCCCAGCTCTGTGTTTAGTTTTTTCTCAGGAACAGCAGGCAAGTTCACCCGTCATCTTCTTTGAAAGAAATTGAACTGGCTTAGATTCTTAGATTTATGGCTCAAACTGAGATAAAATTCTCATTTTAAATAGTTGACAGCTTAAACTGACTGCTGTGATACTAGTTCCACAGGACCCTATGATGAAGAGGGTTTTGGAGACCTAAGTCTTAGGGACGGTGCCCTCCCTCCCTCCGGTGGATATTCAGTGCGAGGCGCTGGCCTCCGTTTCAGGCAGCCGCCTTCTCAAGCTGCTGAGAACTCAGCCCCGATCCTTAGGTCTGGCTCCCAAACACCTGCCGCACACACCGCTGTGTTCCCTCTGCCTGCCCCTCTCACACAGGGGTAAACTGAGTCTGGTCCTTCAGGCTGCAGACTCTCAGGCCAACTTCCACCCTGGGCCTCTCCCCACCATACCCTGCTCTTGGGACCCGGGACGACCCTGCAGGGGCAGTGACCGGGCAGCCGCGATCTGTTCCAGGACACATGCTCTCCCCACCTCCCCCTTGCTATGGCCCAGGGCCAGACTGGGAGCAGGGCCAGTTTCCGGTTCTCCATTTTGTGGATTTTCCAGGACATACTTGTTGAAGCCTGGCAGCAGCGTTCTCCTGCCTAGGGCGCCTGGAGGCTGAGTCTCTGGTCCACCCTGCGTCACCTGCACCTGGTACGCCTTGATGCGGGGCCCTGGGTGCTGGGACAGACAACAGCCAGGTGACCCCGTGGCCTAGGCCCGCTCTGGTATCCAGAGCCCTGAGGGGCACACCCTGCCCTGGCCCGTGAGTGCAGCATGGTTGCTGTGGGTGTGGCAGAGGCACTTGCTGCAGGTGTGGGTTCGGCAGTGCCCAGGGCCGTGCCCCTCAGGCTTCTCCCGAGGGGTCCAGTGGCCTGTCATCTCCCAACTGGCATTCACGGGGTCCCAGCATGGGGCTCGGAGGCTGACCCAGGCTCTTCTGCCACTGCGCTGGAGTTCATCTGTCACCCCATTAATGCCAAGCTGGTGGCACCCACCCGGCTGGCTCCATCCTGCATGACCCGAGGGCCCCCTGGGCTTCCAGAAGAGGATGGGGACCATCCCTGTTCTGCTGGGATTCTGTCCTCTCTGCCTGAGGTGGGTCCTCTGGGAGCAGGCGCGGCCTCTTTCCTGCCCCATCCACGCCTGAGTCTGGGTGTCAGGGTTGACATGGGAGTTCAGGACTGACTTGTTACCTGTGATTCCATCCAGCGGGTGCCCACCCGGTGTTGGAGTGGCCTGAGAGCCAGCAGAAGCCGCTGATCCCACTTCCTTCCCGGCTCCGGGCTCCTGCCTGGTGCCTTGTCGATCTTCACAACCACCCTGGGCTGCTGGGGTCACCGTCCCTGCTTCCCCACCGAGAGGAGTCACAGAGACCCCATCTCCCGGCCAGACCAGAGCCTCTTCTCTCCTCTCCCCAGCACACAGCTGGAGGTGGAGCGGGGACCAGGCACCGTGTGTGTCCGTGGAGGAGAGCTCGCCTCTGGGACAGCCTCATGGAGGGAGGGAGCCCGGTGGGGTGCTCTCTGAGTCCCGTGGCTGTTAGCAGAGCACCCTTAAACCCTCACTACCGGCCTGAGCCTGTTTGAGGAGGAGAGCTCTTAAGGATGCTTTTTAGCTTCCTCAGGAGACCAGGGGAGACCAAGGAAGCGGGGAGCCTGGGTGCCCCACCTGGCTCCCTGCAGATGAAATCCCCACCCCAGCCTTGCAGGCCAGCTGAGAAGGGGCTGGAGGTGTCAGGGGCGGGATTCGCACAGGAAAGGAAATGGCAACCAGATTCTGCCCCTGCTCCCCCCAGAGCAGGACGGAGAAGGCCTCGGTGTCTCCACAACAGCTCTAGCGCTCCAGGCAGGGGCTTCCTTGCAGCCGGCAGCAGGTGACCTCCGGTTGGAGGGTGGCGGCCGCTACCCCGCCATCCCACCTTCCTGGCTGAGCCTTGGCCTGTGTCCCTGGAGCTTGCAGCTGCCCTTCCCCTGCACACGGTGGCCCGCCTGGACCGTGGTAAGTGATTTAGTGCCTTAACAGAAACGCCCAGCGGCTTTGGGGCTGGGTTTTCTGGTCACATAATGCAACGTGTTCATTAATGTAAATAAAGACTTCATCACCAAACCACCGTGTCCTACAGGAACTGCAGGCCCTGGGGAGTGGGGACCTCAGCGTTTTGTTGGCAGTCAGGATCCCTGGGAGAGGTCAGGGTCGCACCCTGAGAGGCTCAGATGGGTGGCAGAGATGGCGGTGGGCTGCCGAGTGCACGCTCCGTGGGCCTCTCGGCCACCTCCCTGCCCACCCCTCCCTCCTGCAGTGGTCCCAGGTCCCTGCGGGCCTGCCCGGAGGTGATTTCCACAGGTCGGCAGAAGTCATCTGTGAATATACAGCCTGTGGGTGCAGGTGACAACACACGGAGAGCTGAGGCCGTGGCTGGGGCACAGGCTTTACTGTGAAGCTTTTCCCACCCTATGCGTGAGGCCCCTTGGCAGGACTGACAGTGCTGCCCGATTCTCCAGCAGCTGCAGCGACTGTGTGACCCCGCCGCTGACACTGGGGTCCATTCTCTCTTTTTTCTGTTACCAGTAGTACAAGGCATCT
>NW_022437017.1:9409190-9456195 GCF_009761245.1 Sapajus apella
ACAGAGTCTCGGCCGGGCGCGGTGGCTCAAGCCTGTAATCCCAGCACTGTGGGAGGCCGAGGCGGGTGGATCACGAGGTCAAGAGATCGAGACCATCCTGGTCAGCATGGTGAAACCCCGTCTCTACTAAAAATACAAAAAATTAGCTGGGCATGGTGGTGCGTGCCTGTAATCCCAGCTACTCAGGAGGCTGAGGCAGGAGAATTGCCTGAACCCAGGAGGCGGAGGTTGCGGTGAGCCGAGATCGCGCCATTGCACTCCAGCCTGGGTAACAAGAGCGAAACTCCGTCTAAAAAAAAAAAAAAAAAAACAGAGTCTCGCTCTGTTGCCCAGGCTGGAGTGCAGTGGCACAGTCTCAGCTCACCGCAACCTCTACCTCCTGGGTCCAAGCAATTCTGCCTCAGCCTCCCGAGTAGCTGGGATTACAGGCACGCACCACCATGCCTGGCTGATTTTTGTGTTTTTAGTAGAGACGGGGTTTCACCGTGTTGGCCAGGATGGTCTCGATCTCTTGACCTTATGAACCGCCCACCTTGGCCTCCTGAAGTGCTGGGATTACAGGTGCACACCGCCATGCCCGGCTAATTTTTGTGTTTTTAGTAGAGACAGGGTTTCACCGTGTTCGCCAGGATGGTCTCCATCTCTTGACCTGGTGATCCACCCGTCTCGGCCTCCCAAAGTTCTGGGATTACAGGTGTGAGCCCCTGTGCCTGGCCAGGAATTTGTTTTTGATTTTTTTTTTTTTTTTTTTCAGTTACAGTGTCACCGTGTCACCCAAAGGCAGGAAATGAACATGGACGCAGGGCTGCCAGTGAAACCTCAGGCGCCCCGTTCCGGCTTCATCAGTTTCCCCCAAAGTCCTCTTCTTTCCTGCCCAGGCCCCATCCGGGGTCCCGCATAGCATTTGGTCCTTGTGTCTCTTTCGTCTCATAAAGGTCCGTCATGGTTCTTAAGGCTTTGCTTGTCTTTAATGACCTCGACAGTCTTGAGGAGGCCTGCTCAGGCCTTCTGTGAAACCCCCTAACCTGGGTTTGCCCGTCTTCCCAGAGTCACGCCGAGGTGACATGTTTGGGGAAGGATGCCCCACTCCAGGTGCCTTTCTCCTTACCACCCAGCAGGGGTCCCTGAGACCCCCACAACTTCCCTCGTGATGCTGACCTCAGCCGCCTGGTGCAGGCGGGGTCCCTGGTCTCCTGGGGCCCACCACCGCCGTCTCCTCTCCCTGTTCTGTTCTGTGGCAGCCAGTCACTCAGTCCAGCCCACACTGGGCAGGGGGCGGGGGGGAGGTTTTATTTAGAAGATGAATTCTCATGAAGAACAGCATAAAAATGAAAGGACAAGTGGCCCATAATTGCATTGCTTAGATACCTGTTGACGTTTAGAGACATGTAGTAAATACACATGGTAAAAAAATCCTCTTGAGTACTACAGAAAGCACTATCAAAACTATTACAAAGCACGGGCCTGACTGTCGTAAGAAGAAATGGCGGTTCCAGCGCGGGCGCACACACGCACACGCACACGCACACGCACACGCACACACCCCTACACGTACCCCCCTCCCGCTGCACCTTTGTTATTCGTTATTGTATTCATTTTTATATATATATATATTTTTTTTTTTTGAGAGGGAGTGTCGCTCTGTTGCCAGGCTGGAGTGCAGCGGCTCGATCTCGGCAACCTCCGCCTCCCAGATTCAACAATTCTCCTGCCTCAGCCTCCCAAGTAGCTGGGACTACAGGCACCCTCCACCACTCCTGGCTAATTTTTATAGGGATGGGGTTTCACCATGTTGACCAGGCTAGTCTCGAACTCCTGACCTCAGGTCATCCACCCGCCTTGGCCTCCCAAAGTGCTGAGATTACAGGGGTGAGCCACTGCACCCAGCCAGTTCATCATTACTTTCAGAGACAGGATCTTGCTCTGTTGCCCAGGCTGGGTGTATCACAGCTCACTGCAGCCTCGACCTCTGGGCCACAAGCAATCCTCCTGCCCCAGCCTCCGGAGGAGCTGGGACCACAGGCGTGCACTATTATGTCTGGGTAGGTTTTGAAATTTTTTTTGTACAGACAGGGTCTCACTATGTTGCTGCTCTTGAACTCTTGGGCTCAAGCAGTTCTCCCATTTTGGCTCCCAAAATGCTGGGCTTACAGGTGTAAGCCACTGCTCCAGCCCTGCGCCCTTGTTTTTGGCCCTCATCTACCTTGGGGTATCCGTGTTGTGGGTGCACCCCAGGTTACGTAACCTCTGCCCTCATCTGTGCCCTGGGAGAGTGTGTTCTTCGCCCTCTCCCAAGTCAGGGCCCAAGTTCCTGGCTCAGTGTCCCCTCTGAGAGTCCCCTGTTGTGTTCTTCCTGTCCCCCACAGACCCGGCACCAGCAACATGTGGGTGCTGTCTGTCCCCTGCTGAGCTTTGCTCTGTAGCCCTCAGGCTTGGGAGTCCATCTGTGGGGGGGGGAGGAGCTGTCCCGAACCTCTTGGGTGCTGTCAGGGAAGGGTAGACCTGACCCCCGAATTACAGGTGAGGAACAGGTTGTTTTTTTTTTTTTTTTTTTATTTTTTTTTTTTTTGAGACAGAGTTTCACTCTTGTTACCCAGGCTGGAGTGCAATGGCACGATCTCGGCTCACTGCAACCTCCACCTCCTGGGTTCAGGCAATTCTCCTGCCTCAGCCTCCTGAGTAGCTGGGATTACAGGCACGCGCCACCATGCCCAGCTAATGTTTTGTAGTTTTAGTAGAGACAGGGTTTCACTATGTTGACCAGGATGGTCTCGATCTCTTGACCTCGTGATCCACCCGCCTCGGCCTCCCAAAGTGCTGGGATTACAGGCTTGAGCCACCGCGCCCGGCCGAGGAACAGGTTTGAAGAAAGAAGGGGCTGAGTTATATGTGAACCTGGATGCCCCAAACTCTGCTGCCTCTTAGCTGTGAGCGCCTCTCCCTCTTCCAGTCTTGATTGTCCTGATCTGTAAAATGGGAATGACAACTCCCTTTTTTTTTCAAGACAGGGTCCTGCTCTGTCACCCAGGCTGGAGTGCAATCACAGCTCACTGCTAGCTGGGCCGCTGCGGCCAGCTAATTTTTTTTTTTTTTTTTTTTTTTTTTTGAGACAGTGTTGCTCTTGTTGCCCAGGCTGGAGTGCAGTGGCGTGATCTTGGCTCACTGCAGCCTCCGCTTCCTGGGTTCAAGAGATTCTCCTGCCTTAGCTTCCTGAGTAGCTGGGACTACAGGCACACACAACCATGCCCAGCTAATTTTTTTTTTTTGTATATTTAGTAGAGACGGAGTTTCTCCAGGTTTGTCAGGCTGGTCTCAAACTCCTGGCCACAGGTGATCCACCCACCCCAGCCTCCCAGAGTGCTGGGATTATAGGTGTGAGCCACGACGCCCAGACTCCAGCTAATTTTTTTTTATTTTTTTGAGATGAAGTTTTGCTCTTGTCATTCATGCTGGAGTGCAGTGTTGGGATCTTGACTCACTGCAACCTTTCCCTCCCAGGTTCAGGCGATTCTCCTGCTTCAGCCTCCTGAGTAGCTGGGACTACAGGTGCTCACCACCTCACCCGGCTAATTGTTCTTTCTGTATTTTTAGTAGAGAACATGTGGAGAGTCGGGGTCTCACTCTGTTGCCCCGGCTGGTCTTGAACTCCTAGCTTCAAGTGATTCTCCTACCCTGGCCTCTCAAAGTGCTGGCATTCCAGGCATGAGCCACTGTGCCTGGTGGAGACACAGGGTCATAGGAGAGTAAGGAAGAGCGGGCAGAGCGCAGTGCCCCTTGCTGCTGTCAGGCTGGAGGCAGGGGCTGTCCATGTTCATTGCAGGCCCCATGCGTTGCCTGAGTGTTCCTGGGGCTTAGGGGTGTGAACAGAAACCTCAGGGGTGGGGTGTGGGCTGTGTGCTCCCCACCTGGGGTCTCCTGCCTATGGAGTGGCTGGCATGACCTGCAGATGAGGCCACTCACTTGAAACCCTGATGATGGCTGGAATGGGCAGACGTCGGGGTCTCACAGAGAAGGCCCTGCCTGGGGCCACGTGGCCCACCCTGGGGGCGGCTCACCCCTGCCCATCCCATCATTAGGCTCCCAGTCGCAACTGTAAGCCCTTCGAGGGCAGGGCTGGTTGGTTCTGCTCTAAGCCAGGAAACATCAACGGAAGACAGGTGCTTGGGTGTGACCCCTGAGGCCTCAACGCTGGGTCCCAGGCCCCTAGGGGCTGCTGAGACAGTGGGAGGCTGGGGGACCTGCTCAGGTGGCCCACCGTCCTAGAGGTTCAAAGACACCAGGGGCCCAGTAGGAGCAGGAACGGTGACCCCCAGCACCCGCCGCGTGCCCACACATGGAGGGGGTGCAGAGAGGGTTCTGGGGCCCAGGCCTAGGAGAGGGGCAAGTGTGCGTGCATACACCCTGTGCCCTCCCTGACTGGCTGAGCTTCCTCTCTGGGCTCGGCTCTGTGCAGCTAGGTCCAGCGGGCTGACTGGGGCCGGGAGGGCTCAGCTGGCTTCACCAAGCCTGGTTGAGCCCAGGTGCGGTGCGGGCGATCCGGGGGACAGTGGTCAGCCTCAGGGCGTCAGCTGGGGTTGCAGGTGGGAAGGATGGGCCTAGAGAAGCCGGGAATCGGGTTAGGGCCTCTGTCCATGCCCAGCCCAGAACAGGAGGTCGCCGCAGGCCAAAGCAGCTCCGCCCCCTGGAGGCCGCTGCGGCCACTGCGCTGTCCCCGCCGCCCCGCCGGAGCTGGAAAGAGGCGGGAGCGCGGTCGCGACCCAGGGGGGGCCGCCCAGCTTCTGCGCCCCCGCCACCTTGGGCCTGCGAGCTGGGCCATCCGCGTCCCCTGCGTCCAGGACGATATTTAACTTGGCCCGGACGTCCTCGCGGCCGGGAGGCCTCAATACCTGGCCTCAGTTTTCCCGTCCGAGCCCTAAGGATCGATGCCTGGGACTGGAAAGCGGAGCGCCGGACCCAGTGTCCCAGCAGGGCAGGGAACCTCTTCCCCGCTTAGGCGCCCCCAGCCCAGCCCAGCCCTTCCTTTGCGTTCGGCCCCTCTTCCGTCCCCGTACCCCGACCCTCTTGGACCCACACGGCGCTCCCCACCCCCAGTGGGCTGCGCTCCAGTAGCTCCGGAACTGGGTGCAAAGAGGAACCAACGCAAGCTTGCCCCACCCTCGCGGGCCCGCCGCGGGGTACCGGGTGCCTAAGCCGGTGGTCCCCAGGGACTCCGTGAGCGGCGAGAAGGAACCCCAGAGAAGAGCTCCAGCAGCTGCCTTGGTGTGGGGTCAGAGCAGGCAGGCCGGGAGAAGGGGGGGAAGGGTCGCGCACGTGGCTTGGGGGCGGGGCTGGCCGCTTCCGCACCCCCCCCCCCCCACCCCGGCCACGTGGGGATCGGAGCCCTCCTCCATCGCGAACGGGGGCGCGCCCGGGGCCGGGGTGGAAGCATCCGGGGAGGGGGCGGGCTCCCGCCGGCCGCGCGCCCCGGCGTGCGGTGGGCGCGCCAGAGAGAAGGCGGGGCGCGTTCTGGAGGGAGGGGCGTGCCGGGATGGGGCGGGGCGCGCTCTGGGAAGGAGGGGCGTGCCGGAGAGGGGGCGGGGTCCTTGACCTCTCGCCCCGGCTTGTGGGGGTGTTGCCCCAGGGAAAGGTACGGGGGCGCGCACTGGAGTGGGGCGCGCCGGGAGGGGGCGGGGCTCCCCGGCCTTGCTTCCCAGCGCGGAGAGGACGCGCTCCCGGCCTAAGACGCTGGGCGCTCCCGGAGGCCGGAGTGGGCGCGCCGGGGGCGGGTTCCTCCGGTCCGAGCCCCGCCTCCGGGGGCAGCGCGCGGCTCGGAGAGTGGTGGAGGGCGCGCCGGGCGGGGGGCGTGGCTGCGGCGCCCCGAGGGGGCGTCCTCCGGGCGGGGCGGGCTGTGGCCGCCCCCGCGGGCTCCGGTGCGTCAGGGCGCGTCAGGCGGGGCGGGGCAGGCCGAGCGCGGGCGGCGGCGGCGGCGCGCGCCGGGCCTCCTCCTCCTCCTCCTCCTCCTCCGCCTCCCGCACTCGAGCAGCCGCCGCCGGCCGGACGGGCGCCGCTCCCGCCGCCTCCTCTCTGCCCGCCGCGCCCCGCGCCCTTGCCCGGCATGTCGGCGGCCGTGGCGTGCGTGGATTACTTCGCTGCCGACGTGCTCATGGCCATCTCCTCGGGTGCCGTGGTGCACCGCGGGCGGCCCGGCCCCGAGGGCGCGGGCCCCGCCGCCGGCCTGGATGTGCTCGCGGCGCGCCGCGAGGCCGCCTCGCCGGGGACCCCGGGGCTGCCCCCGCCGCCCCCCACCGTCCCCGGCCCGGGCCCCGGCGCCGCCGCGGCGCCCCACCTGCTGGCCGCCAGCATCCTGGCCGACCTGCGCGGCGGGCCGGGAGCCGCCCCGGGGGGCGCCTCGCCCGCCTCCTCCTCCTCCGCCGCCTCGTCCCCGTCCTCGGGCCGCGCCCCCGGCGCCGCGCCCTCCGCCGCCGCCAAGAGCCACCGCTGTCCCTTCCCGGACTGCGCCAAAGCCTACTACAAGTCCTCGCACCTAAAGTCGCACCTGCGGACGCACACAGGTGAGCGCAGCAGCGATCCCGGCCCGGGCGGGGGTGGCCGCCCGAGCCCCCTCCCCCGCCGGGACCCCGAAACTGCGTGGCGCGTGGGGGGCGGGGAGGGGGGCGCGCCCGGGCCGCCGCCGCGCCGGCCGGCAGGGCGGGGCCTCGGTGGGTGGGGCGCGCGCGGGGGGCGTGGCGGCCACGCGGTCGGGCGGCGAGCGGATGGCCGCCCCGGCGGCCGTGGCCGGGGCTCCGGGGGCCCAGCGGGGTCCGCGGGCGGGAGCGAGACTCCTATGCAGACCACCTCTCCCCGTCTCTGCGCCTTGTTCCGTTTTTTTTTTTTTTTCTTTTGCGTTCTGGTCTGGGCGGTGGGCGCTGTGGTTGCAGCATCCGGCCCTGAGGTTCTGGGTCCTCCCCCTCCCCCAGCCTCAGTTTCCTTATCTGTGAAAATGGAGGAGGAACCGCGTCGCCGCCTCCAGGGTGGCCTCGCGGATTCTCCCCAGAGGTCGGCAGAGCTCCTGGCGCGGGGCCAGGATGGGGGAGCCCGGCACGTTTTCTCTGCGTTCTCTGTATTTTAACGAGGGGGAGGCGCGGCTGGGAGTGTGGGCCTGAGTCCAGGGCGGGGAGACTTTACAGGACCCCTCGAGGGACTCGGGTCCACGCTGCGTGTATTTCCCCGGCGTATTTGTTCACCCCTATCTGGCGGGTTGGTGCGCAGGGTTGGAGCGGGGAGCGCTCCGGCTACACCAACGCCCCTCCTAGCGCAGCCCCGGGGGCGGCCAGGGGAACCGGCAGCCGGGTGAGCCTGGCCATATTTTTTCACTCTGTCCCCTCCTTGGGTTCCACCTTCTGGACTGGAAGTTTGGATTGGATGACAGGGGACGGTCGGCCTTGATGGCCCTCCCGGGTTTGGGCGTTCGAGGTGCTTGTCCCTTCCGGGGAGGGTAGGGGACCGGGGGGAGGCTGTGGGGCTGCACCTGGGCTTGGTGTTCTGGCCCTGCTCCCAAGCAGAGGATCTCTACCCGATCTGAGTCTCGATTTTCTCATTTCGATCAAGAGTGCGATGCTCTCTGTATTTCACAGTCGTAGCGGGGGCCGCTTTGGGCGGCCGGACACTCCAGGGGGCTGGGTCCGTGGGCTCGGATTGGAGGGACGCGAGGAGCAGCCGCAGGGAAGCGGGCTGTCCAGGTGGTGGGGCTGAGCTGAGCAGGGGCCTCGAATGCCTGGTGGAAGAGCTGAGGGTCCATCCTTGGGGCGTGGGGAGCCGAGCTGGGACGCCTGAGGCTGGAGAGCAGGAGGGTGGGTGGGGGCGGTGGTGTGTTCTCTCTTTACACCCCTGGCTCAGTCCCTGTCCTGGTGCCCGGGGCCTGGAGGCTCTGCCCACCTGGAGACAGACAGGAACCGAGGGCATCAGGACGGGACTTGGGTGGGATCTGCATTTTCTGCGAGGAGCCACCATCCTCGGCGGAGGAGTCCGAGAATATTACATCTTTTGTCCGAGGGCAGTGGGGTCCGTGTGTCTCCGAGGGGAGGGACGTTTTGAGGTCTGTGAGGATAGCGAGGCAGCGGTGGGCAGGGGTCCAGGAATGCCCTGGCTCGCTGGGGATGAGTTTGCCGATCTGAAGAGAGGGGCTGAAGTGGGAGCCTGTTGACAAAGCGACCGCCACCTGTCTGCCCAGGTCATCCTTTCTATGCCAAACGGTGTGGCCTGAGAGCTCTATTTGGGTCTTCTGAGATTCTCGTTAAGTGGACGGGATGGCCACCTCGCACAGTGGCGAGGGGTGCTTCCTTAGGCTCCCGGGCCGTGGGGACAGTAGTCCCTCAGCCAGCAGGGAGGGTAGGGTGGGTTCAGAGTCCTGGGAAGGCAGTATTGCTGTCCCGGGGTCGCAGTGAGAAACAGTCGTGGGGGGTAGAGGCTGGCATCTCAGGTGGTGCAGATGTGCAGATGACGCACCACCGTCCACCCTGCTTGGTGGGGGAGGGCAGCATGCGTCTCCTGGCACTCTCCCTCACCCCTTGGGAGCCAGCCTGTGCCTGTCCCAAAGCCCCCTTTACAATCTTAGTTCGGGTACTGGGAGGGCAGTCCTGGGCCCAGGCACCTTGGGTTCGCTCTCCAAAGGGTTTAGGATACTTGGGGCTGTCCAGGCTCCTCTTCCAGGCCTCCCCAGGCCTGCCCAGGGGTCTGTGTAAACCGCCTGTCTTAGTGAGAGGTGCTTTGGTTTTTTCCAGCCCCCCTGGGGGAGGGAGAGGATGGCAGCTATTAAGCTGGTTTTCGGGGACAGGAAGGCCATGTGTTTTTTTGGGAGGGAGCCCCAATTCAGGGCCGTCCCTGAGTGGAGGTCGAGAGAGATCAGAGGAACCCCAGTCATGGCAGCGGCAGGGCTGCTCTGGGGGGCCATTGGGAAGGGGGTTCCAGCCCCATCCACCCCTGCCTGGGGTGCTTCTTCTCTGTAAAGGGAACACATTTTTACAGATAAGCCAACTGAGGCACACAGGCGGAGCCCCGCCTGCGCAAAGCACCGTGCTGCCAACATCTCGGCCAGGTTGGGCCCTGGGAGCCAGGCGGCCAGAGGAGCAGTGGGATTTTTTTTCATGGGGGCAGCAGGGGGCAGGCCGGCTCCTCCCGTCCCTTGGGTCTGGCCCACAGCCCCTCTCCCAGCTCGGCGGCTCTCTCTCTCCCCTGCGTGGGGCGGGGAAGGACTTTGGAAGCTGTGGGAGATGTTGACGCCGTTGCTATGGTTACGGAGAGTGAGAGAGCCAGCGAGTTGGGGCGGGGGCGGGAGGAGAGGCTGGCTGTCTGCTCCCTGCATCCCCAGAGGGGCCTCCCCACCCCCGGCGTCCCAGTGCCCAGCGCTTTGTCAGCCTGTGCCTCCGGAGGGTTTGCCCACGCCCTCCGCAGGAGCGGGGCTCAGACCTGCAAGGGGTCTGGTCATCTAGGGCTTCTCCCCCTCCGCACTTACTTACTGAGACATTTGGGGCCTGATGGTTTTCTGGGGTGGGGTCGTCCTGGGCACTGCAGGGTGCTGAGCAGCGTCCCCGCCTCCACCCACTCCATACCAGGAGCACCTCCCAGTCGTGACAACCACAAGTGTCCTCAGGTGTTGCAGGGGGCTGCAGGGTCCCCCCCCCGGCCGTTGTACCCCACTGTCTCTCTAAGTCCCGTTTATTTGCATCTGAGAGGGGTCTTGGTGTGCCCCCGCAGCAGGTCAGCGGCAAGCATCCCAGTCCCTGCGCCCCACGACTTAGGGAACTGTGTGTGTGTGGTGGGGGGTGGGGGAGCAACAGGGTTCCGAGTGATGGCGGAGAGCGCTTCCTGGAGGTGGCAGCCCGAGGCCCACCGGGCTGGGTGGGGCAGGGAATGGAAGAGAGAGGGCGTGCTGGTTCTCGGGCAGGAATTGGAGGTCGGGACTTGAGCTGGGGAGGAGGGGGCACCTCGCGAAGGTGAAGGTCTGCATTTAATCCCCAGGGTGGGGACGCTGGGGGCGGCAGCGAGGCAGGCTGGGCTTTGCAGAAGAAAATCCGTTTATGGAGAAGGGATTAGGATCAGAGAGGGGTGAGGAGGGCAGGGTGAGACGCGGGAGGGAGCGAGGTGTGCTGTCTGCAGATGGGCTGGAGGGAGACCCTCGAGACGAGGTCTGCAGCGCAGTGCTTGGGTGCCTCCTAGGGCCCCCGGAGGACAGGTGGGTGGGGAAACTGAGGCTCGAGAGGGAAGCAGCGATGTCCCACCCTGTATTCTCTCCTCCACCCCCAGGCAGAACTATGCGCTCCTGTAGGGTCGGGATGGCAGCGCTGGTGGGCAGAGCTTGGGAGAACTGGCAGCTTATCTGTGGAAGGCCAGGGAGGGGCAGTGCCAGGCCACGGGGTGGAGGGCAGGGGGCCAGGGACTGCCCTCCCGCACCCACCCTCTCTCCAGCCGGCAGAGTGCCGAGAGCAGCTGGAACTGCCTGCAGGTGCCCCAGCTGGCGGCTTGGGGCAGGGCTCCTCCAAGGTTGTGGGGGGTGATAACCAGCCCCCACCCAGGCTCTCTGATAAAAGCCCAGATCGGTGGGGAGGATGCAGATACCACCCGGGCGTGCTGGGGGGGCCGCCCTGGCTCAGGCCAGTTCTGGAACAGAGGTTCCAAGGGCACCAGGGCCCTTCAGGGAGTTGTCCCTCCCCACCACCCCCCAGCCCCAGCCCCCAGGTACTCAGAGTCTGTGGGAGGTCAGGAGGTCCCGGCCTGGGGTGGGCCTCCTTATATGCAGAAGGGGATGGTGACAGGTCGGTGGGGGCGGGGGGGACAGGGGTGTTGGACATGCCGAGCAACTTCATCCTCTAGGCCTGCATGCTCCCCTTGCACAGATACCCATTAAGCGCCTGCTGTATGCCAGGTCTGTGCTGGGCATGGCTGGGGACCCCGCTGTGAACAAGTGCCTGCCTTCAGCTTCCACTGGAGTTCGGGGCACATACATTACACCCACAAGACGCAAACGTTTTTAGACGCTTGGCACAAGGATAGAGAAGCTGACCGAGGACACGTGAGGGACGCCAGGCCACTGTGAGGAGCAGTACTGCTCAGAGGAGCTCCGGGCAGGATGGGGTTTGACCCTGGGCCAGCGCGGAGCTCTGGAGAGCCAAGCAGAGTCTGGGTGGCCCAGGAGCTGCCGGACTGCTGCACTAGTCCGGGCGTGAGCTGGGAGGGGCAGGGTGGGGTCTGGATGATCCCGAAGGCGATGGGATTTGGGTGGCGGGTGGCACGTGGGGAGGGGAGGGATTGAGGGGGGGGCGGGGTATGGCTGCCTGAGTATTTGGCGGGAACAGCAGAGGGCTTGGAAAGGGGAAGTCTGCTGGAGGAGTGGGGATGGGGGAGGCAGGAAGCTTTGGCTGTGGGAAGACAGGGGGAGCTGGCGGTGGAGTGGGTGTGGGGGTTGCCATGGCCCAGATGGTATTCAAGACCCCACTTCCTAGGCTGGTGGGACCTCACCACCCATGTTCCCCGCCTTCTGCAGCGTCTCCCAGAAGCAGCTCCCTCTAGGTTCTGTGGAACCGGCTCAGGGGTCACCTTCAGGAGCCCCCGCCCCTCCCTGGCCTCCCCTCCCCCAGCCCCAGCCTCTCCTGGCTCTTTGCAGCTGGGGCTGAGCTTCCCCACCTGCGCCCTCCCCTGCAGAGCCGACCCCACCTGTTAGGTGGACCTGAGGGCCCTGGCAGGCGGCCGGCCGCAGCTCCCCTCCCCACCTCACGCCCCCAGACAAGCTCAGGAGGTGAGGCTTCCCGGTGGGGACCTGGGCCCAGGGAGCAGACCCGTCTCCAGGCGCCGCCTCTGCCGGCTCAGGGGGGCCAGGCCAGGTTTCCAGGACTTCCTGGCCTCCATTTTTCTGAGCCTGCCGGTTTCCGAGGCTGTCCCGAGTTCACCCGGGCCCAGCCTGAGTCAGAGGGTCAAGTCCACCGTGGCCCCGCCCACACTGCCCTCCCGCGTTGTCCCCACCCACCGCATGCACCGGCGCCGCTTCCCAGACAGGTAGCGCGGAGCAGCCGGGTGGCTGTGCCGCTGGGGGTCCGGCCGGCTGGGAGCCAGCGCACGCCGGGCCCCCAAAGGTTCACCCCACCCTCCTCCCTGCCAGCGGATTGTGTGAGAGGGTGGCAGGGCCTGGCATTTCGCAGATGCTCTTCGCCCAGCGCGGCGGGGGCGGGTAGCCCGCGCACCCCCTACCCCGCCACCCACGTGCGCACGTGTGCGCCCCAGCCTCCGAGCACGCGGGGCTGGCAGGAGCTCAGGCCGGCTAGGCGACCCTGGCCCGGGCCCCCTGGCCCCGGCGGGAGCGGGACCACGTGAGTGGGGCCGGCTGGGGCTGCGGATGTCCCCGCCGCCGCCGAGCTACGTGCGGCAGCTGTGTTCCCAGCGGCTGCGCGCGCCCTGCCCCGCGCGCCCCCCTGGCAACCTGCTCCTCGCAAAGTGGAACTGAGGGAGAGGGGGCGGGGACCAGCCCCGCCGCCCCGAAAGGGGAAGTGAACTAACTGACTGCCGGGCACCCAGCCGTGGGATGTGCCGCCTTCCCTCCTGTCGCTTCCCCGCCTGTGCCTTGCAAGATGGCGACACGGCGGTGTGGCCCCTGGAGGGGCGCGTGCCCCCGTCCCGTGGTCTGCCTTAGCCGCGCTCTCACAGCCAGACCCCCTTCCCAGACTGAGGCCTTGGGAGCTGGCAGGGCCCAGTGGGGTTGAGGTGGGCGTGGGGTCCTTCCCAGGACTGCTCTGCGCCTCTTGTTTGGTCTAGATGGCCCCCTGCGGGGGGACCCCCGACCCTAGCTGCTGCTGTCTGTATCCTGGGTTGCTTGGGGGTGGTTTGGGGTGTGGAGCAGGCAGCCCCAGGGATTTGGGGCCACTGCTGGTCTTGGGGACAGTTGCTCTCTTCTCCAGCTTCCTGGATTCACCACCTCTTGGGGGTAGGGGCTGCTGGTCTGAGGGTGTCAGGGTGTGGCAGGAAGGAGGGATGGGATGGGGAGAAAGGAAGCTTTTTTCTTCCAGCCCTTCCTGGGTCACAGGTGATCGCTGGTGCCCCTCAGTGAGCGGACCCCTCACCCTCCTGTCCCCATCCTCAGCTGGGCTCCCCAGGGCAGCCCCTGATCTTCTTAGAGCAGATATGTCACCGGGTCACCCTGAGCATGGCCATGTCCCTCTTACTGGCGCTGGTCACCTCGGGACCCCCTCACCATGGTCCCTGTTTTGGGTTTTTTTTGGGGGCTGGGGGGGCTGCGGGTTTTTTTTTTTTTTTTTTTTTTAGGAGGAGTTTTGCTCTTGTGGCCCAGGCTGGAGTGTGGTGGTGCAATCTTGGCTCACTGCCACTGGCACCTCCCGGGTCCAAGCGATTCTCTTGCCTCAGCCTCCTGAGTATCTGTGATTAGAAGCATGTGCCACCATGCTCGGTTAATTTTGTATTTTTAGTAGAGACGGGGTTTCTTCATGTTGGTCAGGCTGGTCTCGAACTCCTGACCTCAGCTGATCCAGCCACCTCGGCCTCCCAAAGTGCTGGGATTACAGGTGTGAGCCACCAAGTTCGGCCTGGTTGCAGTTCTCCACTGACAGTGGGAGTGCTCCCAGGGCCTGAGCAGTGGCCAGTGCCAGTGTGGGCTGCCCAGTGTGTGACCCAGTGGGTGACCACCCTCCTGGCTGCCCTGGTCCTGCTGTGGCTCCCCTGAGGATAGGCCTTGGGGCTACCCAGGGGAGTTGGTTCTGACGTCTCCCTTGGTACTCAGGGCTCCAGCCAGTGCCAAGAGGGGCTCGAGCAGTCTCCATCCACACAGACCACCCTGCAAAACCCTGGAATGTTGGGGCGTCAGCCTCCAGGGATGCCAGGGTCCCAGGGACCTGCTCAAAAGGGTACAGGCTTCAGGGGTGCCAGGCCCTTTGTCCTGCTCTGGGGCCTGGGTGGACTGACCTGTCCTTCCCCGGTCATTGGAGACCCCTGTCTGCCGGGGAGACGCTGACATCATGGATGTCACACGCTGTGGGCGTCAGGCTCGGCTAAAAGGGGTTGGGGTGGCACAGTTCTGGAGCAGAGACCCACACGGGGTGGAGGCACACGGGCAGGCCGGGATGGCGACGGCAGGTTGGGGGCAGGATGGGCGAGGCCCGGCCTTGGCGGTGGGAGGGGACTGTGGAGGAAGTGGCCGGGTGGTGGCCCGCCCCTGCCCAGCGCCATCTGTCCTGTGGGGCGGGCGAGTGCAGCCTGCTGGGCCCCGCCCCTTCCCGGGGGGCCCCGCCCCTCCCCCTCCCATCCCTGTGGGTTACCCTGCCTGCCTTGGCCTTCCCTCTGACCCCACCCGGAGAGCCGGGGCCAAGACCGGCCGTGCGTGCGGGTTTCTCCACGTCCCCCTGCTCGCGGAGGGGCCAGGAGAGTTAGGCAAGCTGCGTGGTGGTGCCCCCCCTTAACCCAGTCTTTGCACCCCAGATGTCATTTGGAAAAGGGGGATAGTGGTTGGGGTCATGCACACACAGAGGCCCCTGAATGTCCCTCAGGAGGGGGAGGGCCAGCCTGACCCCTGCGCTGCTGCAAAAACGGCCTTCGTCCTGAGCCTGGCTGTGCCTAGGACAGACCCAGGGAGGGCCTCGCTCATCCCTGCCACGTCCTGCCTGGGGCCAGAGGCTGGCGGGCCTGGGGGCTTCAGCCTTGGGGGTCTGTAAGTTTTCCTTACGGCTAGCAGATTCTGGGTTCTAAGAGCTCGTAGGAAATGAGAGGGTGGCTCATTGGGGTCTCGTGTGGGGCCACTGGAGGGTGGGTAGGCGTCGTGCGCTCTGTACTTTTCCATGTTTTAAATTGACACCCAGCACTCAGCCTCTAGGGACAAATGCCCACCACCCTTTGGGATCTGCTGGAATGTGTGCACCCCCCCCCACCCCCTACACTGACCGCTGTCTGTCTCTGCTTCTCTGTTCAGGGGAACGCCCTTTTGCTTGCGACTGGCAGGGCTGCGACAAGAAGTTTGCCCGCTCCGACGAGCTGGCCCGCCACCACCGGACGCACACCGGCGAGAAGCGCTTCTCCTGCCCCCTGTGTTCCAAGCGCTTCACTCGCAGCGACCACCTGGCCAAGCACGCCCGCCGCCACCCCGGCTTCCACCCGGACCTGCTCCGGCGCCCGGGTGCCCGCAGCACCTCGCCCAGCGACTCGCTGCCCTGCAGCCTGGCCGGGAGCCCCGCGCCCAGCCCCGCGCCCAGCCCTGCCCCCGCTGGCCTGTAGGGCCCTCGGCCAGCCCACCCTGACCGCCAGGATGCTTCTGCCGTCCAGGGGTATGGTGAGGACCCACAGAGAGCCCTGGTCCCTTCCAGCTGGGGTCAAACCCTGAAGATGCCCCTGCCCCCTCCAGAGAGCGAGGAGGGGCCTGAGACTGGACCTGGGGCTGCCTGACTTCAGAGGTGGCCTTCAGGACGGGTGACCGGGGCTTGTGTCTGTAAATAGCCATGATACTAACTTTCTTCCCATCTGTGCACTGGGTCCCCGGGGGCAGCCAGGAGGTCCTCCCCTCTCCTCTCCACCGCCCCTTGCTGCCCCCCTCCCGGGGCGGGGTTTGGGGGTAGAGTGGGCTTCTGGGAGCTGGCCCAGGGAAGGCACCCCTGCCCTGTCCCTGCAGGTTGGGATGAAGTGTGCAGACAGCCATACAGGAGCCAGGGGTTGACACAGCCCCTGCCTCTCCCCACCCCACCCCACCCTACCGAAAGCCATGGGAGTAGTTCAGGGAAACAGGGGTGCTGCCCGGCCGCTCCCCACTCGGGTACTCTATCTCAGGTGTCCACGGGTTCTGCCCACGGTAGGGGCTGCCCGGCCCCCCAGACCTCGGGGGTAGAGCTGGGATTGGGAGGCGTTAGGATGCCCAGAGGGGCTCCAGGTCTTGCTTCTGAGATCTGGGATGCGGGGTAGGGGGACTCTGGGTTCTTCCAAAGAACATTTGACTCACTAGGGGAGGGAGGCGGACATCGGGGTCCGGAGGGAATGCCAGTTATTTATTTTCCCTCTCTCCTTGGGGTTGGGGCCCCGGCTCCCCTGTCTGGGTGGGTGGGTGGGTGTTAGGCTGCAGGGGAGGCTGGCACCGGGCCTGGCCCTCCTGTCCCTGCCGCCAGCTTTGGGCTTTGCAGCATGATGTGACAATCAATTGTCCTTTTCCGAGGCCTGCAGCGTTGGGCCGCACTGCCCTCCCTGGCCTGCAGGTGGGGCTGTAGAGCCCATGCCCGCCGGGGTTGCCCTCCTGGGCTTGGCCCCGCTCCCCCGACGTCCCCTCCCTCTCCTGGGTGCCTGGAAGAGGTGGGCCCTGGCCCGTGGTCGAGGTCTTCCTCGTGGACTGGAAGCAGAGGGCTGGCTGTGCAGCCCCCTGGGGTAGCTCGTTTTTTTTTGCACCGGGTAGAATATTTTTTCAGGCACGGATTTCTTTCTTCTGGGCCCCCGTGGGTGGTCCGGCATCCTCAGGGGGTGTGAGTGGGTGGGGGGGGTCTCTGAGCTGAACTTCGGTGGGGTGGGGACTTGTCCCTCGGGGGCCACCTTCATGTCCTTGCCAGGGGTCGTCCTGCTGTGGCCTGGGTTGCATTTCCTCTTAGGGGGTATTGACGACTCCAGCCTGGAATGAGAAGGGTCCCAGGTTTCATGTCCGAGACCCAGAAAGGCGGAATCCCCCAAATCGGCTGTGGGAAGTTTTTGGTTCCCCCTTTTGTTCCAGGACCTTCCTGCCTCTCGCTGGGGGACAGGGGGCCTTTGGGTGGCACTGGTGTGCACTGGGACCCAGCCCCGGCCTGGCAGGATCCAGGGATGGGGGCCTGGGGGCCTGGGGGGGAGGGAAGCGGGGACGCTCTTCTGGAGCTCTCCACGGCCTCGGTCCCTGGCCTCAAACCCTCCTCCGGCAGCGTTAGTGAGATGCCTTAGTCTGTGGGGGCGGGTGGGGGACTGGGGCCCCATTTTCCTTTGTGTGTCTTGGTGGGCCCCGCCCTGGCAGGGGCCTGTCTGCAGCAGGGTCGGGTAGGGCTGTGAGTTCCAGAACTCTGTTCCCAGGGCCCTCTCCAGTGTCCAGGGGCCTGGAGACACCTGTGTCCACTCCTCCACGCCCCCAGGAGCCACTGGGACCTGGTTCCTGCCTTTGCGGGGGAGGTGGCTTCAAGGGACGTGTGCTTTCTGTGGGTGGCGCCCCTCCTCCGCCCTGCCTGGGCTCATCCTTGTATTTAATTAATTAAACAAGCCCTTTTTTAAACCTTACTCCAGAGTGTGTGTGTGTGTGTGTGTGTGTGTGTGTGTGTGTGTGTGTGGTCGTGGTCTGTCTCCCAGGCAGCCCCCAGCGTGTGAGCATGCTCTTAACCCCTCTGTCTCACCCACCAGTGTGGCCCCAAGTTCGTCCACCTCGTGGGGAAACTGAGGCAGCGGACCAGTGAAGGGGGTCTTGGTCAGGCCCCTCTGGCCAAGACACAAAATACGCCCCCCCCAGCCCTAAGCCCCGGGGAGAGGGCTGCCTGCAGCTGAGCGCGCTGCGCCCGCCCGGTGTCACCCACGCCTGGCGCAGCTGCGCCCCCTGCCCGGCTTCCCGCCCGCCCCGTTGCCTGGCAACCGAGACACGGTGACACGGCGCCCGGGGGCGTCAGCCGCCCGCCCCTTCCGGCGCCGCGGTGGATGGGGGAGCCCGCGCCCCCGGGGCTGCTCGCCGGCTCGGGACAGGCTCCCCCACGGGGGGTCCCCCGGCTGCCCTCCAGGCTCCAATGCTCCGCAGTGAGCGTCTGCTGCGTACCAGCTCCCCCAGTGGGAATTGGGAAGAGGGGGCGGTGACAGCTTGGAAGCCCTCCCCAGGAAAAACCACTGTTCACTCCAGAGCTCCCCAGAGCCTGGAGGCCGGCGGGGCTGGGGTGGGGCAGGGCCGGCCCCTCCGCACAGCTGCGGAGCTCTGGGCTGCGCCTGCTGCCCGCCTCTGGGATGGCACGGCCCTTACGCCCGGCCCCTCCCAGACCTGGGTGCTGGGTTCCCGCCTTAACTCGAGGGCAGCCTCCCTCGGGCACCCCCGATGCTGCCCCACCCACCCTCCCATTCCACCAGACGCCCCACACATGTCACCCTGTGGACTCGCATGTCCCTCCTGCTCTTGCCTGCTTCTCTGCCCCTCTGGGGCAAAATGTCCGGAATGTGGGGTCTACACTCGCCTCGCTCCTCGATCTCTGACGGACATACTCGCATTGGGCTTTTATTTTTGTATTTATTTATTTATTTATTTTTGAGACGGAGTTTCGCTCTTGTTACCCAGGCTGGAGTGCAATGGCGTGATCTCGGCTCACCGCCGCCTCCCAGGTTCAAGCGATTCTCCTGCCTCAGCCTCACGAGTAGCTGGGATTACAGGCTCCCGCCACCAGGCCGTGCTAATTTTGTATTTTTAGTAGAGATGGGATTTTTCCGTGTTGGTCAGGCTGGCCTCGAACTCCCAACCTCAGATGGTCTGCCTGCCTTGGCCTCCCAAAGTGTTGGGATTACAGGCGTGAGCCACCTCGTCAGGCTGCACTGGGCTTTTAAATTACACCCTGCCACCCACCCCCAACACACACGTGCCCGGAAACGGCACCAGCCTCTCGGTGCCTTTGGGACCCTGACCCTCCTGGGTGTCGCTCCCACCCCCCCAGGTTGCCCTTGCTGCACCCCCTCCTCAGTCAGGACAGCCCCATCCTCTCAGGTGCTCAGGCCAAGCTCCCTGGGGGGTCTCACCACCCACACCTGGTCCATCTGAAACCTCCCTGGGGTCTACCTTCAAAATACATCCGGAATCCGGCCGCCTTTCCCAGCTTTAAAATCCTTCACCTGGCCCACTCTCATGGCGAGCCCCCTGAATCAATGCAATCACCCTTGCGCCCTGGCGTCCTGGTGCCCTCACCGTCTGTCCTCCCGACAGCCACCAGAGGGCGTCGGTGAGCACCTGGGGCAAGTCTGGCTCCTCCTCTCCCAGCAACCCTCCATGGCTCCCACCGCCCTCGAAGGCAAAGCCCAAGCCCTCCCTGAGGCCCACAGGGCTCTGCACGACCTGCCCCATCCTCTCCCTGCCCTTCCCTCCTCCCTCTGTTCCTCCCTACTCTGCTCCAGCCACACTAGCCTCCTGTTGATTCAACACGCCAGGCGCAGTCCTGCCCCAGGGCCTTTGTGGGGGCTGTGCCCTCTGCCTGGAGACCCGCTTGGCCCCCTCAAAAAATCATCTTTCTTTTTTTTTTGGGGGGGACAGAGTTTCGCTCTTGTTACCCAGGCTGGAGTGCAATGGCGCGATCTCGGCTCACCGCAACCTCCGCCTCCTGGGTTCAGGCAATTCTCCTGCCTCAGCCTCCTGAGTCGCTGGGATTACAGGCACACGCCACCATGCCCAGCTAATTTTTTGTATTTTTAGTAGAGACGGGGTTTCACCATGTTGACCAGGATGGTCTCGATCTCTTGACCTCGTGATCCACCCGCCTCGGCCTCCCAAAGTGCTGGGATTACAGGCTTGAGCCACCGCGCCCGGCTATCTTTCTTTTTTGAAGACACAGTCTCACTCTGTCATCTAGGCTAGAGTGCAGTAGCGCAATCTCTGCTCACTGCAACGTCTGCCTCCCAGGTTCAAAGGGTTCTCCTGCCTCAGCCTTCCCAGTAGCTAGGATTACAGGCACGTGCCACCGCGCCTAATTTTTGTATTTTTAGTAGAGGCAGGGGTTTCACCGTGTTGGCCAGCCCCTGATCTCGAACTCCTGAACTCAAATGATCTGCCCACCTCAGCCTCCCAAAGTGCTGGGACTCCAGATGTGAGCCACTGTGCCCGGCCCCTAATTTTCTTTAAAACTGCACAAATCGTGGCCGGGCGCGGTGGCTCAAGCCTGTAATCCCAGCACTTTGGGAGGCCGAGGCGGGTGGATCACGAGGTCAAGAGATCGAGACCATCCTGGTCAACATGGTGAAACCCCGTCTCTACTAAAAATACAAAAAATTAGCTGGGCATGGTGGCGTGTGCCTGTAATCCCAGCTACTCAGGAGGCTGAGGCAGGAGAATTGCCTGAACCCAGGAGGCGGAGGTGGTGGTGAGCCGAGATCGCGCCATTGCACTCCAGCCTGGGTAACAAGAGCGAAACTCCGTCTCCCCCAAAAAAAAAAGAAAAAAAAAAACTGCACAAATCCCGCCTTTCCCGTAGAACCACCCAGACCAGACCCGTCCTTTCCTCAGCCCAGGGTCTTCTGTTTCTCTTCCTAAAGCACTTTCCCCCTCACTTCAGGCCGTCTTATTCTTGCTTTCACTGTCTCCCTCCCTGTCGACACCACCACATCCACCAGGGTAGGGTTCTTCCCTCTCTTGGAATGTTTCTGGCGTTGGTTGGCACACAGCAGGCGCTCAGTAAGTATTTGCTGAATGAATGAACAAGACCAACTGGCATGGATGGAGCAGTCACATAAATGAGACTTCATTTCCCGTGCATGGCAGGAGCCATGCCAAGGAATCTACCCCTCCACCGCTGGTGATGGGACAGCTCTGAGATGACATCACATCCTCCAAAGAGTCGTCCATGACCCATCCCAACCCACGTCCCCCCTTCACTGCACCCTGTCATTTATTTATAATTGTTGTAAAATCACACACACGTGACATAAAATTTGCCATCCTGACCATTTTATGATGATGATGATGATTTTTTGAGACAGAGTCTCTCTGTCACCCAGGCTGGAGAGCAATGGTGCAATCTCGGCTCACTGCAACCTTCGCTTCCCAGGTTCAAGCGATTCTCCTGTCTTGGCCTCCCGAGTAGTTGGGACTACAGGTGCCCGCCACCACGCCCAGATAATTTTTTTTTTTTGAGACAGAGTTTCGCTCTTGTTACCCAGGCTGGAGTGCAATGGCGCCATCTCGGCTCACCGCAACCTCCACCTCCTGGGTTCAGGCAATTCTCCTGCCTCAGCCTCCTGAGTAGCTGGGATTACAGGCACGAGCCACCATGCCCAGCTGATTTTTTGTAGTTTTAGTTGAGACGGGGTTTCACCCTGTTGGCCAGGCTGGCCTTGAACTCCTGGACTGAAGCGATCCACCCGCCTCGGCCTCCCAAAGTGCTGGGATTACAAATGTGAGCCACCACGTCCAGCCTAAGACCTTGTTTTCTATTCTTTTTGGGTGTATACTCAGGAATAGAGTTGCTCATATGGTAACTGTTTAACTTTTTCCATCTACACACAAAATACAAAAAGTTAGCCAGGCATGATGGTGCATTTCTGTGGTTCCAGCTACTTGGGGGTTGCTGAGGTGGGAGAATCACCCGAGCTCGGGAAGTGGAGGCTGCAGTGAGCCGTGATCGCACCACTGCACTCCAGCCTGGGTGACAGAGCAAGACCCTGTCTCTTTTTTTTTGTTGATAATTTTTTTTTTTTGAGAGAGAGGGTTGCTCCTGTTTCCCAGGCTGGAGTGCAATGGCGCCATCTCGGCTCACCGCAACCTCCACCTCCTGGGTTCAGGCAATTCTCCTGCCTCAGCCTCCTGAGTAGCTGGGATTACAGGCACGCACCACCATGCCCAGCTGATTTTTTGTATTTTTAGTAGAGACGGGGTTTCACCATGTTGACCAGGATGGTCTCGATCTCTTGACCTCGTGATCCACCCGCCTCGGCCTCCCAAAGTGCTGGGATTACAGGCTTGAGCCACCGCGCCCGGCCTGACCCTGTCTCTTAAACTAACATTTTTTCTTCTGTTTTCCATAGCAGTCGCACTATTTTACAATCCCACCAAAATGCACCAGATTAAACTTCCCATGAAGACGTGGGCCTACCCCACGAGACTACAGGCTTGCCCATCCCAGCCTTGCTCCCCGTTTGTCTGTTAAAACGCACCATCTAGACAGTGCACGGCTTGGTATACAGTAGGTGCTCAATATTTGTTGAACAAATGAGTGAATGTGGACCTGGTCATTAGGCTGATGACAAGGGTCCAGGTGGGGGAGATTAAGGCGTTTCCTGGGAGCTAGCTGTATACCAGGGCGAGGGGAGGGTTTTTTTTTTTTTTTCTTTTTTTTTTTTTTTTGAGGAGAACAAATGATTGGTTATTGTTAAGTTTGGGGATTGGTTAACGGAGTAATTCACCCGTGGGTTTCACCTGGTCCAGGTTTAAGGCCAGCTCCCCGCAGAACTCTCCTCGTCCAGCAGAGGGCGCTTTACACTAATATACTAACGAATGGAAATGATATGCAAATGAGCCATAGCGGGCCTCGAGGGGCTTTTTTTGGTCAGGCGCGCCGTAGACAGCCATGGCGCCGCGGGGCCCTGGGGCTCAAGATGGCGCCGCTACAGCCGCGGAGGCCCGGGCGGCGGCGCTGGCGAGGCTTCCGGAGACCGCAGGCAGGGCAGCCCTCGCCCTCCTTACTTCCTCCCGCGGCCGTCTGTCCCGGTCCAGGGGTCCGCCAGCCGCTTCGGTCCCACGGGAGCACGCGTTTCTGAGCAGGCGCGCTGCGGGCAACCCCTCCCGAGGTCCCTTGCGGCAGCGTCCCGGGGGCCTCCGGGGGGCCTCGTAGCAAGATGGCGGCGGCGGGGTCCGTGAGGCGCGGGCGGCGGCGACCGCGGCGCCAGTGAGGGGGCCCGGGGGCCCGGGCGGCTCCGGGCCGGGGCCCCGCCGCGGGACGGATCATGCTACGCTCCACTGGCTTCTTCCGGGCCATTGACTGCCCCTATTGGTCTGGGGCGCCCGGGGGGCCCTGCCGGCGGCCCTACTGCCACTTCCGGCACCGCGGGGCCCGGGTCCCCGGCGCGCCCGGTGATGGCGGAGCGGCGCCCCCCGCAGCAGGTAATGCCCGCCAGCCTGCCCGCCTTGAGCTCGGCTCCCCGGCCCGGGTCTGGACTCCACCTCCGGGCCCGCTCGGGGTCCCCGTTCTCGGCCCAGCCCCCTCCCCACGCTCTCGCGGGCGACGGTTCCCCCAGCCGGGTGCGGGACCACCCGCCCGGGGACCCGGTGCAAAGCACTGGTCTTCTCTAAGCCTTGGTCTTCACGAGTGTGAGATGTCCACTGGGAGGACGCGTCCTGCCAGGGCTGTCTAGAGGGCAGAGTGCGAGCGCAGATTGAGTACCGGGCACCGGGCCTGGCACGAGGGGGGTCTCGGGAGACGGGCGCGGCTGGCACTAGGCCGGCCCTGGGCGCCTCCTGTCCCGGACTCGCGCCCGCCGCTCCCCGGAGCCCAGGTGCTTGTGGCCGCCCTTGTTTATTTCCATGACCTGTCCTCGGGCCGCGCCTGGGGTAGCGGCCGCCTCGGTCTCCAGTCGTTGCGTCCGGAGGGTCCGAGGAGCGTCTCGTGTGTGTGTCGAGCCGTGTGTCCAGCATGACCGGGCAGGGAGGAAGGCAAAGTCCACTTGAGTGGGCTCCGAGGAATTCCAGGCTTTCGGTCGGGCGGTGGACGCTGGGGGACTCCACCTCACGGCGTCATGGTGGTTTTCATCGTCATGGCAGCGTTTCCTGGAGGAGATGTGGGGTGTGGATTGGAGGAAAAGAGGGGACATCGCGTGGAGGGAAGGTTATGGAGTGTGGTCATTCAGACTCCCCTGTGACCTCTGTCCCTTGAGAGTGGCTCTCTCCTTCCCCCATCCCCTGACTCCTTCAACCCAGATTTCCTCACTGGGCGTGAGTTTCTTTCTTTCTTTTTTTTTTTTTTATTTTTTAATTTTTTTAAAGACGGGGTTTCACCATGTTGGTCAGGCTGGTCTTGAACTCCCGACCTCAGGTGATCGGCCCGCCTTGGCCTCCAAAGTGCTTGGATTACAACCTCAGCATCTTTTCTTCCCAAAAGAGGAACGTGTTCGCTAGGATTCAGGAATAGGCCTATTTTCTGGTTTTGCTAGAAAAGGTAGCACCTTTCGGATCTCCCCGACGTACGCTTAGGACGCCTGCAGCTGTGGCCGGTTGTTTGCAGTTGGACAGATGCAAGCATTCACTTGTCAGTTCTCCACCTGCTCCCAGCATCTTTGCTGTGCCTGAGGCGGGCAATCAACGCTGCCTGTGTTGCCGGCCTTGCTCTGGGACCTGCCGACAGATGTGCCACAGATTCCTGAGCACGAGGTCGTGACGTCCCGGGAGCACGCAGCCGGCTTTGGCGGGGGCTGGGAGTTGAAGAAGGCAGTGCATGGGGGAGGCTCCTCGGAGGCTATGACAGCCGACTCACGATGCTCGTTTTCACCCTATTTTTAGAGGCGGGGTTTCTCTCTAGAGTCCAGGCTTGAGAGCAGTGGTGCGATCACAGCTCTTTTAAGCCTCGACCTCCTGGGCTCAAGGGATCCTCCTACCTGAACCTCCTCAGTAGCTGGGACTATGGGTGGCGTGGGCCACCATACCTGGCTAACTTTTGTATTTATTTTGTAGGGATAGGGTCTCGCTATGTTGTCCGGGCTTGTTTTAAACTCCTGGCCTCAAGCAGCCCTCCTGCTTCGGCCTCCCAAAGTGCTGGGGTTACAGGTGTGAGCCACTGCACCTGGCGCAAGTCAGGCTTTTGATATCTATCTGTATCCGAAATGGCCCGTTCATTTCTCAAAGGCTTATTTTTGAGGGTCCCTTTGGTGGTGCAGTCTTCCTGTCTGCTCCCCATTCCTCTGGGAAAATGCAGCTGCCTGCTTCATACCATGGTGTGTCTGCATGTTCCTTTTGCTGGTGAGAAGGAACTCCTTTCCCCCTCTCTGCTGGGGTGGAAGGACTTCTTGTTACTATCTGGAGAAGGCTGCCTTCCCCTGCAGAGAGGCAGGATCCAATCCCAGCTCAGTCTTCCTTGCTGGCAGGCTTCTGTGACCCTGTTTCCTCCTCCGAGACATGCTCATCACACTACCCTCTGAAGACACCAGCGGGAAGTGCATGTCTCATGCCTACCCCTACAGATTTTCACATGCCCAGTTTTCTGTGGGTTTTGAAGAGGCTGGCATGATCTAGCTTTTGCCATATCCTCTCGAGGATTCCAGGGTGGACAGGGCAGTGGCCTCCAGAGAGGAGAGGAGGCAGGAACGCTGGCTTCCCTCCCAGCATTGAGAGCGGACAGAGGTTCAAGTGACAGGCCCTCAGCTAGCCCTGAGCACCTGTGGGGTCCTGCTGTGTGCTGGGCACATGCTGCATAGTGACCCTGTGAGCTAGGTGCTGTCAGTGGGGAAACTGAGGCTTACCAAGGAACGTGTTTTGCCCACACCACCACCTGGCCAGGGCAGGCCTGAAGCCTCCAGAGGCCGGTGGGACTGAGTCAGTGGCTCTCCTCCAGGTGGATTGCGACAGGAAAAGTGCAGGCTTCCCAGGGCCTAGGGGCCTGTCCATGTTTCTGCAGGTCTCTGGGCACTTTGCTTTTTAAAGTAGTGTCTTTCTGGTCTGGGGTAAGGTTTGTTTTAGAAACACCAGAGAATACAGAAAAGCCACAGAAGTGTGGCTTCGTCTGTCCGAGTCAGCCCTGGGCAGACTCCTCCGGATCCCACGTCAGAGGCCTGGGCAACTTGGGGGGCTTCCTCCGGATCCCACGCCAGAGGCCCGGGCTTGGTGTGCTTGAGCCACGGCTGGGACTCTGCCTCACAAATGAGGTTGGATTCTCATTTTTTCGGGGACGTTTCCCAAGATTCCCTCACCGGACTTCTTGAGCGCCTGTGGAGTTTGAAAACCTGGCTTTTAGGCCTAGAGCCTGCCGCTAGGCGTGGGCCATGGGAGTCGGGACACAAAGCGTGTGCCTGTGGCTGGTTTTGGTATTCCTGTTTTTTTTTTTTTTTTGTTACGGGCAGAGTTTTTTTTTACCCAGGCGTGCAATGGCGCGACCTCGGGGCTCCTGGGTTCAGGCAATTCTCCTGCCTCAGCCTCCTGAGTCGCTGGGATTACAGGCATGCGCCACCATGCTCAGCTAATTTTTTGTATTTTTAATAGAGACGGGGTTTCACCATGTTGACCAGGATGGTCTCAATCTCTTGACCTCATGATCCACCTGCCTCGGCCTCCCAAAGTGCTAGGATTACAGGCGTGAGCCACCGTGCCCGGCCTGGTATTCCTGTTTTAGGATTCTTTGCTTAGGTTTTCAGTAGAGCAGTGACTGATCCCAATAGGGCAGTTCCACACCCAGGAGATGTCGGGAGATGTCTGGAGATGTTTTGGTTGCCAGTTTCGGGGTGCAGCACAGAGGGCAGAGGCCAGGGACGGCCCCGCAGACAGAGATCCAGCCTGAGGTCGGTGGTGCGGGGAGGCGGCCTAGCCTGTCTTTGTGTTTTCTTTTTGTTTTTGTTTTGCAACACAGTCTGGCTCTGTCACCCAGGCTGGAGTGCGGTGGTGTGATCTCAGTCCCCTGCAACCTCCACCTCCTGGATTCAAGCTATCCTCCTGCCTCAGTCCCCCACCCCAGTAACTGGGATTACATGCATCCGCCACTATGCCCGGCTAATTTCTGTATTTTTAGTAGAGACGGGGTTTCACCGTGTTGGCCAGGATGGTCTCAAACTCCTGACCTCAGGTGATCCACCTACCTTGGCCTCCCAAAGTCCTGGGATTACAGTCGTGAGTCACTGCGCCAGGCCTGTTTTTGTGTTTTCAGGAGGGCAGGCTGAGCTAGTGGTATGGCTGTAAGGAGAGGCAGAGCCCCTGAGAAGCAATCCCTGCTCCTAGAGCCTGAGATGGGAGAGGCAGAGCAGCTCCCTGGGGCTACGGCCAGCAGGGACAAGCGTGCCCGCTGGGAGGTGCTCTGGGACTCCTGTGGTGCCTGAGCTGCCCCCCCAACCCCCCGAGCCCGCCACAGCTTTACCGTCTACTCCAGGGACTGCAGACTGGAGGCACAGGTGCCACTGGCTGGCCTCTGTTCCTACGGAGACCACAGCCCGGGCTGAAGGCGTCTTGCTTGGTTTTGTGTCGTGCAGAGCTCGCTAGGAACGCCTGGGCCTACACCTGCTGGGCGTCGCCCCCTCGAGCCTGTTGCTTCCTGAACCTCCCTCGGCCTCGGTGAGCTCTTCTGCACAGTGGGGTCACTCCAAGTGCCAGCTGCCCTCTCTCCTGGCGTCTGAGTGTAACGTGAAGCATCGTGTGGGCTGTGCCCTAGCAGGGCTCACCTCCGATAAGGAAATGCTGTCCTCCTTTGCCCTCCTCCCCACCTCAGAATCCCCTCTGCAAAGCAATCCCTAGAGAGGAGCAGGCAGGTCTCGGATGTGCCCTGCGTGCTCGGGGCCGTGGCTGCGCTGTCCACATGCAGTGGGTAGACTGCTGGTGTGATCTGTTGCAGAACGAAAAGAAAAAACCTGAAAAGAAATGAGGTGGAGGGAGACGCCCGGGGAGCTGCGAGCCTGTCGGGGCTATTCCGGGGTCTCCAAGCCTCCCAGGGACCTCTCACGTTGCCTTTCCACCTCCTCTGCCAACAGCTGAGTCCTCGGGGACTCCTGGAGGAGCTGGCTGTTTGGGGGCAGTCCCTTCCTTAGGCTCCCAGAGCCTTCTGGAAGGGCTGCAAGGACGGAGCGCTCCGCTGTGTGCGTGGAGCCTGGGCTGCTGGGCATGCCTCTGCCTCCTGCCTCAGGGAAGGAGTGCCGGGGGGACTCGAGCAAGCTGGCTTAGCCTGGACGCTCCCCACCGGGCTTCACTGTCCTGGAGCACCGGGAGCTGGCCCCGCTGCCCTCCAGGGTCTTTCTGGGTCCGTCTGGACTCAGTGTGTGGGGCCAGGCTGAGGGGACTCAGGAGGCAGAAGCGGAGGGGGGACAGATGTGGGGTGGGCCTGGTGCCAGGAGAGAGGGCAGCTGGCACTTTGAGTGGCCACGGAGTGGGGACCACCCCCAAACACTGGAAGAAGTGAACTTCGGGGAGTGGACAAGACGTAGGGAGGCCCCGCCCTTTGTGCTCTGCAGGCTGCGTGCGCTCTCTGAGGTCCTGGGCAGGTATTCTGAGAACACGTGCTGGAGGACCGATTGAGGGGCCGGGTTGGCCCACCCTGCCAGCCAGCACCCCGACCCCCAGCACCTGCACGCCGGCCAGCGAGTGACAAAAACAGCCTGTGCTTGCAGTCTCCTCCTTAGGCACCACGGCGACTGTCCTCCGAACAGCTGGGAACCCTGCACGCCAGCTTCTCTGTTCAGTTTCTCTGTGGGCCCCCGGAGTAGGCTGTGTGGCTCCTGGATGCTTTGAGGCCTCTGTGCCTGAGGGGAGCGCAGGGGCCCTGGAAACATCCGCGGGGAAATGTGCTTTGGGGACAGAAAAGGCTCCGGGATGGGTAGGAGTGCAGAGCAACACTCTCAACTTGCTTTGCGTGGACCCTGAAAGTGGCTCACAGCCAAGGTGGGCTCTTCGCAGGGGTGGAGAGGCAGGGGAAGAAGGCCCCTGAGGCCCCACCCCGTCACCCGGCGGCAGTCAGGCCCTGCCCGGACGTTTGTACCCTTCCGGTTTTTTGTCAGTTGTTTTTGTTTTTTTTTTTTTTTTTGAGTGAGTTTAGCTCTCGTTGCCCAGGCTGCAGTGTAGTGGCACGACCTCGGCTCACTGCAGCCTCTGCTCTCCGGTTCAAGCAGTTCTCCTGCCTCAGCCTCCTGAGTAGTTGGGATTACAGGCACTTCCACGCCCAGCTAAATTTTTGTGGTGTTAGTAGAGATACAGTTTCCCCATGTTGGCAGGCTGGTCTCAAATGCCTGGCCTCAGGTGAGAGGCCAACTTTGCTGGGATTATAAGTGTGAACCACCAAGCCCAGCCTGTACCCTTCTGTTTCTACAGAGGTTTTTTTGCGGGGAGACTGAGTCTCACTCTGCTGCTCAGGCCAGAGTGCAGTGGCACGATCTCGGCTCACTGCAACCTCCACCTCCCGGATTCAAGCAATTCTCCTGCCTCAGCTTCCCAAGTAGCTAGGACTGCAGGCATGCACCACCATGCTAGGCTAATCTTTGTGTTTTTTAGTAGACATGGGCTTTCACCATGTTGGCCAGACTGGTCTTGAACTCCTGACCACAAATGGTCTGCCTGCCCTGGCCTCGGCCTCCCACAGTGCTGGGAATTACTGGCATGAGCTACCGCACCAGCCTGTCTCTACATAGTTTTAAAAGGCAGCCAACCCTTGTCTTGGTTACTGTCCCTGTCGCCTGGCCCCGCGCTGGAAGCCTTGGGACAGCAGCACTTTCTATTGTGGCATGTGGGGACGGCTGCCCCTTGAGGCGAATAAATGCCCAGAGCACCCCAGAGAGTGGAGCTGGAGCTGGTGGTCCTGGGTCAGGAAGGGACTTTCTTTTTTCTCCCCTGGACCCTGCTGTGTGGCTCCACCTGCTGGGCAGCCCTGGCACTGCACCGTCCAGGTGGGAGGGCCGTGCTTGGAGCAGAGGGGAGGCTCGGATCTCAGCCCTGGGGGCCGAAGAGGACCCTGGGTGGGCCAGGCCAGGCCGGACCCCAGGCCCTGCTGCTGCAGGCACAGCCCAGCCTTCACCACAGGCTCTGAGACCTGGGCAGAGTCTGGTGTGGGGGTCAGACAGAGCTGGGCTGCCTTGGGTTTCAGGGAGGGTCTTGGAGGAGGTCCAGGCCTTCAGCACTGGCCAGACCCCTCCTGGAAGCCCTCTCCAGGGCACCCTCTGCCTGCCCCTTGTGGTCCAGGAGCTGTGGGGCCTCCTCTGGGTGCAAAGCGCTGGTCCCTTTGCCTCTGATCAGCAGGTTTCTATGGAGTGGGCTGTGTGTAGGGGGCCCAGGGTGCACCCATGTCCAGGAATGGGGCTGGAGGATGTCCGCCATGAGGGTGGGAGGGGCCTCAGGAGCAGAGCCCCTGGAGTGGACGTGTGGCCGCCTGTGGGGAACTCAGGGTTACTCTGCCGTCCATAGGAGGTGCACTTCAGGGGTGCTTTCCGCCATGCACCTCTTCCCAGAGAAGCCCATCATGGGGCGGGCACTCCCCTGGACACCACCAGCCCCCACCTTGCACTTCACAAAGGTCAGCCGGTGCGCCCTCTGGTGCTGTGGCTGTTACGGGAATGTCCTCTCCTTCTCCACCTTCAAAGCCAAAGGCCGCCCAGGTGACTCCCCCGGGGATTAGGTGTGGGTAGTCCGGACTTATCTGTCAGGCCCCAGTCCCCGGCTTATTTCTCTTGCCGGCTAAGCCTTAGGCGGGAGATGCCTGTTTCCTTCTGGGTTCCCTGCCCGGCCTGGGCAGGGCCCACTGCCTGGGTTGGAGCAGCCGGTCCTGTTGATGCCCCGTTACAGTATGAGGCCTGCAGGCCCACCGAACTGTCTCCCCGAGGAGGGGCTGGGCCTGCCGAGTTCTTTAGCAGCACTGAGTCTCCCTGTTTGGGTGGGAGCTGCGTGGGGCTGGGAGCTGCCGGCCCTCACCGGCCCTGGATGCCGTCATCTGTGAAATGGGCTGATGTGGACAGGGTGGTTTCCAGGACTGACTGAGGGAAGGCAGTGAGCTTGGACAGGTCTTGCGAGAGAACGCGCAGGAAGTTCGGGGTGGGGTCTTCGTGCTCCATGATCTTGTCATTTTCACTGTCTTCCAGTCTCTGCGTGTGGTTGGAGCTAGTGCTCATGTGGATTGAGTGTGGTGGGGCAGGGGCTGTGGGAGCAGAGAGGAGAGTGGATGCCCAGGAGGAGGGGTTTCTGGGCCGCCGGAAGGTTTGGGGGCCAGGACATGGCCTTGGGCAGACACTGCTGTTCCCAGACCTCACAGAACCCTGGAAGAAACACCATCGTCCATGACACCCAGCCCACCCCAGGGCTGCAGGGCGCTGGTCTCAGGAGATGTGGCCAGGGTGGGTGGTGTCGGGAGTGGGTTCTCCCAAGGCTGGGGAAGATGGCCACCCAGGCGTGGTGGCCTCTCAGGACCACCGTGGCTGGGTGGTGCCTCCCAGTCCTGGCCCGTGGGGTGAAGCAGAAAGGAAGGGGGAACACCCAGGCCAGGCCTCTAGAGGGTGGCTTTTCTCTTCAGCCAGTTAACCTTGTTTCCCAGAAACAGATTCACCTGGGCCCATCCGGGAAGGAGCCCACCTGCTTCCATCCAAATTAATTCCTGGCCGTGGGACAAGGCCTGGATGGGCCCCTCCCATCTCCAGAGTCGGCATTTATTTATACACGTTTCCCTGGCTGGAGCGCAGTGCCGCAGTCTTGGCACACTGCAGCCTCTACCTCCCATTCGAGTGATTCTCCTGCCTCAGCCTCCCGAGTAGCTGGAATGACAGGTGCCTGCCACCACCTGGCCGATTACTATTATTATTATTTTGTATTTTTTAGTAGAGACAAAGTTTCACCATGTTGGCCAGGCTGGTTTTGAACTCCTGACCTCAAGTTATCTGCTAGCCTCAGCCTACCAAAGTGTTAGGATTACAGGCGTGAGCCACTGGACTCTGCCCAGAGTCAGACTTCAGATGTGTCCCCTGTACTTCCAGGGCACCCAGCAGCATGCAGATGCTCTCCCGGCACCTTTCCCGTCCTGACAGGTACCCAGGCCCGGCCCTCTGAGGCGGGATAGGAGGGGCGGCCCGGGAGGCAACGTCAGGTGCCCCCTGTTCTGAGCTGCAGGCAGCCTCAGCCCAGCCCCTGGCAGATAGATGCTTGTGTGAAACTTCCAGAGCCGGCTGGAGCGCCCAGGCCAGGACACTGCCTTCTAGCACCGGCGGGTCATAGGCTGCAGAGCGGAGAGCCCAGTGACCAGAGGGAGGGAGGCCTTGACCTTGGCCTTCTCAGGCCGCCTGGAGTGCCTGCTTGCTTTCTGGTGCAGCCTTTGCGGAGGGGAGGCAGCCTCTACCCGGGAGTGGAAACTCCCTCTGCAGAGTATGCCGCTCCCACCTCCAGGCACACCTGCTCTTTCCCACCTGTCAGCTGAAGGCTGGGGCAAGTTTCATAGCCCTTACAAGTACGGCCCCTCGAGGCGGCTCCTGCCTGTAATCCCAACATGTTGGGAGGCCAAGTTGGGCGAATCACGAGGTCAGGAGTTCGAGACTAGCCTGGCCAACTTAGTGAAACCCATCTCTACTAAAAATACAAAAAAATGAGTGGGGTGTGGCGGTGGCTGCCTGTAATCCAAGGTCCTCCGGAGGCTGAGGCAGGAAAATTGCTTGAACCTGGGAGGTGGAGGTTGCAGTGAGCCAAGGTCACGCCACTGCACTCCAGCCTGGGCTACAGTGTGAGACCCCGTCAAAAAAAAAAAAAAAAAAAAAAGGACAAGCAGTGCTCTGGGAGGCTGAGGCAGGAGGATTGCTTGAGCCTGGAGGTTTGAGACCAGCCTGGGTAAGATGGCGAGACCCCCGTCTCTATAAAAAAAAAAAAAAAAAAAAAGAATTATCAGGATGTGGTGGTGCTGGCATGTGGTCCCAGCTACCTTCCAGGCTGAGGTGGGAGGGTCGCTTGAGCTGGGGAGGCAAAGCTTCAGTGAGCTGTGATGGCGCCACTGCACTCCGGCCTGGGCGACACCCATCTCGACAGAACAACAGGGCAAGCGCTCACACAGGCTCCTGTTAGACACGTCCACTCCCCCAGATCGGGCCCTCATCGCCTGTCCCTGTCCTCCGCCGCCCTCTGCTTGGGGTGGGGAGTGGGGGATGGGCGCCTGTCTTCACTCCTGGGAGGCAGGCACTATTCCTTCTAAGACCTCCCCAAAGCATCTTCCTGGGGATTCTCTTTTGAGAACCCAGTGTCTGGAGGTCTGAATTTCCTTCCTTTGGGAAGGGCTTGAGGGTGTCTGCTGGCTGGTGTGTGTATTGCCCATGGCTCTTGGCCCACCCGGGCTAGGCTGATCTTGTGTCGTAAGAGCCCCAGGGTCCAGGGAAAGGAGGTGGAAGACCTGAGTGGAGTCCCTCATCCTCAGCCCCTCAGATGCCTCAGTTCCTGCCCCCATGGGGCCCAGTCTCGCAGCTGCCCACCCCTGCCTGGGGAAGAGAGCCTTCCCGTTAGGCAGGCTCTCCCTCCCATCTGCATCCCTGTTAGCCCTAACTTGGGAGGGAGACCAGAGTGTCCCTGACCTGGCCTTGCCCCTCCCCGGTAATTGTGCTCTGTCAGCTCCCCCCGTGAGTCTCTGCAGCTCACTCCACAGTGGCCTTGGCCTGGCCCCTCCACATCACTGGGTAGCCAGGACTTCCGGGGCTGGGGGAGGGCTGGCACTGGCTGCCCTATTCACCAGGAGGGTGGCAGGGGTGGCGTGCTCTGCAGCCCTCCCCCAGGTGGGGGCTGACACCCAGCCCCAGTTAGCAGGCACCCTGCTGGGAGCACCGTCCTGGCCTGGGGGCCGTCTCTACCCGGGCAGAGGAGCCGGTAGCCACAGTTACTGATCCCAGTTGGGTGCCCTTGCTGATTCCCAGGGTCCTCAGCTGTGAGGTGATGGCAGAGTGGGCGCCTCTGCACTTGCTGGGCATGTGGGGTCATGCTTCCTGGAAATGCCTCAGGTGTGGCCCGGCACAGGCCAAGAAGAGCCCGGCGGCCTCACCTGTGGCTTCCATGTGACTCCCTGCCCACCCTTACCTCATGGCCCGGCACACAGTCCACGGAGTTCCGGATGGTCCAGAACAGACGCGGGGATCCTCCCTCCTGTCTAAATGAGACTTCACTTTGTTTTAGAAACAGGACCTTGCTCTGTTGCCCAGGCTGGAGTGCAGCGGTGTGATCATGGCTCACTGAAGCCTTGACCTCCTAGGCTCAAGCAGCCTTCCCACCTTAGCCTCCCAAGTAGCTGGGGCCATAGGTGCACACCACCACGCCCAGCTAATTTTTGTACTTTTTGTAGAGACAGGGTCTTGTCAAGTTGCCTAGGCTGGTTTTGATATCAAGCAGTCTGTCCATCTTGGCGTCCCAAAATGCTGGGATTACAGGCATGAGTTACTGAGCTCGGCCCTAAACGTAATTTTAAAAATGGGCACAGCATTCACGTGATTTCAAGGGAAGGGCGGCAGCTGCTGTGACGACCCCTCTTCCCACCTCTGTAGCCTCAGGGTCCTCGCCTCCCACTGTCCCCGAAGGATTCCCTGGAACTTGAGGGGACTTCTGCCTTCGCAGGAACAGGCAGCAGGCAGTGTGATGTCCACTGCACTTTCGTCACTGAGGGACGCTGCGTTCGTTCCCTGTGGGCCTTAAAGCAACATACACTCAGCTCTGGGCTGAGAAGTGCAAAATCGGCCTCGCTGGGATCAAATCAAGCTATGCACAGGGCTGGGCCCTCCTGGATGCTCCAGGGGAGAATCCGGTTCCCGCCTTTCCCAGCATCCGGACGCGCCTGCATCCCTGAGCTCAGGGCCCCTTCCTCCTCCTGCACAGCCTTAGTGTAGCCTCTTGATCTCTCTGGCGCTCACCCTTCTGCCTCTGTCTTTAAAGGATCCTGTGAGGGCGCTGGGCCCCAGGATAGCCCACGACGTCCACCCACCTCGAGGTCCTTCATTCAAGTCACATCTGCAGTCTCTCTGGCTGAGTGAGTGGCCTGGCCACAGGTCGCAGGGGTTAGGAGGGGACCTGCCCACAGAGGTGCTTGTTCTGCTGGTGGGTGTGTCTCAGGGGAGCAGCTTAGAAACCTGCCAGTTCTTTCCCGTGCCTGCCGGGGTTCGAGGGGTGTGGGGGCCCTCGGGGACGCCTCCAGTTCTATTGCTGTTCCCTGCGCTGTCCTCAGTGGGAGGTCTTGAGCCTGCCTCCCCTTGGCCATGTCCAGCCATTTGTCAGCACGGCAGCCTCAGCACCCTGTGGGGGTCAATCTCTAGGTGGGCCGGAGTGCACGCAGGTGTTGAGTGGGAGAAACGCACGCCTGATGCCGAACCTTCAGATAAGCTACACGTTCAGTCAGAATCAAGTCGGCCCAGCGGTGTTGGCTCGGGCAGGTTCCCACGGGGCAGCCCCTGTTGCCTTTTGCTTCATGGTGTCATCGCTTGTTCCTTAGCCTGTTGGGGGCGTTGGGTGCAGTATAAATTAGGGCCAGATTGCATTTGCTGCACCCGATGAGACGGTGGGCTTGGTGTGGGCCCAGCCGAGGCTTTGTTGCAATCTTGGATCTGGTTGGTTTGTGGAATTGCTTTTCAAAGGCAAGAACCTGCGGCACTCCTTGCCCCTCTTCTTCCCCGGAGAGCTTGTGCCTCCCATTTAACCCCGGCTGACCTGCATTTAGGCTTCTGGGGCCTGTCCAGCGTTATGATTCACTGTTGTGTTTTTGCGGTGAGGGCTGCACCAGAGCGTCTGTGCCTCTGCCCTGCGCAGGCCATCTGTGGCACAGGTTCTCAGGCCTCTGAGTCTGAGGGTGGTGGCGTTGAAGCTGCATGGGATGGTCGCAAAACTGCTCTGTAAAATCTCAGCCTGTCCATGGCCCCTCCGTGAGGGACAAGGGGGACTTCACCCCGTCTAGAGCCCCTTTTGCCATCTCGGGGGATATGCCGTCTGCAAGTTCTGGGATGTCTTTGGAGCCATTTCCTGCCAACTCCAGGGCGTCGCACCTACTGACTTTTCTTTAGAGATGTTACAGAATTATATTCAGTAGAATTTTACATTTTTTAGAGTTGGGGTCTTGCTTTGTTGCCCAGACCAGAGTGCAATGACACAGTCCTGCCTCACTGCAGTCTCAAGCTCCTGGGCTCAAGTGATTCTCCCGTCTCAGCCTCCCAAGTAGGTAGGACTCTAGGTGTGTGTCACTATGCTCAGCTCGCTTTTTAAAAAAATTTATTTTTCTTTGCTACCAGTTTAGCCCTTTGAAGGATCAGCTAACTTTTAAGTATTTTTTTAAGAGATGGGATCCATGTTGTCCAGGCTGGTCTGAAACTCCTGAGCTCAAGCCCTGCCTGGGCCTCCTGAGGAGCTGAGGTTACCGGTGTGATCCACTGTGCCTGGCCATGTTCCGTAGCATTTCTGATGGTAAACTTGTAAGTTTCTAGACTAAGTAACCGAACTTGGTTTTTATTCCTTCGATGGAACATTGGGCTCTAGAGCTCATTGTTGTTTTCTTTTTTTTTTTTTGCTCATGTTTTCTTTCTTTCTTTTTTATTTTGAGACAGAGTTTCACTCTTGTGGCCCAGGCTGGAGTGCAATGGCATGATCTTGGCTCACTGCAGCCTGCATCTCCCAGGTTCAAGTGATTCTCCTGCCTCAGCCTCCTGAGTAGCTGAGATTATAGGCATGTACCACTACGCCTGGCTAATTTTTTGTATTTTTAGTAGAGTCTGGGTGTCTCCATGTTGGTCAGGCTGATCTCAAACTCCTGACCTCAGGTGATCTACCCACCTCGGCCTCCCAAAGTGCTGGGATTACAGGTGTGAGCCACTGCGCCTGGGCTGCTCTTGTTTTCTGTAACTCCTCCAGCCTGTCCCCACGTGGCCTCCTGTGGTTCTGACTTGTGTGCTATCATTGGTGGCACTGAGGTTGTAAAGATCTGCTAGACTACCCCTTGTTAGTAACCATATAAATAACATGTTCCCAGATGCCCCCAGGAAGACAGTTCAGCCATGTGCTTTAAGCCGGGCTCAGCCGCTTGCGCCTGTAGTCCCAGCTATCTTGGAGGCTGAGGTGGGAGGATTGCTCGAGCCTGGCAGTTCAAAGCCAGCCTGGGCAACATAGTGAGATCCTGCCTCTACAACAGATTTTAAAATTAAAAAATGTATTGTCCAGGTACGATGGCTCATGCCTGTAATCCTAGCACTTTAGAAGGCCGAGGTGGGTGGATCACCTGAGGTCAGGAGTTCAAGACCAGCCTGGCCATCATGGTGAAACCCCATCTTTAAAAAAAAAAAAAAAAATTAAAAAAATGTATTTAAAGTAGGCCAGGTGCAGTGGGTCACTTGAGGTCAGGAGTTCGAGGCTGGCCAACATGGTGAAACCCAGTCTCTACTAAAAATACGAAAATTAGCTGGGCTTGGTGGTGCACGCTTGTAATCCCAGTTACTTGGGAGGCTGGGGCGGGAGGGTTGCTTGAACCCGGGAGATGGAGGCTGCAGTGAGCTAAGGTTGCACTCCTGCCCTCCAGCTTGGGAGACACAGAGAGACTCTGTCTCAAAAAAAAAAAAAAAAAAAAGTCTTCACAGTGTCCTTATTGTGGATTTCGCAGGGTGGTCCATCAACTGGGCCTGTCCGTGTCCTCTCCGCCTGACTTGGCCATGGCCACTGCTGTGACCTCCGTTTCTGCAGGATAGGCACAGCCCAGTCAATGTTCCTATAGGCAGGAAAGCCTGTGGGACAGAGCCCTGAGCTCACCCCCGCCAGGCGCACGGCACGCGGCTGGCACACTGCTGGCGGGTGGCGCTGTGCTGGCTGAGGAAGGGCTCTCCTGTGTCCACTGTCAGGCTGTGGTCGCCAGCCCAGCCCGCCCCTGCCTCAGTCCAGCGCCTTGGACGCCAGGAGCTCCACGCCCGCCTGCCCCAGGCATCCCAGCCTGTTGAGTGTCTGCCTGCCATGGTCATTGTATGCATTCTGTGAGCCATGTGAGCGTGCCTCCAGAACCCATGGAGCTGTGTGTCACACACCCCAGGCCTGCCCAGGGCCTGTCAGTCAGGGGCAAGGTCAGGCCCAGCACAGGGCCTGAGATGGCGACGTGGCCTGCTCCAAGCTGGGCACCCCAGAGCCTTGGCACCGGTGTGCAGTGGGTTTCAGAGGCGGGTTTCTTCCCTTCCCTGCAGTTTGAGGCCAAGGCCAACCCCCTGTGGGGGGCTCGCCTCCGGCAGGCTGGTCACAACTGTGTTCTCTCTTCCTCCAGGGCTGGGTTACGACCCCTACAACCCTGAGCTGCCCAAGCCCCCGACGCAGAGGGAGAATGGCGCCCTCGGCCTGGGGGAGGAGCCGCGGCCTGACGTGCTGGAGCTGGAGCTGGTTAACCAGGCCATCGAGGCCGTGCGCAGTGAGGTGGAGCTGGAGCAGCGGCGCTACCGGGAGCTGCTGGAGACGGCCCGTGAGCACCGCGCCACCGAGGCCCCCGCCCTGGCTCCCTGCAGCCCTGATGCCAGCCCTGTCGTGGGTCTGGATGACGATGCCTTCCCCCTGGCCTTCCACTACAGCCCCGGCAGCCACAGCCTATTAAGCACCAATGCCAGCTACCAGCCCACCCCACTGACCCCCCCTGCTGAGCCAGGCAGCAAGTACTCGCTGGTGTCCCTGGACAGGGGTCAGGGCAGAGGCAGAGGGGGCAGCGGTGCCCTGGAATACGTCCCCAAGGCCGTGAGCCAGCCCCGGCGGCACAGCCGCCCCATTCCCAGTGGCAAGTACGTGGTGGACAACTCCCGGCCACCCACAGACCTGGAGTACGACCCGCTCTCCAACTTCTCCGCCCGGCACCTCAGCAGGGCCAGCTCCCGGGATGAGCGTGCCGCCAAGCGGCCCCGGGGACCCCGCGGCAGCGAGCCCTACACGCCTGCCCCCAAGAGGCCCTGCGACCCTTTCGGCAGTTGTGATGCAAGGTTCTCAGACTCGGAAGATGAGGCCGCCACGGCCCCCGGTGACGAGCCTGCCACGGCCAGCACTCCCAAAGCCAGGGCTGACCCTGAGAGCAAGGCCTCCGGGCAGCCGCCCTCCAAAGAGAGCCTGGAGACTGAGGGGGGCGGCCTGCGTGAGACCAGGGAGACCGCCGTGCAGTGCGACGTGGGGGACCTCCAGCCGGCCCCGCCCAAGCCCAGCTCCCCAGCCCAGGCCTCGCAGGATGGGGTCCGCCCCAAGGAGGGGAAACCCAAGAGGAAGAAAAGCGGGGCCCCACCTGCCCCCAGCTGTAAAGACGGTGCCCAGAGGAAGGACAAGACCAAGGACAAGTGCCGAGGGCGAGGGGAGAGGCCCCGTGTGGACAAGAAGGGCCCGCAGGCCAGCAGCCCCCGGCGCAAGGCAGACCGGCCGGAAGGGACCAAGAAGAAGCCATCTTCGGCCACTCCCGTGGCCAGCTCAGGGAAAGGGCGGCCTGACCGGCCAGCTCGGCAGCCAAGCCCCGCAAGCGGGGACTCGCAACCGGCGGCCAGCAGAGCTCCACCCGGCGCCCCCCAGCTCCCCGACAGGAAGGGCACCAAGGCCCCGTCGGGGAAGCTGGTGGAGCGCAAAGCCCGCTCGCTGGACGAGGGTGCCTCCCGGGACGCCCCCAAGCTGAAGAGGCGGGCCCTGAGCCACGCTGACCTCTTTGGGGACGAGAGTGAGGACGAGGCCACAGGGCCGGGGGGACCGAGCGTGTGGCCCCCCACCCTCCCCGGCCTCAGCTCGGACTCAGACTCTGACTCAGACTCCAGCCTGGGCTTCCCGGAGGCACAAGGGCCGCCCAAGCGGCTCAAGGCCTCCCCGCCCCCCTCCCCCGCAAGGTCCTCCTCCTCCTCGTCCTCCTCCAGCGCGGGGGCGGATGTGGACTACTCGGCCCTGGAGAAGGAGGTGGACTTTGACTCCGACCCCATGGAGGAGTGCCTGCGGATCTTCAACGAGTCCACCAGCGTCAAGACGGAGGACAGAGGCCGGCTGGCCCGGCAGGTGAGGCTCGGGTGCCCGGCCTGGGCTCAGGGTCGGCGACAGAGCTGAGGGCCTGGTGAGGGACACTCCGTTCCGTCTGGAGTGGTTTTTAGGGGGCTCAGAGGCGTGGGGTGGAGGCAGCTCCTCAGTGCTGGCCCTGGAGCCCCTGAGCCCCCGGCAGCCCTCCTGCCCCTCACCCACCCAGAGAGGTCCCTGGCCTCTGGCCACCAGCCAGGTTCCTGTGGCCGCATGCACACAGACTGTTCTTGGATCGGCAGGGGGCAGGGGCATATTGGCACACCCACCCACCCACCTCTAGCCCCTCTTCCTCTTCCTTCCCTCCTCTCCCCATCTCTTCTCCCCCCACCTGTCTCTTTTCCAGCCCCTCTTGTCTCCTCCCCTCGCCCCCCCATCCCCTCCTGCCTCTCTATCCTCACCTCCGTCCTTGGCTTCCTCCCTCCCTCCCCCCAGCATGGGGAGCTCTTGCTGTCCCAGGCCATCCCTGCACCCCTGGGTCTCCTGGCCCCGCGCCTTCACATTGGCCACCAGGGGGCGCTCGCCCCACGCGGACCGAGACAGCTCTCAGCCCACAGCAGCTGCGTTCATTCACTCGGCGGCCCCGGGGTCTCCACGCCGGTGCCCACGCCGGTGCCCTGGGTGCACAGGAGGGGTTGCCTTGGGGGCCTGCAGAACGTGTGACACCTACCCCACCTCCCCAACTGCCCCCACACAAAGCCCAGGGACTGGTTGCCCTGAGCCCTTAGCCCTGAGTGGCTGGGTGAGACCGGCTGGCAGGGAGGTGTGAGCGGCTGGCAGGGAGGTGTGAGGTGTGAGCACCCTCCTGCCAGCCGCTGTTCTTGGGTCTGGACTGTTCATCCCCCACTTGTTGGGGACGGTTTGAGGTTGGGGAGTGTCGGTGTTGGCAGGGAGGGCGGACTGGTGCTGAGGAATGGACACATGTCTTAGCCCCCCAAGGAAGAGAAGAGTGAGGAGAAGGGGCTTTCGGGTCTGACCACTCTGTTCCCCGGACAGAAGAAGAGGATCTCCCACCTCTCCAAGCAAGGCCAGGAGGTAAGGTCCGCAGAGGCTGGCAGGAACCTTTTTTTTTTTTTTTTTAAAGTTGGGGGCGGGGAGGTCTCTTGCTTTGTCACCCCAGCAGGTCTTCCAACTCCTGACCTTGAGTGATCCTCCCTCCCGCCTCAGCCTCCCAGTGCTGGGATTACAGGTGTGAGCCACCACACCCAGCTTCATTTTATTTTGGAGACGGAGTCTTGCTCTATCCCCCAGGCTGGAGTGCAGAGGCACGATTTCCACTCACTTCACCCTCCGCCTCCCAGGCTCAAGCAATTTTCCTGCCTCAGCCTCCCGAGTAGCTGGGATTACACGTGCCTGCCACCACACCTGGCTCATTTTTGTATTTTTGGTAGAGATGGGGCTTCACCATGTTGGCCAGGCTGGTCTCGAACTCCTGACCTTGTGATCCATGTGCCTCGGCCTCACAAAATGCTGGGAATACAGGCGTGAGCCGCCACGCCCTGCCCATCCCTTCTTAAAATGAGCTATCCGTTCATAAGCCTCTGATTTCTTTGGCGCGTTGTTCCCGTAAATTTGTGATGCTTTTCATAAAGCATCATTGACTTTCCCGTTCATTCTTCCACCCAAGCCTCACCGTAAATTTGATGCTGACATTTGCCTCAATTGTAGCGGAATCCTGTTGCTCTGACTGGGGGCTCTTTTCTAACTGATGTGTTACATTCCTTAGTGCCTGCAACTCTATGTGGTTCAGACACGTTAGGACAAGTTAGTATCGGTTTATTTTGGTGCAAAAAAGGTTGAAAAGCATAGTTCATCACAGTGCACGTTCTCCATGGACTTTTTGAAGACCGCTCGTGTTTGACCCTGCCTGAGCCCCAGAGAAAACGCGCCTGCCCGCTCCCTGTTGGATGATCGCCCACAGTGCTGGGGCAGGGGCACGAGTGGGGACAGGAGCCCCAGGGCGACCCCCCGCGGTGAGCCACAGACTGCCTGCTGCGCCATGTGTGGCCTGGGCCTGGGCCACTTGTCAGCTCTGAGCCCCAGTTCCCTCCTCTGTAGCCCGGAGACAGTAGGGCTTGTCGGGCCCCTGTGCAGGAGCTGCGGGTTAGTGAAGGAAAAGCAGAGAGTCTGGCTCCTAGGCCAGCAGCCAGGAGTCCAGCTGATCCAGTCGCCAGAGCCTCCCCAGAGGAGGGGCTTTGGGGAAGATTAGGTTCAGTGGGATTGGATTGGAGTGCCAGTCTAATTGGGTAGTCCCACCCACCATGCCTTATCAGGGCTGAGGACACAGCCTGGGCACCTGGAGACACTGGGAGTGGGGGAGCCGGGAGCCACATGGCATTGAGGACCACTGCCTGTGCTGCTTCCCCCCAGGGAGCCCAGCAGCTCAGAAGGTGGCCAGGGAGGTGGTGCCCCTGGCCCCCCGAGCTCCTTTACCCGCCCCACGCCTTCCCCGGGGCTACCTGCCCCAGGTACCCAGGTGTGCTGCCAGGCCTCAGCATTTGTGGTGACGCAGGCGGAGCCGCCGAGGAGGAGTCCCGCAGTACCCCCGGCCCGACCCCCGACGGCGCAGGAGGTGTGCTACCTGCGGACGCAGCAGGCGCAGAGGGCATCGGTGAGCTTGCTGCAGGCCGCCCCCAGGCTGGAGAAGCCATCTTCTGTCCACATCTCCGCCCCCGGTGAGAAGAGGAGGATCGCCCACGTCCCCAACCCCCGCTTGGCTGCAGGTGAGTCCCGGCCCAGGAGGCCTGTGCTGGGGGGCCGTGGGCATATGGGCAGAAGGAGAGGCGGCTCTCTGAGGTCTCAGCTCACCTGAACCACGTGGCACATGCTCACAGGGTGACCTTCGGCCCCCTCCTTGGGGCCCTCTGTGAAATGGGGCCTGTTAAGGGTTACAGGATGCCTGGCCCAGCACCTTCCTGCCCTGACCTGGTCCCGGGGTCACTAGGGGTCCAGCCTGGTGGGGACTGGCCTCAACCAGGCCCCGGGCTTGAGCCTGGGGTGCCAGGGAGTCAGGAGCCCTGTCAGGGTGGCGGCCTTGCAGGTGTGGCTTTCTGTCTGGCTTACAGGTGGGGGGCGTGGCCTCAGATGGAAATGAGCACCCACTGTGCGGGGGCGGGGCTGTATTACCTCCACTCCTAGGGGCACCTCTCACCAGGTCTTGTAGAAAGCGGGCCAGGCCTTAGTGGCCAGTAGGCAGGACCGTTCATGGCGGGTTGTCCTGTCTGCAGCATCTCCACCTCAGTGGTATCTGCAGAGCGAGGAAATGTCCCTGGAGGCAGGCCATAGATGAGGGTCCCCCACAAAGCTCCCAGAAACTCAGGATCCGGTCTGGGGGCTGGGAATGGCCCCTCCGTATCTGGCAAGCTCCCTTGGAGGGCATGGCTGCTGTCCAGGGAGCACCCTGGGAAGCCTGGTGGTTTGGAGCCCCTGCCTCCCTGGCACTGGCCAGAGGGCTGGAAGGCTAGCCCCCCTATTCCCCTGCAGATCCCACAGGTCCCACGGCCCTCCTATGCTGGATGCCGGCTGAGGCCCTACTTAGAGCTCTCCAGGCGTCTCCGACCGCCCTTCCCCAGGCCCCTCACGGCTGAGACCTCAGCCCCAGGGAAAGGAGCTCACTGAGTTGCGCCGACCCCAGGACCCCACTTGGTTCCCGTCTATCTCACACTCTTGGTTGTCGCGTTGCTGATCTGTGATGGGTGCTGAGTTGTCGCAGTGCCCTCGGGGACTGCAGCCTGAAGGGAGTCTGGTCCCAAGCACTGCCAGTGCTGCAGGGCGGGCTTAGCTGGCCTGGGAGGACTCTTGTGGCCGCCTGCGCTCACCCCAGGCTGTGGCCGAGGGAGCCTGGAGGGTCTCTGTCCGCCCTTCCTGAAGAGCAAACCTTCCACTGTGAGAGGTGCGGGGCAGGCAGCCTGCTTCCTCCCAGGCGGCCTGCGGTGGGACCAGCAGACTCAGCCTGCCTCACGCACACCCTTCTGGGGCCAGATGGGGTTTCGAGGGATGTCATTCTGAGACTAGGACCAGATGTCCCCACCCACAGCTCCCCTCCCCGGGTTGGCACCGAGTCCCCAGTCCAGAAGCCCCTGTGCCACACGGACACACATGCCCAGATTGCAGCTGCCCGCCTGGCCAGTGCCTGGAAACAGCCCTGGCAGGCCTGGCCTCTTCCCTCTTGGCGGGAGACTTTGGTTTGTGACCTCATCAAAGGGCCAGGCAGAACACAGAGGCCCAGGGCAGGGCAGCCACTGGTCACAATGAGCAGGGGGGGGCACCCAGCCCCTCCTGTCCTCGTCTGGGAGTTAGGGCCCTTCCCTGAGACATCGATGCCTCGGGCTTGGGGTCGGAACATGTGGCAGAGACCTGGACCACCCCACCGGCGACGTGGCCTTAGCCGCCTCCATAGCCCGACCTGTGTCCCCGGCCTTGATGGACTTGCCTGAAGGCAGCTAGAGCCTAATGCCATTGCGCAGCCGCAGCCCCAGCCCCAGCCCCACGCCCCGGCCCAGCCCCCTGCACGCGGAGATGCACATGCTGTTGGCACTGAGTGGCCGCGGCTGCCTGGTGCTCCACCATGCGGTGACGGGTGGCCACTCGCCCTGCGCCCACACCCCCTGTGCCCCGCCAGCCCCTACAGGTCCCAAGAGGACCCTCTCGGCCAGCGGCAGCCAGCCCTCCAACGGCCCCGAGCCCGGCGGCCAGCCGCTGAAGACGCGCACGTTGTCGGGGATGGCATCCAAGACCACCACCACCATCACCCCGAAGCGAATCGCCCACAGTCCATCCTTACAGGTAGCCGCTCCCGTCCCAGCCAGAACCACCCCCGCAAGGCCAGCCCCTAGGCCCCTCCTGGCCACATTGGGACCTTGCCCCCCTGCCGCACTGCAGCACAGCCTTCACCCTCCCCTCCTGCCGCCCTGTGGGTTTTGTCTTGTTTTGCTTTTTTATTTTGTTGTTTGGTTTTTTGCTTCATTTTAAGCAACAGACTCTCTGTCGCCCATGCTGGAGTGCAGTGGCACAATCATGGGTCACTGCACCCTCGGCCTCCTGGGCTCAGGCGATCCTTCCCCCTTCCCCTCCCGAGCAGCTGGGCCCACAAGCTGGTGCTGCCACACCCCAGCTAATAATTTCTTTTTTTTCTTTTTTTTGAGACGGAGTTTCGCTCTTGTTACCCAGGCTGGAGTGCAATGGCGCGATCTCGGCTCACCGCAACCTCCGCCTCCTGGGTTCAAGCAATTCTCCTGCCTCAGCCTCCTGAGTAGCTGGGATTACAGGCACACACCACCATGCCCAGCTAATTTTTTGTAGCTTTAGTAGAGACGGGGTTTCACCATGTTGACCAGGATGGTCTCGATCTCTTGACCTTGTGATCCACCCGCCTCGGCCTCCCAAAGTGCTGGGATTACAGGCTTGAGCCACCGCGCCCGGCAATAATTTCTTTATTTTGTAGAGGCAGGGTTTTGCTACATTGCCCAGACTGATCTCGAACTCTTGGCCTCAACTGATCCTCGTGACTCAGCTTCCCAAAGTACTAGGATTATAGGCCTGCACCACCACACCCGGCCTTCTTTTGTTTTTAATTAATAGACTACGTTTTTCAAGCAATTTTAGATTTCCAGGAAAACTGAGCAGAATGCCCTCAGTCCCCTGCTGCTCTCGTTGGGCCTTGGTGTGTGTGTCCCTCCTGGAACCCTGGCTGATCTGTCGCAGCGAACCTCACTGTTGCCTCCAGCGTGGTCATGGCCGCATCGCGTCTGCGTTCCCCGAGGGAGGCCCTCACCCATGACTGCTTCTGTCTTCTCTCTAGAGTTTAAAGAAACCCATTATCCCCAAAGAATTTGGGGGCAAAGTCCCCACTGTCATCCGCCAGCGTTATCTCAACCTGTTCATCGAGGAGTGTCTCAAGTTCTGTACGTCTAACCAGGAGGCCATAGAGAAGGTGAGGTCCCCGAGTTTCTGTCTGGCCAGCCAGGTGGGGACTAGGGGTCCAGGCAGGTCCCCAGACATCTCCCATCGGCCTCTCAGCTGCGGCTGCGACCCAGAGCTGCCTGGGAGAGATGCGGGTCCCTGGGTCCCGTGGCGACCCTACTGCTGCTCCCGGCACCAGCAGGCACGGGTTCAGGTGGCACTGCGTGTCCCCAGGCGCTGAACGAGGAGAAGGTGGCCTATGACCGCAGCCCCAGCAAGAACATCTACCTGAATGTGGCCGTGAACACGCTTAAGAAGCTCAGGGGCCTGGCCCCCAGCGCCGTGTCCAGCCTCAGCAGTGAGTCCTGGCAGCTGGGGAGGGGAGGCTCGGGGCACTCTTGGGATGGCAGCTGGGCTGGGACCCTTGCTGGGACAATCTCAGACAAAAGGAACCCGTGGGTGCTGTGGGGGCCACCTGCTCCCGGGCTCCCAGGCTTCTGTCTCGGACAGGCCTGGCCCTGGCGTCCTTGCTGTCAGCCGCCCTCCTTTGCCAAGCCGGGTCTCCGGGCCGAGGGGCCGCCTGCTAATGGAGCCGCGGCCGCCTCTTCAAAGCAGGAGGCCCAGGGCTGGGGAGCACAGTGCATTAAGCTCTGGGGAGGAAGAAAGCGGAGACCTGGGCGTTTCATTGCAGCCTCTCAAGGGTGCATTAAGCCATCACGGCCCCCACCCCCGTCCCCGCCTCCATTAGTGCTCTGTGGGGCCCTGGGTTGGCTTTGCAGGCTGCAGGCTGGGTGGCCCGTGAAGGCTGAAAGCTCTCGAAAGCCATTTTAGATCTGAAGTGCTGTTCTCCCTGCCCTTCCCCCTTCGCTTGAGGGGGTGGGGTGAAAGCTTCAGGTGCGCGGTCTCTGTGCAGCTCAGGGGCCTACAGAGCTGGGGGCCGTCCTGCGTTCCTCTGCCCAGCCTGTGTCTGCCTCTTCTGTTGGGGTTAGGATGGAACCTGGGGGAGCTGAGATGGAGGTCTGAGGAGGGCAGGGTGGGTGAGAGAGCGGCGGGGTGGGGGTCTGAGCCAGCTAGTTCACCCCTCCTTCCCCCCACCTTGCAGAAACCAGTGGTCGCCGGGTTGTGTCCCACGAGGTGGTGTTGGGGGGCAGGTTGGCCGCCAAGACCAGCTTCTCACTCAGCCGCCCAAGCAGCCCCCGGGTGGAGGACCTGAAAGGTGAGGCCAGCCTCACCCCTGCTCTGCCACACGGTGCCTTGTGGGCCCCTGCTGGCCCGGCTGCCTTTTCTGGTGGTGTCCACTGCCCTGTGGGCCGTCCTGGGCAGGGGCTGAGCACCGTGCCTATCCACAGGGGCCGCGCTGTACAGCCGCCTCAAGGAGTACCTGCTCACCCAGGACCAGCTCAAGGAGAACGGCTACCCTTTCCCGCACCCGGAGCGGCCCGGGGGCGCCGTCATCTTCACAGCGGAGGAGAAGAGGCCCAAGGACTGTGAGTCACTGGCCTGTATCAGCTTAGGCGGGCGGGTGCGAGACGTGGGCAAGGCCAGGCTCTCGGACCCCAGCGCAAGCCTCAGCTTCCACCCGGGTCCCCGCCCACAGCTTCCTGCAGGACCTGCTGCCGCTGTGGCACCGAGTACCTCGTGTCCTCCTCGGGCCGCTGTGTCCGTGATGAGGAGTGTTACTACCACTGGGGACGGCTGCGCCGGAGCCGGGGTAAGGCCTTACCCGGACCCACCCCCATCCACCCGAGGCCCCCAGAACTGGGGTAAGGCCTTACC
>NW_022437017.1:9456205-9471116 GCF_009761245.1 Sapajus apella
GGCTGTATCCAGACTCTCCCTCGTCCCACTCAAGGCCCCCGGAACTGGAGTAAGGCCTTACCCAGACCTGCCCCTGGCCCTCTGAGGCCCCCGGAACTGGGGTAAGGCGTTACCCAGACCCACCCCCGTCCACCCGAGGCCCCCGAAACCAGGGTAAGGCTGTATCCAGACCCACCCTTGTCCCCCTGAAGACCCCTGCGGTAAGGCCTTACCTGGCCGCCTCCACCCTGGTCCCACCCGAGGCGCCCGGAACTGGGGTAGGCCTTATTCTGGCCATCCCCCACCCCACCCGAGGCCCCTGGGCTGCACTGTTGAGGGCAGAGCCAGGCCTAGCCCCTGGCCTCATTTTCTCTCCACTTGTTCTTTATGCAAAAGTAAGACACAAGCCTTACCATGACAACGTTCACATGCCCCACCTGAAAAGCCTGTGCCCTTGCCTTCCTGCACCCTTGGTCTGTGGAAATGTGGAGGCTGCTGGCCCTGTGAGTGGAGGGCTTGTCCCACCCTTGGCTTGCTGGTTCCATTCAGTCCCCCAGGCAGCCACGCTCAGGGCACACAAGCCAGCCTGGCACAGTCCTGCGGTGGCCCCTAAAGCCATGGCCTTGGGGGCATCTGGGGGGTCCTGCCGGAGGTGGCGCTGCCCAAGAGGCCTCGGCAGAGCCCACTGGCTCCTGGGATCCCAGCCGGGCATCCTGGCTGCTAGACTGTGGCCCGGGCCTGATGTGCATCCAGCTCTGCCGAGCGGCTGAGGTCGCCTGTCCTGAGTCCCTACTCCCTAGTAGGGCTCAGCAGGTGTGGGTAGTCAGTGCTCCCGGGGGCTGTGGAGCGGGCCTGGCCGGGCCCTGACCGTGTGTCCGTGTCCCCTGCAGTGGCTGGAGGCTGGGAGACCCAGTACATGTGCTGCTCGGCTGCCGCTGGCTCTGTCGGCTGCCAGGTTGCCAAGGTGAGCCCTGGTGTCCTGGCGCCTGTTCTCCACAGACTTCCGCCTCCCCTTCACTGATCATGGGACACGACAGGCCGCTGGGGGCAGCCTTTCCTGTGTTACCCAGAGAGTGCAGCACCCCTAGACCCCAGGCCCTGTCGCTGGCCACGTCAGTCCTGGGAAGCCGCCCTCACTGTGTCTTCTTCGCAAACCCCCTTCCCCACCTGCTCACCAGGGTCCCAGGCAGTGAACGGGCTTGATGGATGGCTAGGACCATCCCAAAGGTCTCAGAGATGTGCCGCCTCCCCTCTCTCCCGCCCCCACTGTGCCCTGAAGCCGCCCTCATCTGCCTTCTTCACCCCCAGCAACACGTGCAGGACGGCCGGAAGGAGCGCCTCGAGGGCTTCGTGAAGACCTTTGAGAAAGAACTCTCCGGAGACGCCCACCCGGGGATCTATGCCCTGGACTGCGAGATGGTGAGGCTGTTCTCTGCCCAGCCTCAGGTTTAAGATGGGGGAGTAGCTGGCCTGGCTCGGCTGCCTGCCCCCCGAGGCCTGTCTGGGCCTGTCTCAGAGGGCTTCTCCCACAGCACCGGCACTCACAGCTCCTGCCCTGGCCCAGCACCCCATGCTTCCTGGCACCTCGAAGCCCGTCGGGCTGTGGGCCCGGCTCTGCATGTGAACGGGAGACAGGAGGGCTTGGGGACGGGGTTGCTGAGGCCACACCCCACTCTGCCTCTCCTAGACGCCCCACAAAGTCTCTGGCCCCACGTCTTTGTCTGCAGGTGGGAGCCACGCCTCTGCTTTGCCAGGCTCTGGAGACCCCAAGAGGGGCAGGGGAGGGGAGGAGGGAGGCTGGTGCCCAGAGCGCGTCTGAGGCTCGTCCCTCGCTCACAGTCCTACACGACGTACGGCCTGGAGCTGACGCGAGTCACGGTGGTCGACACGGATGTGCACGTGGTTTATGACACCTTCGTGAAGCCGGACAACGCGATCGTGGACTACAACACCAGGTGTGGCCTGAGCCCGCCAGCCAGGACCCCTCCTCAAAGCCTTCCCTAGGGCCCACCCTCCCCGCAGTCCTGCCCCACCAGCCTGCGCTTCCAGGCTGAGCCCTGGCGCCCTCCTGCCTGCTTCCCCCAGGTTTTCGGGTGTGACAGAGGCTGATCTCGCTGACACGAGTGTCACGCTGCGCGACGTCCAGGCCGTCCTGCTGAGCATGTTCAGCGCCGACACCATCCTCATCGGACACAGCCTGGAGAGCGACCTCCTGGCCCTGAAGGTACCCTGCTGGCCCGGGGCCCTTGCGCTTCTCCAGGAGGGGCAGCTGCAGGCCCGACGTGCGCTGACCTCTGCCGCTGCCCGCAGGTCATCCACAGCACCGTGGTGGACACGTCCGTGCTCTTCCCCCACCGCCTGGGCCTCCCCTACAAGCGGTCCCTGCGGAACCTCATGGCTGACTACCTCAGACAGATCATCCAGGACAATGGTGAGTGCCAGTGCCTCGCCCTCTGGCCGTCCCTGCCTGTGCAGGGGCCAGGTGCTCACCGTATCTGCCCCGCAGTGGACGGGCACAGCTCCAGCGAGGACGCCGGCGCCTGCATGCACCTGGTGATCTGGAAGGTCCGAGAAGACGCCAAGACCAAGCGATGACGCCTGCCCGCCTCCCGCCCGCCTCTCCTGCCGCCCCGGCCGGTCCTTAGCCCCAGGCCTCTTCCAAACAGTGCAATAAATCTCCGGTAACCCGTCCACCTGGCGAGGCAGCCCAGAGCAGCGGGACAAGCCGGTGGCCGGAGAACGCCTTGCCCAGCCCAGCCCAGCCCACGTCCTGCCGCAGCCCCTCACACCCCTCCCTGCCCTCTGCCCCCCAGACCTCTGGCGTCTCTGTAAACTGCTGCTGACAGACACCAGGACCGAGCCCACCCCCGCCTGGCCTGCAGCCCCTCCTGCCCCTCTGGCCAGGCCCTCGCTCCCTCCCAGGTGGTGGCCGACACCTCTGCTCCTCACTCGGGGCGCGGGGTGGGCTTGTCCTGGGTTTGTTTGAGACAGTCTTTTTTTATTTTGTATTGTTATTTTTATTATTTTTATTTAAACCTGATGACTTGCACAGCCCTTTCCCACCGGGAAGAGTGGGCCTGCTGCCTTCCCACCTGGGGGGGTGGGGACGGGACAGACCCCAGCGGGGGCCAGGGCCACATGCAGCCCGGCGTGGGCTGGACCTGCCTCCGGGCTCCAGGGGCTGGCCTGCCTTCGGGGCGGCCGGCTTCCACCACTCGCCGCCCCACCCCTGCACTCCGTGACCTCTGAGAACCCAGCCAGCCCCTCATTAGCCCCAGGGCCTGCCGTCCACGGAGCCCACTGGCCTCCGGACACTGTCTTCCCACCGGAGCCCCATCTTCCTTCACAGGCTCTCCGGATCCCCTTTCCCTCTCCTCCAGGCAGGGATAGAATAAATGTTTGTATGGATTTTAGATTTCGTGCTGGTCTTGGTGCCTGGTGCATGTGCCCTGGGAAGGCCACTGTGCCCGCAGCTGGGACTGATTCTTGCCGCCAACGCAGAGAAGAGCAATGAAACTTTCCCTTCATAAAAGCTGGCCCCAGCACTGGCTGCCCAACCTGCCCCCCCAACTTTGGGCCAGGCCACATCTGTGGAGTCCCAGAGCCTAGGGCTGCCATTCTGCAGCTTCCAGTGCCTCTTAGGGACTATGGATGGCGTCCCCAGCCCTGTGTGGAGCTGGGCCCTGTGCATGAAGCTGGCTTCTCTCTCTGCCTTGCCCAGGGCTGGGGGCTGCACACAGACGGTCAGAGAGGGTTAAAGAGACCGGAAGCCAGAGGGTGATGCCCGCCAAAGGAAAGCCACCGGGGTCTTGCCAGGAAATGCCACACATCTTGCGATGCAGGCACGGCTCCAGGCAGCCTTGGTTGCATCGGGATCCCATTTGAGAATAGGAGGCCCAGGGGTGTTTAGGTCCCCCCTTTGTATTTACTTCAAATAAAGAAAAGTTGAAGAGCCTCGGCCCCAGGACCCGGCAGCAGGCAGGCAGGCAGGACTGGAGGGGTTTCCTGCCACCCTGGTCTCGGGCAGGGCCCGGGGTGAGGTCATGGGGGCCCTCCCCAGAGGACTCGACCAAGGCTGCCAAGGCAGAACGGTTGTGAAGTCCACATCCCTCCAGGGCCGTCCACCCTCGAGGGCTGTTGTGACTAGGTGACTCTCCCTGCCTCTTCTGTGAAAGAGTTGTTTGCTGTTTTTTCTTTTTCTATTTTTGAGAGAGCTGTCACCCAGGCTGGAGTGCAGTAGTGCAGTCTCAGCTCACCGCAACCTCAGCCTCCCAAGTAGCTGGGATGACAGTTGCACCATCATGTTCGGCTCATTTTGTATTTTTGGTAGAGACGGGGTTTCACCATGTTGGCCAGGCTGGTCTCGAATTCCTGACCTCAAGTGATCCACCCACCTCGGCTGCCCCAAAATGTGGGGATTATAGGCGTGAGCCACTGCGCCCGGGCCTGTTTCCTAAGTAGATGGTACAGGCGTGTATTCGCGTGTGACGTCTGGCTTTCTCTTCCCAGAACACACCTGGTGCCTCAGGACATATCCCAAGGGGTCCCCGGGCTGGCCAGTCCTGGCTGTAGCCCCCATGGACTTCAGCTTGTGAAGCTACCTGTACGCACTGGAGGCTTCAGGGCCTTTGCACAAGGGCTCTGTGCAAGCTCCTGTCCCCAGATTGTGCCCTGTGTGAGGGCTGGGGAAGGGGAATCCTCAGAGCTGCACCAAACCAGGTCTCTTCTAAAGTTTCTGAGAACAGTGTGTTCAAACCCCCAGCCCTGGCTCTTCCTCATAACCACCAGGCAAGCAGGCACAGTGGCCTGTCTGCCTGCAGCCCCAGCTACTCTGGAGGCTGAGGCAGGAGGATTGCCTGAGCCCAGGAGGTGGAGGCTGTGATAAGCCCTGATTGCACCACTGCACTCTAGCCCGGGTCACAGAGCAAGACCCTGTCTCTGAAAAAAGAGGTTCCCTGGCAGCCTCCAGGGCCAAGCAGGTTTCCAGTCTGGGCTTCCAAAGAAAGGTGGGTTTCTGATCACTGAGAACCCTCAGGAGGTTGCCACTCTGATGGGGGAGGTCACCCCCCCTATCCCTCCCTACTCATGTTTGTTGCTCCCTTAGGACCCTCACCCCAAAGCCTCACTCGGGGGGGAGCATTTTATTTTCAGCAGCTCCTCTGCGCATCTTCTGGTCCTGACTCAAGGCCATCTCTGGCCTGGACCTGCCCTCGCCTTGTCATTGAACTCACCCCTGCCCCTTCTTTAGTAAGGATCCCTGAGCCCCTGCCACCCGCTGGACAGAACCCTGTGGGCTTCCTCCTGGCCTTAGGGTGGTCTCAGTGGCCTCCACTGCCTCTCCCCAGCCTGGTGCTCAGCCCTGTACCTGAGCCTAGGAGGCGCTTGTTTAACGTTTATGGGATGAATGAACGAACCCAGGACATGGGTGAGACACGCCCTACGTACCTGCCATCACCTGCGGTCCTTCCACATGCACTCTGCCATGCTGGCCCCACCAGCCTCAGCCCCGTCCAGTCTGGAAGGCACATTCTGGCCCGACAGGCCCACCTTTACAAGAACCACTCCAATCCCACCCTACAGTGCAGGTTCTTTCTGCTCGCCGACCAAGCCCAGCCCCGGCCCTGCCCTGACACCCTTTCCTCCTTCAGGCCCCGGCCCTCCCAGGCCCCACCTTCTGTCCTGGAGCCGTCCCAAGCGCCCCCCCCACCCTGACCCTGCTATGCGCCGCCCACCTTCCTCCTCTGTCACGCCCCCATCCCAGACCCGACCCTGCCTTGACCCTACTCTTCAGGGCCATGCTCAACCCCGCGTCTCTGGCCACGCCCCTGGGCTTGGCCCCGCCCCTACCTCAACCCGGATCTGCGCGGCACCGTTAGGCCCCGCCTTCCTCTTTGGTCACGTTGCCGGGTCCTGGCCACGCCCCTACTCTGCACGGCAAGACCCCGCTCGGCCCCGCCTTCCTACTGGCCCCGCCCCCTCCCCAGACCCCGGCACGTTTTCTACCCGGCCCTGTTCTGCGAGGCCCCGCCTTCTGCCCTGGCCCCGCCCCCTCCCCGACCCCCGCACGTTTTCCACCCGGCCCTGTTCTGCGAGGTTCCGCTCGGCCCCGCCTTCTGCCCTGGCCCCTCCCTCGAGGCCCCGCCCCTTCTATGCCTTGGCCCCACCCACCCCTCCCGGCCCCGCCCTCGGCCCCGTGAGGTCTCAGAACCGGCTCCACCTTCGCCTTGGCCGGGCCCCGAGGCCCCGCCCCCCGTTTCAGGACCGTTGGCCCCCGGCTAACGGTTCCATCGCGTCCGCCGCCCTGGACGCCAGCGACCTGTGCCGGGCAGCCGGCCCCGCGGTGCCTGGACTGCGCCGGTGAGCGGCGGGCGCTCCCACTGCTGTGCGTCCCCAGGGGCCCGCGCACCCTCTCTGGGCTCCAGCCGGGCTGAGAGCTGGGGTTTTGGCGGTCAGCCCGGTGTCCTCTGCACTCGGGACCCCTGTCCAGGGCGGCTGCGGGAAGACGGGAGTGGGGGGGGGCTTCCGAGTAATGGGGCGTTCCGGTTAGTGAGGGGGCAGGAAGCCCGCGCTGTGTCCGTGCCTGTCTCTGCCCCCAGATGCCCTTTGGGTGGATTCTGGCCACCACAGGGGTCTCCCCACCTCTCCCCCGGCCCACAGCCTAAGCCCCTCTTCACCCTGAACCTCCCTTTATCCCATGTGGTGAATGGACACCGGCCCCGCCCAGGCTCCCAGGAGCTCCAGAGCTGGCCCTGAGCCAGGCCCTGTCCCACCAGGCCCTGGGGACACGGGTGACTCAGACGTGACTCGAAGGCTCAGGTCCTGCTGGCATCCGTGGAGGTGAGAAGGTGGTCAGAGCTGGGATGGGGGACGCCCCAGGCAGAGGGGCAGCCCAGAGAAAGCGCAGGGCCCAGCCTGGCCGGCCTGGGAAGTATGAACGGAGACCACCGGAAGGGTGAGGAAGGCTGCACCTGGCGGCTGGAACAGCAGGGGCAGGGGCTTGGCGGGGAGCGCGCAGCTAGAGAGCTGGCAGGTGGGGGGCCCATTGCTGCCATCTGGGGGGGGGGTTGCCAGCCTCAAAGAGGGCCAAACCCCAGCCCCCGGTGCAGAGCCAGAGAGCCAGACCCACATTCCTGAACCCGCTAGTGGGGAAGATTCCAAGATCTTCCGACGATTTGCTGTCTGCCTCCATTGCCCTCATCAGGATTTGCTTCCCAGCTGGGGGTAGGGCAGGATGGCCATGCCTGACCCCCACGCTGTGCTTTGCGATATAACATCTAGCCCAGGGGTCCCATTCAGTCAGTCAACAAATGACTGAGCCCCTTACCTGTCGCTATGGGTGAGTGGGCAGGAGGGCATCAGCGAAACCAGGAGGAGGTGAGAGCGGTGCCTCCAGGGAAGGGGAGGTGTGGGGAGCAGTGGCCAGAGGCTGTCATGGCCGCGGGTGAGTCTTCCTAGGCTGTACCGGCGGGAGGTGACCAGGGGTGGCTGGCAGGGGACACTGGCAGATGGGATGCTGCAGGTTTGGGGATCATCTTGGGGTCCCCTGAGTCAGAGTATCCAAGGCAGGACACATAGCCAATGGCTGGACCTTCAGAGACTGGCGGGAGGCTGCAGATGGGTGTGGGCGTTAGTATTTGAGACAGTCGGCCCCTAGGCCATGAACTCCTTGAAGGCCAAGTGAGTGCAGGGGCCACTGCTGTGACCCGGGGTCCCTCTCTCCCTCCCACAGCCCCACCAGCATGAGCAGCCTCAGCCAGAAGGAAGAACTCCAAGATGAGGACAAGAACTCAGGTGCTGATCCTGGGGACGGGGGTGCAGGTGGGAGGGACTGCAGAGTGCAGGGCTGGCCGGGCAAGGTGGCTCGCGCCTGTAATCCCAGCACTTTGGGAGGCTGAGGTGGGCAGATCACCTGAGGTCCGGGGTTCAAGAGCAGCCTGGCCAAGACGGTGAAACCCCATCTCTACTAAAAGTACTAAAAGTAATTTGTATTAGCCAGATGTGGTGACAGGTGCCTGTAATCTCAGCCACTTGGGAGGCTGAGGCAGAAGAATTGCTTGGACCCGGGAGGTGGAGGTTGCATTGAGCCAAGAGCATACCTTTGCACTCCAGTCTAGGTGACAGAGCAAGACTCTGTCTCAAAAAAAAAAAAAAAAAAAAAAAGTTCAGGGCTGAGGCTGACGGGGCTGGAGAGTCCACCCCGCCCCCGCCGTCCTGCATGGCAGGCCTTGCCTAGGATTCTCATTTGCTTACGAGTAGTCTCCAACGCTAGTACCGACAGGGCTTGGGGGATCTGGCTCAGGATTTGGGGGGCTGCATGCCCAGAATGACCTGGGCTGCCGGCTGGACGTGTGGCCTTGGAGAACCCATCACCGAACCTCAGTTTACCCCCTCTGTAAAATGTGGGGGCCTGAAAGGGTCTCCCGGGGTCTGTTCTCTGAGGCTCAGGATTGGCCCATGGTGACAGGGGTGGCGGGGGGCGGTGTGGGTGGCCGCTCTCAGAATCCACTTGTGCCAGCGCCAACTATGGGCGGTGGTCTGGTAGCCCCTAGGTGGTGCCCGACGCCCGACCGTCTGTTTGTTTACGGGCCCTGGCATCTCAGCCTCCCAGTGCCTGGGTCCCTTGGGCCCCATTAGCCGTCGTTAGGGATGTTTGTCCTGGGCCTGCGACGGATGCCCGGCTCTGCCCTTGCTGCAGCATTCACCTGGGAGGTCCAGGCCAACAACCGCGCCTACAACTCGCAGCTCAAAGAGAAGGTGTTCCTGTGCTGGCGGAGGAGGAAGCACAAGGTGGGCGGCCCCTCCCTCGCTCCCTGGGCCTCCCCCACCCCAGCGGAGCTGCCCTGGCCCCCCTGGGGAATCTATTTTTTGCACCTCCTGAGTGCTGCCTGTGCTTGTGTTTGTATCCCGCCACCTGCTGGGCACCCCCATCCCCTGGCCTAGGCAGCACCCCCATATCAGGTGGCCGGCGGCTCTCGTTCCAGACCAACATCATCCGCACAGCCAAGTACAACTTCTTCTCGTTCCTGCCGCTGACGCTGTACGAGCAGTTCCACCGCTTGTCCAACCTGTACTTCCTCCTCATCATCATCCTGCAGGTGAGGCGCGAGGCCTCCTCCAGGAAGCCCTTCCTGGCCACCTGGCAGCATCAATGTGTTTGTGTGACGGGTGGGTTCATGCCCGGCTCCCCACAGACTGGGACCGTCATTACTGAGTCCCCACTGCCCTGCCCAGGCCCTGGCATACAAGAGGCACTCAATACACGCTGAATGACGAGGGTGGATGGAGGGACCTTCCAGGTCCGAGCACGGCACCCTCTCTGTGCCCTGGGGGTTCCTGCTGGGTAGGGCTGGGTGTCGGGAGGCACAGCTGTTCCCCAGCCTGGACGGCCTCGGCCACACAGCTCCCCTGGTCCCCGAGCTCTGAGCTGACCTCAGAAGCAAGGGGGAAGGAGGGGCCCAGAGCATGTCCTCCAACCCGGACCCACAGAGCTGCTTCCCAGGCCAGCGTGGGACTGTTTTCAGAGCACCCACCCCCACCCAACATCTCATTTCTGTTCTGTGTAAAGAGAGAGGTTCTCCTTTTATCCATCAAATCATTCGGCATTAATGGAGCACCTACTGTGTGCAGGCCACTGGCTGGGGCGCCAGGGTGGGGGATGGTGGAGCTCACACCTGCAGGGTGACCTGGGGAAGCAGGGACGCAGGAGGGAGGCGGAGCAGTGAGAGTCAAGCTTGGGGCTGCGGAGGGCTCCCCGGAGGAGGCGACAAGGGAGCTGGGCTTGGACTGGAGAGGAGGAGGTGTGTGGGAGACCTTCCAGGCAGGTGGTGGGGTGCCAGGGGGGTTGTCCCGAGGGGGGTGTGGGGGATGGCTGGACCCCGGCTGAAGTGGCCAGCACGGTGTTGAATGCCGGGCTGGGTTGGTTCGGTGGGAGGGGAGGGACAGGGAGGGGCCAGTGTGACCCCTCCCTGTGGCTCCCCCCACATCAGGGCATTCCGGACCTCTCCACGCTGCCCTGGTTTTCACTCTTCGCTCCCATGATCTGCCTCCTCTTCATCCGTGCCGCCCGGGACCTGGCGGATGACATTGTGAGTGCTGTGGGGATGCGGCTGGCCGGGGGTCCAGGACGGCGTGAGGGTCCGGGGGTGGGGTGGGGTCCCTTGAGCAGCCCTGGGTGAGAGTGGGAGGAGGCCTGGGCTTCCTGGAGCTTTAGGGGAACGTGGGCATGGGGAGCCGGGGCTGTCGGGGCTGCGTGGTCCTTATCTGCCAGCACCCACACTGGGCAGGTGCCGCTGGTGGCCTGGGCTCCGTTGGCTGTGTGGCTTTGGGGCCGCTGAGCTTTGGTGGGTGGTGGTCTGGTCTGGCAGGCACACTGGATGGTGGGCAACACGCCTGTCTTCTGCCCGCCGATGGCAGGGGGTCCAGTGGCCCGCACAACCGGGGATCCCCGAGCAGACGCAGCATGGTGTGGGGCGGGCAGACAGGGACCCCGTGTTCCAGGCGGGCGCTCCTGGGCTGTGACGTGGCAGCGGCCTGGGTGGGGGCCAGAGAGGCTGGATGGTCCCTCTGATCCTTTCCTTCCTGGCCCAGGGGAGACACAAGAGTGACAGAGCCATCAACAACAGGCCCTGCCAGATTCTGATGGGCAAGAGGTGAGACTGGGGACCCGAGGGGACACGGGGCTCCGGCCCGGTAGTGCCATTGTCTGGGCAGGGCAGGGTGCTTGGCCAGGTGTCTGTCACCTCCCATGCCCCCAACCTCCCGGCTGGCTGAGTCCCCCAGGAACAGGCCTGTGTTCATCAGGCGCCTGCCCGGGATGGGAACAGAGGCTGAGGCCCAGATGCCAAACGCTTGCAGAGCTGCGGGCGGTGGGAGAACAGGGAACATCTGGAGAGGACGTGGGGACAAGGGCCCTGGAGGTCACTGGGTGGGACCACAGACTCCGAGGGCAGCCGGGTGGGAGGTCGGGGAAGGCGTCCTAGGAGTCGGGGCAGCGGCCTCTGCTCTCCCAGTTGGGGAGAGTCGACAGCCCCCCTCCCCGCAGCTTCACGTGGAAGAAATGGAAGGACCTGTGCGTGGGGGATGTGGTCTGTCTCCACAAGGACAGCATCGTCCCGGTGAGCTGGGTTTCCCCGGGGCCCCAGAACCCCCCACAGAGAGCGCCCCTCCCAGGGTGGGGAGGGCTCCTCGCCCCCCACGTGTCTTGTATCCCCTTCTGCAATGCCTCCCCCCCACCCCTCTTACCCCCACCTCACCCCACCTCGCCTCCCCCACCCCCAGGCCGATATGCTCTTGCTGGCCAGCACGGAGCCCAGCAGCCTCTGCTATGTGGAGACAGTGGACATTGATGGGTGAGGAGCTGTGGCATCGCTGGGGACCTGTAGGGGGTGGGGACATTGACGGGTGAGGAGCTGTGGCATTGCTGGGGGCTGGGGAAGGCATAGGGCCTGGAGGTGCCCCCTTCCCCCGTCACCCAGGAGGTGGCAAGCCAAGCTGACTCAGAGATTGGTCAGTCACCCTCAGTCACTCAGTATGTCGGGCATAGGTGCTGCCAGGTGCCGAGGGTGCATTTCCAGCCTGCAGGGGTAGAGGGAGGAGTCCAGGGGAAGAAGCCCACCCTCCCCAGGCTTTCACTTCTACAGGCCCCACTGTGTGCCCAAGGGCACGACACCCTAGGCCCTGGCCTCAGCCCTCGGGCAAATGTGCTATGTGGCCTTGGGCCAGGCCTTCTCCCTCTCTGGGTCTCAGCCATCTGACTGGCAGCTGGCAAACAGTAGGTGCTCAGTGAAAATGTTTGAGTGACTCCAGAAGGGGCCTGGGGGCTCCTCAAAGCCTCTATCACCTCCCTTTTCACCTCCCTCCCTTCCTCCCACCAGGGAGACCAACTTGAAGTTCAGACAGGCCCTGACGGTCACTCACCAGGAACTGACCACTGTGAGGAATATGGCGTCCTTTCAAGGTGAGAGGCATTGAGTGGAGTCATGTCCCTCAAATCTGGAAAAGTTGGGGTGTTTCATTGTCGTTGTTATTGTTGTTGCTTTAAAAAAAATGTGCTGGCCAGGCATGGTGGCTCACACCTGGAATCTCAGCACTTTGGAAGGCTGAGGCAGGAGAATCGCTTGAGCCCAGGAATTCAAGGCCAGCCTGGGCAACATAGCGAGACCCCATCTCTACAAACAGTAAAACAATTAGCTGGGCATGATAGCACGCTCCTGTGGTCCGAGCTACTTGGGAGGTTGAGGTGGGAGGCTCGCTTGAGCCCACAGAAGCTAAGGCTGTAGTGAGGTGTGATCGCACCACTGCACTCAGCCTGGACAGTAGAGTGAGACCCCTGTGTCAAAACCAACAAGAAAGTGCTATATTCTATTAAGTGTAAAATCTACCCGTAACATAGTCACGTTTGGTTGTTGATTTTTTTTTTTTTTGAGATGGAATTTTGCTCTTGTTGCCCAGGCTGGAGGGCAGTGGTGCGACCTCAATTCACTGCAGCCTCCGCCTCCGGGGTTCAATCGATTCTCCTGCCTTAGCTTCCCAAGTAGCTGAGACTACAGGCACCCGCCACCACATCCGCCTCATTTTTTGTATTTTTAGTAGAAATGAGGGTTCACCATGTTGGCCAGGCTGGTCTTGAACTCCTGACCTCAGGTGATCCACCGGCCTCAGCCTCCCAAAGTTCTGGGATTGCAGGCGTGAGCCACCACGCCTGGCCCCAGGTTTCGGTTGTTTCATTGAAAACGCCCTGTGTGCATGGGCTGGCAATTCCCGTGGTGAGAAAGGCCTCTAAGAACAGAGTGCTGCTGGGCGCAGTGGCTCATGCCTGTCATCCCAGCACTGTGGGAGGCCGAGGCAGGTGGATCACGAGGTCAAGAGATTGAGACCATCCTGGTCAACATGGTGAAACCCCGTCTCTACTAAAACTACAAAACAGTAGCTGGGCATGGTGGCGCGTGCCTGTAATCCCAGCTACTCAGGAGGCTGAGGCAGGAGAATTGCCTGAACCCGGGAGGCGGAGGTTGTGGTGAGCCGAGTTCGCACCGTTGCACTCCAGCCTGGGTAACAAGAGCGAAACTCCGTCTCAAAAAAAAAAAAAAAAAAAGAACAGAGTGCTGCCCCCACTTCACAGCCTGGCTGTTTCTTAATTCCACCTGGAGGCATTTCACGAGTGGCGTGGAAACTTGCTCTGCTGCAGCCCGGCCTGGAGTACAATTTGGTTTTGTTTTCCTGTCTTATTGTGAAGGCAACTGGCTCTAACTGATTCGCACGCAGAGCCTTTTCCTTGAACGGCAGACTCCTGACACCTGTTTTTCCCATCTGCCTCTGGAATCTGGGGAAAGGCTTAGTCCTGGTGGAGGGTGCCCGCCATCTCTCCTAATTTCCCTGACAGTCCCAGAACTTGACCAAAGGCTCCCTCATTTTTTTTTTTTTTTTTTTTTTGAGACAGAGTCTCTGTCGCTCAGGCTGGAGTACAGTGGTGCAATCTCGGCTCACTGCAACCTCTGCCTCCCAAGTTCAAGTGATTCTCCTGCCTTGGCCTCCCCTGCAGACCAGCTGGGTTCACAGGCGCCTGCCATCCGGCTAATTTTGTATTTTTAGTAGACACGGGGTTTCACCATGTTGGTCAGCCTTGGTCTCGAACGCCTGACCTCAGGTGATCCACCTGCCTTGGCCTCTGGAAGTGCTGGGTGCGTGAGTCACCGCACCCAGTCGGCTCCTTTATTTAATGCCACTGGGGCACAGAATCATAGGCAGGCAGTGACTCTTCCTTTCCCACTTTTCCTGGGTGAGCCAGGAGGGCTTCTGTGGGCCTGGCCTCGGACACCTGCCCCAGCATTGTCACTGGGCATGAACCCATTTTTCAGAGGAGGAGGCATGGGGCGTGGGCTTGCCCTGCAGCTCCTCTGCCCTCTGCCCTCCCAACATAGATGCCTCCAGTTCCTACATTCAGGGCAGAGTCCGGCTCCCCATCCCTAAGGCGTGACCAGGAGGCAGATGAGGACCCGACAGGAGCCCTGTGGCTCCTCTCCCTTCTGGGGTCCCAGCCTCATGCCCCATTATCATTCTAACCCTCACCGATGCTGCCCTGGGCCAGTCTGTGTGGTCTGAACCTGTTTTCTCCGACAGAAGTGAGGCCATTGTAGGGTGTTGGTGAATGGGGAGGGGATGGTGGGTAGGCTCCGGCACCCAGGAGGAGGCTCCTCTAGCAGCTGTTCCTTCTCCTCTTCCCTTTTGACACATTTATTGAGCACCTACTGTGTGCAGGTGCTGGGCTGTGCCCTGTGGTCAGAGCATGGCTGAGATGAGGCTGGCACCTGTTCTCACGGAGCTCACAGACATTCACAACGGGGGGAGGGGGGCTGCAGGGAGCCTGGAGAGGAGGGCCTGAGCCCATTGACCCACTGACCACCTGGCTGCCCACAGGCACAGTGACATGTGAGGCGCCCAACAGCCGGCTGCACCGCTTCGTGGGGTGCCTGGAATGGAATGACAAAAAATATTCCCTGGATATCGGCAACCTCCTCCTCCGAGGCTGCAAGATTCGCAACACAGACACCTGCTATGGGCTGGTCATTTATGCTGGTATGGCCGGCCACTCCAGGGCCCTCGAGCCGGAGCTGTCCCGAAGGGGCATGGTGGATGGATGTGGGGATGGGTGGACAGATGGCTGGGTGGATGGGTGCGTGGATTCCTGGGACGATGAGTGCATGGAGGGATAGACAGATAGATGGATAAATGAGTGGGCGGATGGATGGATGGATGGGTGCCAGGATGGGTGGGCAAATGGATGGATGAATGGTATGTGGGTTGGTGGGTGTATGGATGAATGGGTAGCGGAGCGGGTGGATGGTGAGTGAAATGGGTGGCTGGACGGGTGGGTGGATGGGCTGGGGGGATGGGTGGGTGGGTGAGGGGGTGGCTGGGTGGATGGGTGGGTGGG
>NW_022437017.1:9471126-9472781 GCF_009761245.1 Sapajus apella
GTGGATGGGTGAGTGGATGGGTCGGTGGATGGGTGGGTGAGTTGGTGGGTGGATGAGTGGGCAGATGGATGGGTGGGTGAATGGTAGGTGAGTGGGTGTATGGATGGATGGGTGGATGGATGGGTGGGGGTAGATGAGTGGGTGGATGAGTGGGTGGGTGATGGGTGAGCAGATGTGTGGCTGGGTGCATGGGTGGTGGGGTGGGTGGATGGGTGGTGGGGTGGGTAGATGGCTGGATGGGTGAGTGGGTGAGTGATGGGTGGGTGGATGAGTGGATGGGTGGATGGATACATATTTGTAAACCCTGCAGGTTTTGACACAAAAATCATGAAGAACTGTGGCAAGATTCATTTGAAGAGAACCAAGCTAGATCTCATGATGAACAAGCTGGTGGTCATGGTGAGCTGCCAACAAGTGACCCTGCCCCAGGAACACAGAGGAGGGGCCAGGACAGGGATGTCATCTTCCAGGCCCCAGCTTCCTTCTTCTGCAAAATGTGTGGCCTGATCCTGTGGGCAGGTCTTTCATTAAAATAATTTTTTGGCTGGGCGTGGTGGCTCATGCCTGTAATCCCAGCATTTTGGGAGGCCCAGGTGGGCCAATCACCTGAGGTCAGGAGTTCAAGACCAGCCTGGCCATCTTTAGTAGAGATGGTGAAACCCCATGTCTACTAAAAGTACAAAAATTAGCCGGGTGTGGTGGCGGGCACCTGTAATCCCAGCTACTTGGGAGGCTGAGGCAGGAGAATCGCTTAAACCCAGGAGGCTGAGGTTGCAGTGAGCCGGGATTGCCCCACTACATTTTAGCCTGGGTGACAAGAGTGAGATGTGTCTCAAATAATAATAATAGTAATTTTTTATAAAAGTTTTGTAAAATAAATATTTTTTTTAGCCTGGGCGCGATGGCTCATGCCTATAATTCCAGCATACTGGGAGGCTGAGGTGGGAGGATCACCTGAGGTCAGGAGTTCAAGACCAGCCTGGGCAACATGGTGAAACCCCATCTTTACTAAAAATATGAAAATTAGCCAGGTGTGGTGGCTGATGCCTGTAATCCAAGCTACTTGGGAGGCTGAGGCAAGAGAATTGCTTGAATCCAGGAGGGGGAGGCTGCAGGGAACTGAGATTGTGACACTGCATTCCAGTCTGGGCGACAGAGCAAGACTGTCTCAAAAAGCAAATACAAATAAAAAATAAATAAATGTTTTTCAGTCCACTGTATTGCCCAGGATGGAGTGCAGTGCCATCATTGCAGCTCACTGCAGCCTCCTGGGCTCAGGGGATCCTCTGGCCTCAGCCTCCTGAGCAGCTGAGACTACAGGTGTGCGCCATCATGCCTGACTAACCTATTTGTGAATTTTTTTGTTGAGATGAGGTCTCACTTTGTTGCCCAGGCTGGTCTTGAACTCCTGACCTCAAGTGATCTGCCTGCCTCAGCCTCCCGAAGGGCTGAGATTACAGGCATGAGCCACCGTGCCCAACCCTAGCCTTATCTTTGCATTCACCCAGTCCTGATGGCAGAGTGGAGGCCCCCACCCTCCCCCGCCCGTCTCCCCCTCCCCCGCCCGTCTCGCCCCTCCCCCGCCCGTCTCGCCCCTCCCCCGCCCGTCTCGCCCTCCCCCGCCCCGTCTCGCCCCTCCCCCGCCCGTCTCGCCC
>NW_022437017.1:9482781-9499079 GCF_009761245.1 Sapajus apella
AGAATTTCGCTCTTGTTACCCAGGCTGGAGTGCAATGGCACGATCTCGGCTCACTGCAACGTCTCTCTCCTGGGTTCAGGCGATTCTCCTGCCTCAGCCTCCTGAGTAGCTGGGATTACAGGCACGCGCCACCATGCCCAGCTAATTTTTTGTATTTTTAGTAGAGATGGGGTTTCACCATGTTGACCAGGATGGTCTCAATCTCTTGACCTCGTGATCCACCCGCCTCGGCCTCCCAAAGTGCTCGGATTATAGGCTTGAGCCACCACGCCCGGCCTTGTTTTTTTTGTATTTTTAGTAGAGGTGAGGTTTCATTACATTGGCCAGGCTGGTCTCGAACTCCTGACCACAAGTGATCCACCCACCTCGGCCTCCCAAAATGCTGGGATTACAGGAGTGAGCCCCCATACCGGGACGTAATGTTTTTATTTATTTATTTAATTTTATTTTTTTAGAGGTAGGGTTTCCCTCTGACACCCAGGCAGGAGTGCAGTGGCACACTTACTGCTCACTGCAGCCCCCACCTCCCAGGCACAAATGATTCTCCCACCTCAGCCTCCCAAGTAGCTGAGACCACAGGCATGCACCACCACACCCAGCTAGATTTTTGGTTTTTTTCTAGAGATGGGGTCTCATTATGTTGCCTAGGCTGGACTCAAACTCCTGGCTCAAGCAGTCCTCCTGCCTTGGCCTCCTAACATGTTGGAACTTCAGGCATGAGCCACACCGTGCCTGGCCGACACCATCAGATTCTGCCATGAATGATCGAGGTGTTGGGGTTGCGGTGGTGGAAACAGCCTTGACAAGGTTCAGGCAAGAGGAGGGGCTCGGACAGATGCGTGGGCCAATGCGCACGTGCACAGCCTGGTGAAGGAGCCAGGCTCTGGCCCAGGCCACAGTTTGGACACACGTTGGGGGCGTGGTGCCCAAGGCCAGGTGCGGTGGCTCACACCTGTGATCCCAGCACTCTGAGAGGCTGAGGCAGGAGGGTTGCTGGAGGCCAGGAGTCCAAGACCAGCCAGGGTGACATCGTGAGACCCTGTTTCCACACAAAATTATAAATGAGCAACCGAGCATGGTAGTTCATGCCTGTAACCGCAGCGCTTTGGGAGGCCAAGACAAGAGGATCGCTTGAGTCCAGGAGTTCAAGAGCAACCTGGCAATTTGAGAGACCCCGTCTCTACAGATAAAAAAAAGAAAACATGATTCTCAGTGAGTGAAGCCAGACATAAAAGACAAATATTCGTTGATTCACTTATATGAGGTCCCTAGGTCGTCAGATTCACAGAGACAGAAAGTAGAATTTGGCGTGCCAGGGACTTGGGGCTGGGGACAGGGAGCGAGTGTTTCGTGGGGGCAGAGTTTCCGTTTGGGAATATGAAAAGGTTCTGGAAGCTGGGTGCGGTGGCTCAAGCCTGTAATCCCAGCACTTTGGGAGGCCGAGGCGGGTGGATCACGAACGAGGTCAAGAGATCGAGACCATCCTGGTCAACATGGTGAAACCCCGTCTCTACTAAAAATACAAAAAAATTAGTTGGGCTTGGTGGCGCATGCCTGTAATCCCAGCTACTCAGGAGGCTGAGGCAGGAGAATTGCCTGAACCCAGGAGAGAGACGTTGCAGTGAGCCGAGATCGTGCCTTTGCACTCCAGCCTGGGTAACAAGAGCGAAACTCCATCTCAAAAAAAAAAAAAAAAGGTTCTGGAGATGATGGTGGTGGTGGCTGCCCTACTGTGTGCATGTGTTTCATGCTGCTGAGCTATAAGCATGAAAATGGTCAAGAGGGCGGCCGGGCGTGGTGGCTCATGTCTGTAATCCCTGCACTTTGGGAGGCCAAAGCGGGTGACTCACTTGAGCCTGGGAGAGTGAGGGTTCAGCGAGCTATGTTTGTGCCACCATACTCTTGTCTGGACAACAGAGCAAGACCCCACCTAAAAAAAAGTGGGAGGGGGACTCAATCGCCCATGTAACCAAAACATGCGTGGAAAAGCAGATGGCAGCCGAGATGGGCCCCAGAATTGCCTGGGTGGCGTACCTGCCCTGCCACCTCTGTTCTCCCTGCTCAGCTCCTGCCACCTTTACTGCGCAGGCTGGACACATGGTTGTCCCAGACTCACCTCTCCTGGATTTGCCATCAAAGGGCAGCCAAGGCACCTGGTGGCTGATCCAGAATCAAGTCTCAGGGAAGGACTCTGATTGGCTGATCCAGGGTTAAGTCACAGGGAAGGACTCTGATTGGGTGGTCCAGAGTTAAGACCCAGGGAAGGACTCTGATTGGCTGATCCAGGATTAGTTTCCAGGGCAAGACCAATTAGTGGGTCTTGAAGAGCAAAGGACCAGAGTCCTCCTTAGAACTCTACAATGGGAGTCGAGGACTGTGGTTAGCTCAACTTGGGTACAGAAGAACACAGCAGTCCATAGTGGCTGAGGGCTGTGAATGCTGCCTCTTGTACTGGGGGACAGGTCACCTGAGAGCCATCAGCCAAGCATGGGAGTCTGATTCCCCTGCTCTCCCCTTTGCTCTTCAGGAAGAGAAGGTGGAGGAGGGCCCCAGAGAGGACATTTTCACCATGGAGCCTGTGCCTCATTTATACCGGGAGTCTCATGCCCGGCGTTCCAGCTACGCTTTCTCCCACCATGAGGGATATGCGGACCTCATTACTCAGGGCACAATTCTGCGGACCGGACCTGGGGTCAGCGATGACATTACCTCTGATTCCTCAGCCCCATGTGATGAAGGGGCGTCCTTGAGCCCAAAGGAGTCACACTGGCATCTCAGGAAGGTATCGCCAGTGGGGAATAAGTGCCAGCAACAGGGGAGGGTGTCCTCCGATGAAATACAGCCCCCTCCACAATGAGCTCATTGTTTTCAATGGGTAGTGTGTCCACTTTTCATTCAGAAAACCAACCTGCCCTTCTTAAAAATTTGCTCGCGAGCACCAACAGGCTATCTGGGTCTTTCCAGGAGCAACTGCCGAGGGCACAGGAGAGGCCACTGTCACCCAAGCAGAGGCCACCTTCTCCTGAGAAGTTGCTGTTGACTAAGGAGAGGTCACATTCTTTTCAGGAGAAATCACTGTTGCTGAGAAGGAGCCAGCTGTTATCTTCCGAGAGCCGGCCACAACCTCTGGCGAGCCAGTCATTGCTTTCAGGCCAGCTGACGTTGGAGAGCCAGGCAGAATCCTCGGAGAAGTCAGCGTTTTTGAGGCCCTTGACACCGTTCCGGAAGAGCTGGCAAAAGGAGCCCCACACCCCCAAGGAGGGGACGGCACCGCTCTCAGACGAGACCCAGGAATCTCAGGTGGAGACTCTGCCTCTGAGTCCGGGAGAATCCTCCATGAACCAGCAGCCCATGTAGGTGGAGCCCTGCCCATCATCACCATGGAGTGGCTGCTGGTGCCCGTCGAGGAGCAGCCACCCCTGCCCCCAGAGGAGCAGTCATTGCCCTATACAAGCCCCTCGGCATTCAGGAGGCCTTCCTCTGAATACAAGGGTTCTACACACTTTTCTTTTTCTAATAAACCAGGGTCCATCTGACCCCAGCGCTAATTCAGGCTCACTTTTTCCCTACACTTCTTTTGTGATGGAATAATTCCTTCCTGTTTTTTAAAGTCAAAGCACTGATCTCTAGTGGCCCAGTGGGGTATTTGCAGGGAAAGCTTTTCTTCACCCTGGGGTTGATAATGTTGGTAAAGCTTCATTGTTCTCAGAAGTTGCTTATTTTTATTTATTTATTTAGAGACAGAGTTTCCTTCTTGTTGCCCAGGCTGGAGTACAATGTGGCCATCTCAGCTCACTGCAACCTCCGCCTCCTGGGTTCAAGCGATTCTCCTGCCTCAGCCTCCTGAGTAGCTGGGATTACAGGCATGCGCCACCATGCCTGGCTAATTTTTGTATTTTTAGTAGAGACGGGGTTTTCTCCATGTTGGCCAGGCTGGTCTCAAACTCCTGACCTCAGGTGATCCGCCCTCCTCGGCCTCCCGATGTGTTGGGATTACAGGTGTGAGCCACTACACTCGGCCCAAAAGTTGCTTATTAAAAGCTGTGGCTCCCCTACGGCCTGGCAGCTGGGCCCTCCCAAAAAAGTTGATGAACTCCAGTTCTGGTACCATCTGGCTTCTTCCTTCGCTGGGAAACCCTGGCTTCTCCTCTTTGAATAAACCTTGGCTCACTGGGGCCTCGTTCCCCTTAGACTCCGGAAGGTGGTGAGCAGTGACATCCGGGAAGCAGGCCTGAGAAGGTCTGCATCTTGGGGCGTGGGTGACTCAAAGGCACTGAGCTTTTCTTTCTGATTCTTAGCCATTCCCTGTGGGTGGTGGAGGTTCAGAGGTGGTGGAAGCAAAGTCCCTCGTCCCTGCACCCCTGTCCCCGCCTCCCCCATCTGCGCCCCACCCCCCCATCTGCGCCCCACCCCCCCATCTGCGCCCCACCCATCGGCCAACACACACGCCCAGGTGAGTGACTAGAAAATAATTTATTGAAGAAAAACAAATCAACAAACCCAGCACAGCAATGGTTAACAATGACGAGATTTTTTTTTTTTTTAAACTCTTAAACCTGTCCCCTGAGGGTGAGGGTGGAGAAGGGCGTCTCTCCCCTTTGTCACTGGAGGGGAGGGGACTTTGGAGGGTCCAAGTGGTGTCTCCCCAGAAAGCAGCCCTCAGTTCCAGTCTCTTCAAAACACTCAAGGCTGCAGGGCCTCCTGGCTCACCCGCACCCCAGGCTGAGCTCATTCCACCAAAATCAGCCCCTGCGGGGTCCCTCGGGGCCACGAGGAGGAGCCCCAGGAGTTTACTGTCCGGATTTTGCTTAAATCAGTTGGGGCAGAGAAAGTGAAATGGCCCCGGCGCCCGCTGGTTTGGGGAGCAGTCCTGCGGCTTCATTTCAGATTTCAGGTCGGCTGAGCCCTCAGCCCCAGGCCCAGCCCTCCAGACCGGGCTTTCTGCTTTCTGGGGTGGGGAGCACCCCCTTCAGCTACCCGCCCCCGACTACTGGGACCTGTCCCTGAAAGTGGACCCTCTCATCTCTCCTCTGCCACCCTCTCCTCCAGCCTCTGGCCTCCTGGGAAGGAAGCAGGAGTCTTCCCAAGCCGGCCTGTCTGCCTCCCTTCCACCTCCAGGGACATGGCCTCATGGGACCAGAGGAGTTGGAGACAGAGGACATTGTCCCAGAACCCCCGTTGATGATTTTGGGGGGCCCTCTGTTTTCTAGGCACCCAAAGCGGGCTGGGAAGGAGGCGTCTCTGCAGACGTGCGTCCCCCACCTCCTGGACCAGACTCAGGCAGACTCATGCACAGCCCAGGGAGGGGAGGCCGAGGCCGTCTGGGTGCAGTCGGGGGAGTGCTGGTGCCTGCCGTGGGGGGCATCAGGAGGGTCCTCAGATCTCAGGAAGTTGGGGTACACCCCCGGCCCCCCACCACCCTGGGCGACAAGAATAGGCTGATTGTCTGTCTCCTCTGAACAAGACACTTGGGAGTTCATGCTACAGTGCAACCAACCGGGTGATGGGGGCTGGGGTGGTCTGAGATAGTGCCCCCAGAGCCAGGAACGCGGCGGGGAGGCTGGGCGGCCCCCGCCTGGCTGGGGCAGGTAGGTGGCACCTGGGGCTGGGAGGTGGAGGAGACCTGGGTGCTGAGGCCCTGCTCCCGCTCCCTCTACCTGGGGCCTCGTCCGCCTGTCCCGGCTGGACACAGTTCCTTAGGAGGAAAGAAACAGCAACGAAAAACCACGGAACAGCACGGACGGGCAGACACACAGACGCGACACGGACCGGCCCCGCCCCCCGCCCCCCTTACATCAGCGTCAGGAAAGAGTACATTACTCATGCACCAAATCCAATTCCATTTTGTCTTTTTTTTTTTCATTTTTTTCCTTTTTTTTTTCTTAAATTACGTTTGAACACAGAACACAGAGAATAATAAATACTCTTATAAGACACGACTCCAAGAAACAAGAAACAGAACAGCCAGAGAATATGCCTCTCCCTCTCTCTCTCCCTCTCTTTCCTAAAGGACTCGTTTAAATAAGAAATGTGTAAACCGCTGGTCCTTCCTGCCAGTCAGCCCCTCTCTCTCTCTCTCTCTCTCTCTCTCTCTCTCACGCTCCCTCTGACTTTGCCTCTGGTCTGCAGCCCTGACATTCAATGCGTCTCCCACGGAACTCATCAAAGAAACGACATGCCATCGTCTGCAAAATTATAATTTAACGGTATAAAGCTTCAAGTCACGTATTCCAAAAACTAGCTAAGGATTTTTTTTTTTAAATCACATAAACTATACATTAAATATTTTGAGGTATTTCAGAGAAAATTGTCAAAGGCTCGAAGGAATTGTGCTGGAGGTGCTGTCCCCTGCGTGGAGAACCGATGCTCTTTGGTATGTGACCGTCAAGTGGGCACGGGGCGGGGGAGACCTGAGGGGCTGGGGACGGGTCGGGGGTTGAGCCTGCTGTGGGGTTCTGGCCAGGTTTGGAGTGGGGTCCAGAAGTAGGGGTGTGTGTGTGTGTGTGTGTGTGTGTGTGTGTGTGTGTTGATATGAATAAACCTGAAAAGAATCCAGGAGTCCTGGGCCACTTTATTTTTATTTTTTGGTAGAGGTGAGGTCTTGCTGTGTTACCCAGGCTGGTCTCAAATTCCTGGCCTCAAGTGATCCTCCTGTCTCGGCCTCCCAAAATACTCGGTCACTTCTGTGACCGAGAGGCTTGACCTAACACGGGCACAGTTCAGCACAGCTTACACGTTCCACAACCAGAACGATCCCAAGCCAAGCCCTAAATTCCAGCAGGGGACAAAACTGGAGACCCCGGTGCATCTGAGCCTTGGAGCCTCGAAGGCCAAGCAGAGGATGTCTAGGAAATCCAGACCCCCGAAGGCCCATGCTCTGGCCAGTGCCGGAGGCCCAGGCATGGATTTCCCAAGGAGTTCACTGGGTCAGGGCTGCAGCATAACGCTCGTGCATCAGGACCACTTCATTGCCTTTGAGAGCCCCTTCCTCCACTAAGTGTCTATTTACCTGTAGTCCCAGCATTTTTGGAGGCTGAGGCAGGAGGACCCCTTGGGGTCAGGAGTTGAAGACCAGCCAGGACAACATAGCAAGATCCCATCGCTCCAAAAAACTCTTAAAAAATTCAGCTGGGCATGGTGGTGCGTGCCTGTGGTCCCAGCTACTGGGAGGCTGAGGCAGGAGGAGCACTCGAGCCCAGGAGATCGGGGCTGCAGTGAGCTGTGATGCCACCACTGCACCCCAGCCTGGGTGACAGAGCAAAACCCTGTTTCTAAAACAGAAATTTAAAACCTTGTCTGTCTGTAGGCTACCTTGGTATAAAGACAAGTAATATGGTAAATAGGTCCACATCTTTTTGGACCTAAAGCTTTTTTGTTTTTTTGCCTTCTGATATTAAAAGAAATTAAAACATGGGCCCCGGACTTGCTGGGCCTGGAGTCAGCAGGACAGCTCTGGGTTCATCAGGAACTTAGGGGTGGGGGCGGGAGAGAAACTGAGGCCCAGGTTTTAGTGGGAGGTGGCACTCAGTAACACCACAAGACAGGAACCAGGGTGTGTGCACACGTGTCTGTGTGTATGTGCATGTGTGTGTGCATGTGTGTCTCCGCATGTCTGTCTCCATGTCTGCGTGCCTCCATGTGTGTGTCTGCATGTATCTGCATGTGTGTGCACATCTGTGCATGTCTCTGTGTGTGTCTGTCTGCATGTGTCTGCATGTGTGCATGTCTGTGTGTGTGTGTCTTGGGTGTGTGCATGTGTCTGCATGTCTGCATGTGTCTGTGCATGTGTGCCTGCATGTGTCTGCATTTGTACAGATGTGCATGTCTTTGTGTGTGTCTGTCTGCATGCGTCTGTGCGTGTGTGTGTCTGCATGTGTCTGTGTGTCTTTGTGTGTGCATGTGTCTGCATGTGTGTCTGTGTGTGTGCCTGCGTGTGTCCGTCTCCAGGTGTGTTTGTCTGCACGTGCGTGTCTGCGTGTGTGGGGGCAGAGGTGGGGTGCTGAGCCCGCATGGGGACCCTTCCTACTCTCAGGAACCCCCCAACACCGAAATGTTCTAGAAGCATCACTCAGATCCGGTCGGTGGAAAGCTGGGAGAACAGCGAGTCGATAAGGACAAGAGAACACTCCATACACGTCTTTGGTTCAAGAAGAAGGCACTCATCGACCTCACCATCCTCCCTCCCTCCCGCTGTCCCTGTCTCTCTTTTCTCTCTCTTTCCTCTCTCTCTCTCACTCTCTCTCTTTCTCTCGCTCTCTGGTGGGGGAAGGGGTGGCACCCGGCAGGCGGCCCCAGCCGGGTCCCAGGCCAGGGAATCCTGTCATCCAGCACAAGTCCTCGGGAGAAATCTTTGGTATCAGGCGTGATTTTCCAATCACAGACATGAGCTTGAGTGAGGTAGCCTTTACCTGGGGGGGGGGGGGGGTTTCCCCAGAAGTGTCTTTTGCATTTTCGGGGGTGGGGGGTGGGCGGGCCGCCCCCTCCCTGGGAGGCAGCCGGCGGGGGGGCGGCGCTTCAGGGAGGGGGTTCCTTCTGGCCTCGGATCTCGAACCCCCGTGGGAGGCGGCCTCTTGGGACCCCGCGGTCGGCCAGTCTCGGAGGTCACCCCGACCCGATGAGAGGGGCGCGGGAGGGCGCGGGGCGGGAGCGGGGCGCCCGTCTTCAGTTCCGACCCTGCCCACTGGTAATTTTTTTTTGGCAAAAAAAACGGGGCAAGCGGATTCCACCTTCTTCGGCGTCTTCCGGCCAGCGCCAGGTTCAGCCCGCTGCCCCCGGCAAGCCCAGTTCAGCCCCCGGCGCGGGCGGAGACGGGGGCGCTGACTTCCAGAAGGTTCCGTGCAGAGGGGCGCCTCGGGGCGTCTTCTCCGGGGTCGGCGGCTGCGTCCTTCCCGGCGCGCCCACGAAGGTGCCTAAAGGTAAAGTGAACTCAACAGAGGGGGCGCGGCGGGGGCGCCTGGGAGTGACCCGCGCGTGGGAGCCCACATCCCCCGCGGCCAGGGTGGGTGGGAAGGGTGCTCGCCCGTGGGTGCTGCGCGCCCGCCGCAGGCCCCTCCCCAGGCTTTAAGGCAGGCGATTCTTGGCACGAGGAGGCCTGGCCGCTGGGGGGGGCTCAGTTCTCGGCGCTGGGGGGGCCGTCCTGCCAGCGGGCGTGGCTGGCTTTGGGGGGCGCGGGGGGCCGTCAGGATCCGGCTTGATGCGGGTTTTTGGCGACTTTGGAAGGGGCCGAGGTCCCTGGGAGGGGGGCCCGGCGGCTGGGGGAAGGAAGGTTTCCCCCACCTCCCTCTGTGGGGCAGGGGCTCTGGCGGAGGAGGGGCTATTCTTAAAATTCCTTTTTTAAATACCCGGTTTATATTTCTAGTATGTGCTTCTTGACCCGCTTTAGGGGACCACACAGTGAGCCCTGGTTTTTCTCGAGGCCCTCTGGGCGTCCTGAATGGAGGGGGGGGGCTGGGGAACCCCCTTTCTGTCACCCCCTCCCCTCTGGGGGGGTGGAGGGCTTCCTTTGGCCTGGAGGGGGTTGGCATGGAGGGAGGAGGGGGGCCCTTTTTGTGCACTTGGGCTGGGGGGTGTGCTGCCTCCTCCCCGGGTGTGGGGAGGCCCGGACAGCACCCCCTCCAGTACCCCCTGGGGGCGGGTCTCCGGGCCGGCAGGATGGGGGGGCGAGACGTGGGGGCACAGCGCCCAGGCCGTGGCGGCAGGGAGGGCGCGGGCCGGGGCGCCTCAGGCCTTGGAGAAGGTGGCCGTGGCGCCGGCGGGGCCCCCGGGGGCCGTGCTGGGCTCCTCGGCCCAGCGGTTCATGCAGCGGCGCCGCGCGTTCATGAAGAAGTTGCTGACGGTGTTGAGCTCCAGGCCGAGCTGCTGCGAGATGGTGACCTGCATTTCCTTGGACGGCCGCTTATTCTCTTTGAAGATGGCGATCAGCGTGCGCCGCTGCAGGTCGGTGAACACCAGGCGCTGCTTCTTGGGCTGCAGCGCGCGCTCCTTCTGCTGCTCCTGTTCCTTGCGCTTGCAGGCTGCGGGCGAGCGGCGGGCGGGCGAGCGGGACGCAGCGCCACCGTGTGGCAGGAAGGGGAGAGGCAGGCGGCGCGCACCGTCGGGGGCGGGGAGGAGAGGGAGGGGAGGGAGAGGGGAGGGGAAGGAGGAGGGGGAAGGGGAGGGGAGGGGGAGGGGGAGGGGGAGGGGGAGAGGGAGGGGGAGGGAGAGGGAATGGGAAGGATGGTGGGAGAGGAGGGGGAAGAGGGGGAGGGGGAGGGGAGAAGGAGGGGAAGGGGGAGAAGGAAGGGGAGAAGGAGGGGGAGGGGGAGAAGGAAGGGGAGAAGGAGGGGGAGGGGGAGAAAGGGAGACGCAGGGAGAGGTGGATGCACCGAGGGGCCCAGAGGGAGCCCAGGAGCAACGGGAATGTGGGGGGAGGCGGAGGGGGGACGGCGGGAACACAGGACGCACAGAAACAGGGAAACAGCAAGGTCAACAGGGAGACACCAGGAGGGCCAGGGTGCAGCCAGAGGGCGGTGGAGACAGAAGGGAAGGCAAGGACAGGCAGGGAAAGCAGAGGCGGTGGGGGTGGGGGGAGGACAAAAAAGGGGACATCGTGAGCACGTCTCCGCAGGCATGGCCACCATCCCTCCAGCCGCCTTCTCCATGGTGCCCACTCAGGCACCCCCAAGCATTGTAGCCCCCCAAACCCCATCCTCCCCTCAAACGCTCCCAACCGAATGAACCACAGAAACAGGTGTTGGTAACTTTCTCCTCTCCTTTCTGCAGCCCCAGCCTGGGCGTATTGGGGAAATGACACGGCAACAGCACCTGTGAGTTTTCGGCTCATCGTAGATTTGGGTGAGATAACTGGCTATGCATGGGTCCTGGGGTGCGTCACAAAACCCAGCAGCCTTCCCCAGAAACGATGGGCCAACCAGGGTCTTTCCATTCTTTCGGAGGGGAGGTCTTGCTATGTTGCCCAGGCTGGTCTCGAACTCCTGGCCTCAAGCGATCCTCTGGCCTCAGCCTCCCAAAGCACTGGGATGACTGTATGTCACTGCAACTGGCTCTGACAACCAAGCTCAGCGATGAGCAGCAGGGACACTTGTGTGAGGCCGGATACCCTTAGGGACCCTGTGAGTCCACAGCCCAATTCTGACATCTGAACCCTGCCTCCTGCCCATGCCCTTATTCACAAGGTGAGACCACGCAGACTTGGCCTCCCTCTGGAGGTCAGGAGGTAGGAGACTGGAGAAGGAGGGGAGAGTGCAGGGGTCTCCTCTTCCTCTCCCAGCTGAGCAGGTCACCCAGCCGGGATCAGGGAGCGAGCTGCCGGAGGCTGCCCCGCAGCCCGCAGACCAGACACTCGCAAAGGGGGGAAAGCAAAGCCTCAGGCTGGTGCGGCAGGGCTGAACCAATCCTATTCTTGCTGCTCCAGCAGCAAAGTCGACTCCTTCCCTCAGTGCAGTGGGCGTCAGTCGGCAGGAGGCACAGGCGTCCCCACCGGAAAGCTGGGCCACAAGTCAGGTGGACTCATCTGTGGCATCAGCTTGAAACTCCACCAGAATCTCAGTCCTCTCCCGCATCCCATCTGGGCTGTGGCGCTGGAGAGGCTGTCCTGCTTTGGTCTCCATCCAGGAGTCCCAGCTACTCTGTCACACTCAGAAGTGTCCCGTGGTGCAGGTGGTCCTAGTGGGTCCCTGCTCCCAGTCTCTCCTCTGTGCCAGCCATGGTGGCCTACTGGGGTGGCACACAGAGCTTTTCTTTCAGTTGCAGAACAGCCTAGAACAGATGATGTGCTCGATAAACGTCCACACATGTCTGTCCACACAAAGAAATGAATGTTCCCTCTGCCGTGACTCACGTCTCGGGGACAGCAGGTCTGCCCATCTCGGGTGTGAGCTGACACTCAGTTCACTCCCTCAGACCTGGAACGTGTGGGGCTTCTAACTGTGTTTTCAGTTTGAGACAGAGTCTCCCTCTGTCACCCAGGCTGGAGGGCAGTGGTGCAATCTCGGCTCCCTGCAACCTCCATCTCCCGGGTTCAAGTGATTCTCCTGCCTCAGCCTCCCGAGTAGCTGGGATTACAGGTGCACACCACCATGCCTGGCTAATTTTTTGTATTTTTAGTAGAGACGGGGTTTCTCTATGTTGGTCGGGCTGGTCTCAAACTCCTGACCTCAGGTGATCCGTCTGCCCCGGCCTCCCAAAGTGCCGGGATGACAGGCGTGAGCCCCCCGCACCTGGCCCCAGTTTCAGGTTTTAGGAATAATTGCAAGTGATGCCTGTGGATTACTGCACATTTCAGAAACGCATCTAACATCAGCCGGGTGTGGTTGCTCGTGCCTGTAATCTCAGCACTTTGGGAGGCCTAGGCGGTTGGATCGCCTGAGGTCAGGAGTTCAAGACCAGCCTGGCCAACATGGTGAAACCCTGTTTTTTAAAAAAAAAGAAAAGGAAAGAAAGAAATGCGTCTAACATCAAGGAAAGAGGGAGAGAGACAGAGTGAGGGAGGGAGGAGAGGGAGAACAGTGGAGAAAAACAGTGCGGTGGGGGAGGAATAGACTCAGAAGAAACCCGCAAGTCAGGCAAAGCTATAATGACCGTTCCCAGAGGGCTAAGAAAAATACCGTATCCATGAAACACGTGCAGGATGCTGTTAAGTAACAGGGACCATCAGAGAGTGAGAAGATGCTCTTAAAATGCAAATATACAACAGCCAGAGTGGAATAATCCCAGGTAAGGACTGGGCAATTAAGTTAAGCAGATGCCCCAGAAAACAGAACACAACCAGCTGCCAAGATGGGGAACGAGAGAAAGAGAATGAAAAGTTTGAAGGCGAATGAAGATGAAGCCGGGTTGTCACCTGATCAAGGGACAGTTCTAAAAGAGAGGAAGAGATGAAGACATAATGAGGAAAAAAGTCCAGGATTGAAAGATGAGTTTCCAGTTTAAAGGCAGTCAAGTGCAGCGGCTCATGACCGTAATCCCAGCACTTTGGGAGGCCAAGGTGGGAGCCCAGGAGTTTGAGGGCAGTTTGGGCAGTAAAATGAGACCCCATCTCTACAAAAAATTCAAATTTAGCCAGGCATGGTGGCTCACGCCTGTGGTCCCAGTTATTCAGGAGGCTGAGGTTGGAGGATCTCTGGAGCCCAGGAGGTCAAGTCTGCAGTGAGTTATGATCGTAACATTGCCCTCCAGCCTGGATGACAGAGTGAGACCCCAGCTCTAAAAAAATGGGGTGGGACATCACATCCTCAGCTGGTGAATGAAAAAGCCACTCAAGGCTCATAGTTGCAGAATTTCAGAGCGCCAAGAATAAAGGGAAAATCCTAGAAAGCGTCCAGAAGAAAGCCAGATTCACACGAAGGATCAAGAATCAAAGCAGCTTTGGGTTCTCAAAAACTAGCAGACAACAGAGCAAGGCTTTCGAAGTTCCAAGGAAGAAGTATATGCAGCTGGAATTGCTAAATATCAAGACATCAAACATGAAGGTGCAATAAAGATATCAACAGATGTTCGAGGACTCCGAAACTTGCCTTCCCACATACACTTTCTCAGAAAGCTACTGGAGGATGTGTTCCATTCAAACGAGGAGGTAAATCAAAAAAGGATGGTGTGGGATTCAGGAAATGTAATCCAACAGAGCTGAAAGAGAAGAGGGATTCTCTAAATGAGAGTGGGGAGGACTCTGGAAGACAGCTAGACAAAATGACCCAGGGCATGGAGGGCAGCCCCACCCAGATCAGAGTTGACCTAATATGTGTGGAAAATCCTATTGAGTTGGTTTTAAATTTTGTTGGGGAGTGTGGGAAGAATTTTTGTTTGGCAACTCCTGGAAAATCAGAGTTCTGCAGGAAAGGAAATACAACCCTAGTACTCTACATGGCTCAGCTGTGGAGAGTGTTCACCAAAACCATAGTAATGTTAGTTACTAAATGTTCATTTAGGCAACAGACTGTATTTGTAACTATACCGAGAGACTGACAGAGGGGGAGGGTGTGGGTACGGATTTAGAAAGATGGCAAAGGAAAACCTGAAGGATGAACAGTGTACCAGGGAGTCTTTTATGTAGGAAAGGAGAGGCAAGAACCGATGTTTATATTTTATCTGCATAAAGAAACATGGAAGAAAATGCAAAAAACTGAATTGATCTCTCACCTCTTTGGCACTTGGCCACCCTGTAAGGGTTATGGGAGAGGACCCAGTTCCCCATTCTTTCAGAGGGAATAGTGAGTCAAAACTCAACCAGGAAGAAGGCCGGGCGCGGTGGCTCACGCCTGTAATCCCAGCACCATGGGAGGCCAAGGCGGGCGGATCACCTGAGGTCGGGAGTTCGAGACCAGCCTGACCAACATGGAGAAACCCCATCTCTACAAAAAATACAAAATTAGCCGGGCATGGTGGCACATGCCTGTAATCCCAGCTACTCGGGAGGCTGAGGCAGGAGAATCGCTTGAACCCAGGAGGTGGAGATTCCAGGGAGCCAAGAGTGCGCCATTGCACTCCAGCCTGGGCAACAAGAGCGAAACTCTGTCTCAAAAAAAAAAAAAAAAGTCAACTGGGGCTTTGAAATTCCAAGGGAGGCCCTTCTTGCTTACCTGTTGTAATGTTTAATTCATTCACTCATTCTTTCACCTGCCAATTTATTCAAATTCATCCTGCATTTACAATAGGGACAGAAATGTCAGTGCTCCTCTAAAAGCTCACAGGATCTTTGTGTCGAGAGCTTTCCGTGTATCTGGTCACTCAATCCTTAACAGTAATTCTTGTTTTGTTTTGAGACAGGGTCTTGCTCGGTCACCCAGGCTGGAGTGCAGTTGTGCAATCACGTCTCACGGCAGCCTCGAACTCCTGGGCTCAGTCGATCCTCTCACCTCAGCCTCCCAAGTAGGTGGGACTACGGGTGCACACCGCCACATCTGGCTAATTCAATATATGTGTGTGTGTGTATATATATATATATCTATATATATGCAGGCCGGGGACAGTGGCTCACGCCTGTAATCCCAATACTTTGGGAGGCCGAGGTCGGTGGATGGCCTGAGGTCAGGAGTTGGAGACTAGCCTGACCAGCATGGTGAAACTCCGTCTCTACTAAAAAAAGTACAAAAATTAGCCGGGTGTGGTGGCGGGCGCCTGTAATCCCAGCTACTCGGGAGGCTGAGACAGGAGAATCACTTGGACCTGGGAGGCGGAGGTTTCACTGAGCCAAGATTGTGCCGTTGCACTCCAGCCAGGGCAACAAAAGAGAGACGCCCTCTCAAAAAAACACACAACACTATATCTATCTTTATAATATCTTTATCTATATTTTATATTATATAGATGATTATATATATATATAAGAAATGTGGTCTCAGTACCAGGCTGGTCTCTAACTTCTGGGATCAAGCAATCCTCCAGCGCTGGGATTACAGGCATGAATCCTTGCCATAATTCTAGAAGGCAGGGGTTTTTCTCCTTGTTACACAGAGAAGGTGAGCCACCCCGCGAGCTTGCCAGCCAGTGCCACCAGGGCCGCCCACACACCGGCCTAGGTAGGGGAGGGGCGCTGGATGCAGAGCGTCCCTTTCCCAGCCCTCCCCAGGCCCCAATCTGGTGCCTAATGGGGACCCCAGTGGCAGAGGCTGGGGGAGGGGCCGGGCCAGGCAGAGTCGGAAAAAACTTTGCGTTTTGTCGATCGCAGCAAAAAGAGGCTCTGCCGCCCCGATTCCCGGCGCTCAATCTAATTACAGCTCCTCGCAGCCCAGATCGATCCAGGCGGAGCTGTTTACCGCGGGCAGCCCATCCCCCACGGCCGCCGGCGGAGGTGTGAGTCCGAGTGGGGGGGCCCCCTGCCCATCACCGTCGCCACCTCACCCCGGTCAGCGCCCCCCCCGACATTGGGGCCACCCCCACAGCAGCCCCGAAGGCCACCCCTGTGCCAACCCCAGAGGCCGTGGTGGTGATGGGCCCCCTGCGCAGAAGTGAACACTGAGGCGGGGACAGAAGGACTGAGGGGCTCGGAGTGGGGACGGGGAGCCGGGAGGAAGCCCTGGGCGAGGCCCTTGTACCAACCACCAGCCTCAGACTGCCAGGGCCCGCCATTGCCACCCCTGCCACGAGACCTCCAGAGTCTCCAGTGCGGCCAACATCTCCTTCTCCTCCACCGCTCCTGCACCACCGGGGGCAGCGCTAACCCGTCTCACCCTCCACATCACCCCACTCCAGCACCTCCTCCTCCATCACCCCCACCTCCTCCTCCTCCTCCATCACCCCCACCTCCTCCTCCTCCTCCATCACCCCCACCTCCTCCTCCTCCATCACCCCCACCTCCTCCT
>NW_022437017.1:9499179-9504563 GCF_009761245.1 Sapajus apella
CATCACATCCACCTCCATCACCTCCACCTCTGTCACCTCCACCTCCGTCACCTCCACCTCCATCACCTCCACCTCCGTCATCATCACCTCCACCTCTGTCACCTCTACCACCTCCATCACCACCATCTCCATCACCTCCACCTCCATCACTTCCATCATCACCTCCACATCCCTCACCTTTACCTCCATCACCTCCCCCTCCACCACCTCGACCTCTGCCTCCGCCACCACCTCAATCTCCACCACCTTCCACCTCCCCACACTTCCCCCATGGTCTTTCTTTTACTCACCCCTCCTCTGCTTTATTCACCTCCCCTGCTCTTCATACCCTCATCAACACTGCTGAGCCCCATCCTCACCCTGGGATTCTCCGAGTATGCGGCCAGCTCTGGAGACTCAGCCTTGGGTTCCATCATCACCAGCCGCTGGTGATGGAACCCGAGGCTGAGTATCCAGTGCTGGCCGCATACTTGGGGGAACAGAGTGGCCCCGGACACAGACCCTGGCCAGCAAGCTGGAGGGGGAGTGGGGCGGGGCCGGGCTGTCCCATTCTCCTGCAGGCCTCAGTCCCCTCCTTTGTAAGGACGATGCCCCCGCTTCAGGCATGTCCCGATGCAGGCCAGTCCTCCCTGGGCTCCTGAGCTCTTCCAGGCCCTTCCTTCTCCTCACCCACCAGCAGCTGCCTCTCCCTCCTGCCTCCCGCCCTGGCCTCACTCGCTCAGCTCCGCCTCCCTGGCAGGGTCCAGCCTCGGGGCCTTGGCACGACGGTTCCCTCTGCCTGGGTGCCCTTCCCCACACCCCCTCCCGCCCCCCTCGGCTCCTCCCAGCCTCTGCTCAGGTGTCTCCTTCCCTGCGAGGCTACGCTGACGCCCCTTGTCTAGTCCCACGGCTCTCCCTGTCACCCTCCCACCTCCTCTTCTTTAACTTTTTCCCATAGATCTTAGAGCACTTCCCCCGCTCTGTCCAGGGGCCCCATGAGCTCCGACAGTGCGCCCATCCCCAAAGCCAGCCCTGCACCTCCTCCAGGACGCCAGGGACTGATGCTCCAATTCCAACAGCAGTCACCCCCGAGAGAGGGTCTGATCTGAGAACTCCAGGTACCCCCCCGACCCGTCTCCCCAACGGTTATCAGTCTTTTTGGAATCTAAGGATGAGAAGGATCTGGGGCTGGCTCCCGGGGGGTCCCCAAGGCCCTGAGAGGGAGTTCACAGATCAACTAGAAGAGACAGAGACCCCACGCCCACATCTGAGATGAGTAACGGCGGCTTTACCATAGCGTCCCCCCTCCCGACCCAGGGCACCGTCCTGGGCCTGCCCCGCCGCCCCAGTACCAACAGGGCGGTGCTTTATTTGCTGTGCAGGTGGGATTCGGAACTCTCCGGGTGGGGGGGTCCCAGGCGCGTGGCCACCCCTGGGCTCAGTCACCTCCGCCGTTCCCGATGTGTCCAGCAGAGGGCAGCCGCCCCCGCCCCAGCCCAGGAAAGGGTCAGGGTGCAGGCTGTGTCTCCTGGGGGCAAAGAGGGCTGGCCGGTGGGGGAGACCGTTTACGTCTGGATGAAGGCATTTCCTGCAGACTCCCGGGGATTGGGCCCCCACGCACCAGCTCTGTCCCCCTTCCTGCCATTCTAAAAGGTGCTGGGGGCAGCCGAGCACCCCATGGCAGAAGAGGGCGGTCCGATCCGCTGCCCTTAGCCTCATTTTCCCCAGCTGTAAGATGGTCTTGATCATGGCTGGGCTGTGGGGAAGGGATTAGTCAGAGAAGTCCTGAATGAAAATGGCAGGGCTCACCCGAGGCCCCCAGCTCCCAGCTGGGGCTCCCTGAGAGGGGCTGGGCTCTGGGCCCCCTGCCTTCCCACCTTCACGCTTCCCCCTCCCTCAAGCGAGGCCTTGAGCCTTGGGGTTTCTCTGGGGATCTTCCAGGAGAGGGAGAAATGGAGAAACTGAGGGCAAAAGTAGAAAATTGGGTCATTCCTGGGCCGGGCACGGTGGCTCCCGCCTGTCATCCCAGCACTGTGGGAGGCTCAGGTGGGCGGATCACCTGAGGTCAGGAGTTCAAGACCAGCCTGGCCAACATGGCGAAACCCCGTCTCTACTAAAAACACAAAAGTAACTGGACGTGGTGGCGCGTGCTTGAAATCCCAGCAACTCTGGAGGCTGATGCAGGAGAATGGCTTCCACCTGGGAGGCGGAGGTTGTGATGAGTCGAGACTGTGTCACTGCACTCCAGCCTGGGCAACAAGAGTAACACTCTGTTTCAAAAAAGAAAGTTGGGCCATCCCGGCCAGAGAACTCCTACACGTTCCTCAAAGCCCAGCCAAAAGGGTCTCTCCCTAGGAAGTCCTTCCCTTCCCCGCCAGCGGAGCCCGGGCTCCCTCTTCTGGACTCACACCAGCCACTGTCCCACCTTTCAGCCTCTTGGGGACTGAGACCTTTCTGTTGCCCAGCGCCGAGTGCAGGTGTGGCAGTGGCTGAGTGCCCGTGCAGCAACTCACCTGTCCCTGGGTTGCCCCACACGAGGGTGGTGGAGCATGGAGGGGGTCTCAGCCCAGACTGAAAGGTCCTGCTGAGGACGACCCAGAGCGACTGCGGAGGAGCGCCGGGTGGGACAGCGGGGGTTCCCCAAGTGCCCTCAGCAGAAAACTGGCAGCTGAGCAGAAGCCCTGGATTCACTCACTGCTGCACCCCAACCCCCCCCCCCCCCCCCACCCCCATCATCCTCCAAGAGGGCCCAGCCCCTCCCCCATCCCCCTCCCCATCGTCCTGCAAGAGGGGACCAGCCCCTCCCCCATCTCGCCTTCCCCATCTTATTCCTAGAGGGGACCAGCCCCTCTCCTCCCCCTCCCTCCCCTTTCCCCATCCTCCTCCAGGAGGGGACCAGCCCCTCTCCCCCTCGCCCCTCCTTTTCCACTCCCCCTCCCTCCCTCTCCCATCCCCTTCCTTCCCTCTCTTTACCCCCTCCCCCTTCCCCTCCCTTCACTCACTTCCCTCCCATCCCTCTCTTCCTTCTCCTCCTTCCTCCGCCCCCTCCTCCTCTCCCCCTTCACCCAGACACCTTTGGAGGGGTGGGCTTGTCACGGGGGAGCCTTAAGGCGCAGCATTGTCGCGCCCGTGCGTCTCACAGCGGGCCCATGGGTGCCTCTGCACGAGCCGCCTGACCCTGGCCGAGTGCGGGCTGAGGGTGCAACCCTCCATCCACTGTGGGGTGTGCCTGTGTGGGGCTGCCTGAGGCTTCCCAAGTCCCTGGCGGGGAGGAGGGCGAGGTCTGAGTGAGGTGCTGCGTGTGTGTGTGTGTGTGTGTGTGTGTGCGTGCGTGCGTGTGTGTGTGTTTGTGCGTGCGTGTGTGTGTGCGTGCGCGCGTGTGTGCGTGTGTGGCGTGCACAGGCTGTCAAGCACGATGTGGGGGCGGCGGCCCCGAGCATCCAAATCCCCCACAGCCCCGAGTGAGACGCCTGGAAACCAATGACTATTACAGACCTGTCCCCATTCTGGGCGGGAAAGCGGGAGTCAGCCTGTGGGGCCCTGGAGGGGCGGTGGGTGGCCTGCCGATTTCAGCGTGACATCCGTTTGTGGGGTCCAGCAGGCATGCAGTGTGGGCGTGAGGCAGGAGGGCTGAGCCTGTGCAGAGTCTTGGGGTTAAGCCTGCGGAGTGGGATGGGCATCCCTGTGCCCCCAACCCCAGGGTGGCTCCTCTCTGCCTCCCCCAGCCTCGCAACGGAGACGTGGGGGGCCCCATGGGCTGATGGTCTTGAATGCACACCTGGGCTCTCTGGACATCAGCTTCCTGATTTATCAAGTGGACGAAGTGACCCAGAACCCTGCGTCCCCCCCAGAGTCCTCGAAGCTGTCTACGCATGAAGGAATGACGCCAAAGCACAGACTGGCAGCCCACTCATTCATTCATTCAGCATTCACGGAGCCGCCACTGCGTGAGGCCAGGTCAAGGCAGGTCCAGGAGTGGAAGCTGCGGCTGGGACTCTGAGTCCGGAAAATGGGGAGGGAGGACGCCTTTGGGCGGGTACCGGAGGGGACGCGCGGGCTCCGCTGGGCTCTGCGGGGCCTCGGAGTGGAAACACGCCTGGCTGGAGGGAGGATGGACCGGAAGACCAGGCCCAGGCGCTGGGACAGCTGCAGGGAGGGTCCCCGAAGCTCAGAGGACGCCAGGAGAGGCACGTGCCAGGGTGGCACCCAGAAGAGGGGGCCCTGGAGGCTCCTGGGGGTCCCCAAGGTCCTGGGAGGAGATCAAAGACCAACTAGCAGAGACGGAGACAGCCGGGCCCTGCCCAAAGGGGGAGAAGAAACGGCCCTGAGACGCAGCGATGGGCGATGCCCCAGACCATCCCCTACCTGTGTCCCGCTGTCTGTACAGTGCCCCAAACCAGCAAGCCACGCGCGTCCACCCACCGTCTGCCTGTGCCCGGTGTCCTGGAGCCGGCCACCCCCTCCCTCGGGCCTCGTGCAGCAGACAATTCAATACGGAGCCCAGTCTCCGGCTGAGATGATGACCGGTTTCCTTGGCGACGCGTCCTGCCCTGGCCACCTGCTGCCCGGCCCCAGATGTGGGGGGGGCACTGGCGGCCCCCCTGCTGGTGTCTTGTCCCCCCCCCAGCACACCCCCATGGCCCCTCCAGAACCCAGACAGTGGGTGACTTGCCCAAGGCCACACGTCCAGCTGCTCTGAGGGGCCCGAATCAGAGGCCTACACCCTCTGTCTACACCCTGCACCCCTTGGGGAGCCAGAAAATCGATTCCCAGGGGTGGAAGACCGTGAAACCTTCTCGAAGGCTACAGGGCCGAGCCATGCCCCAGGCAGGGACCCCCAGAGGCCTCCCTAGCTGCCCCTCATCTGTCCCTCCCCCCGGGTGGCTTCCCCTCCCTATGCCTGCCCCTGCCCACATCTCAGGTGACCTTGGAGCCCACCTGGCCCTCCGGGGGTGCCCAGCCTTGGGAGGGGTGCCGCCTCCCTCTTGCCCCCACCCCTCTCCCTCCAGCTTTCCCTGACCGCCTCCCCCGATGGGATTTTAATGGCTGCATTTTCAAATTAGTTCCAAGCCTTTCAAAGACTTCACCGGGAAACTGGCTTCCCCCTGGAGTCTGGGGGTGCCCCTCCCTTGTGGCTCCATCTGGAGGTTGGGCCGCCGTGGGGTGGGGGGCGCAAGGTGTCAGGGGGCAGCTCTCAGCCCCGGACACTCAGCCACGGAGACCCCCCCCATTCAGACACCCTCATACAGGGGCAAAGCGAGTTGGCAAACACACACACAGGCACCAGGCGTTGATTAAAAGAAAGAAATGTCACCGAGACGCCGCGCCCGCGGTGAGAAGTGATTTGAAAAAGATGACAGGAAAGGAATCGGGCGATAAGCGGCGGCCGGAGCGGCCACCCAGAA
>NW_022437017.1:9509563-9528071 GCF_009761245.1 Sapajus apella
GGAGGAGGAGGAAGAGCAGGAGAGGGAGGAGGAGGAGACGGAGGAGGGGGAGGAGGAGGAGAGCAGAAGACCATGTAGTGGTTTAGACTAGAGTGGTGATGGCTGTCGAAGCAGCACAGAATGGGAGGGAGACTCAGGGAGAAGAGCGAACGCTGCATGATTAGTTCGAGGACTTCAGGCTAAGTGGACTTCAGAACCAAATGCCAGCTCCAGCCCGTCACCACTCCAGCGACTCCCCCAGACTCCTCTTTGATGTGGGGGTGAGCGTCTCTGTCTCCCAGGCTACAGAAAGGAATGACTGGGACTGAGGCTGTGTTGGGGGGGGGGGGGGGGGGGGGGGAGGTCTGCCAGGAAGAGCAGAAGTGGGGTGGTCCTGGGGGCTCTGAGCTGGATTTGATGAAGCCGGGACCTGGCTCCCCCGTCCTCTCTGGGAGTCTCCAGCGTAGTCTCCCAGGGGAGGGGACTCACACGCCCACAACACCGTCACACTTGGAGGAGGAACTTCGGGGGAAGCACAAGCCTCACCGCCCCTAAAGGATGTGGCTCTCCTGAGGTGGGGATGTGGAATTGGTTGGTCACCTGTCCCCACCTAAGGATCGCCCCAGCGGCTGGGAACCTGGAAGGCGCCACCACCCCCTGGTCCCTTCTCTGTGGTCCTTGTCCTCAGTCCACCTCCCAGCCTTCTGTCCCCAAATGCCACTGCCTGGAATCCCCCCCCCCCCCCCCCCCACCCTGCTGGGGGCCCGAGAGTTTGGGCATCCCCTGCCCAGTGTCGGACCCACCAGACTCAGTGGGGTAGGGGGCCTGAAACCCCCACGCCCCCGTCCCATTACGGCCCCTCCTGGCAGAAGCTGGCTCCCATCAGAAGCAGTGTGGGGCTCTGGCGAGCACCTTTCTCTTCAGCCTCAGCCTGCTAGTCTGTAGGGTGAGCACGGGAACCGCATCAGGCTTTAAAGGTCTTGGCGGGGGGTGAGCTGAGGAGGAGGGAGAGGGCTGTGGGCACCCAGTGGGACCCCTCCCCACCTCAGAGCCTACCCTCCTCTCCCTCCCTCTCTGCAGGGAGGTGGGAACCTGATCCCTGATCCCTTGGGCTGCTCTGTCCCAGGCCCTGAGGCTTAGGGAGAGGGTGCTGGTGTGGGGGCAGCAGAGTCACCTGTGCCTTGAGGACAGTCCCACAAGAGTCTGGTTCTCCCAGCTTGGGCAGGCTGTAGGTCTGTCCCCATTCCGTGCATCCCTGTGGGAACCTGCAGTGTCCCCTCCAGACCCCCAGCCCCTCTGGCACCTCACACACCCTCTCCAGAGAGATCTCATTCTGTCCGTTTCTCAGATAAGTAAACTGAGGCTGAAGCCCTTTTGCCCAGGATCAGCCAGGGACAGAGCCCAGGGGAGACCCAGGTCTCCAAGGCCCCCGGCGCTGGCTACCTCTACTGGCTAGTGGGGCCGGGCATCTTTCTCTGGGGTGTCCGTAAGAGGTGTGGACACCTTGCAGAGAAAAGTGGGTTTCTTGTAAAAGGCACAGGGATCCTTCCCTCCCTTCCCTCTTCTCCTCTTCCTCCTCGGCCCCTCATCCCTCCTTTCATCCGAGTGCTTGTAGCGGGCGGACACCTGTCCCTTTGAGGGGGTCCCGGATTGCCTCTCCCGTTTCAGCCTCAGCCCGTGATGCTGGCATCCAGTGGGGGAAGAGGTGGGGGAGAGGTCATGCCACTATGACCTTCCCAACTCCACCCCCGCAGGCCCCCAGTCCCTGGCATCCCCCCACGCACCCACCACCATGCAGAGTGCCAGTCCCTGCACCAGACGCCCTCAGCATGCAGCTCCATGATGGATGCTGGTATTTGTCCCTAGGACAATCTGTCCTGCTTAAGGGCAAAGCATCCCATCCACCTGTGTGTGGGGGGGTCCCTGCCTCAGTTTCCCCCACACTAGGCTACACCATCCTTCAGGGATTCTGGGCTCCTGCCTCCGCATGGTGCCCCTGGGAGGAGATGAGGCCCTTTTTTACCCGCCTCCACCTAACTTTGTATTATCCATATACATATTTTTTCTGATCAGTTACAAAAAATACTTTTCCTCCGGAGTTGCAATTTAAACAATATTTGAAGACGGCCGAAGCTATCGACCCGGCGACCGTGATGAATTAGAGACGGTAATTCGAATTCATCGACCGCCCCCACCCCCGCCGAGGAGCCCGCCCGCCCCTCCCCCAGCCCCTCTCCCATAATTACTGTTGGAGACGGCGCCAGGGGAGGGCTTCGACCAGGCGGCAGCACCGAAGCTGCGGGACTCCGAGGACCTTGGGGTGGGGGTGGGGTGAGGCTCCGGCCCGTGGGAATGGCTTGGGGGCTGCAGGACTCCTGAACTAGAGGGGCCCAGAATCTGAGAGTGTCAGACCCAGATTTCGGCGCCCCCACACGCACATTTTACAGATGGGTAAACTGAGGCAGGTAGACTAGGCAGTGGGGCCGGGACTCCAGAGGTCTGCCGTGGGATTCCTTGCGTGCTTTGGTGAAACAAAGAAACCACCCATTCCTCTCTGCCCAGTCCTACCCCACGATGGGGAAGGAGGATGTGGGGGTGGGTACGGGTGGCCTCCAGCGCCCCGAGTTCCTTTCCTGTCCGTGTCTTTTCCTTTGTCTCTGCGTCTGTCATCGTCCAGCCCGCACCTCCGTTCCTTTCCGGGCTGCTTCTCTCCTCCCGTCTTGTCTGCGCTCTGGGTCTCTCTCGCACGCTCTGGTTTTGTCTCCCTGTCCCCCACCTCCAACTCCACCCACCTTCCTCTCCCCATCTCCACCTCTCTCCCTCCCTCTCTGTCTGTACCTGCGGGTCTCTCCCTCCCTGTCCCCGTCTCCCTGGGGGCCCCGGCGCCCGGCGGGACGCTCGGCAGCTGCGGGAACGCGTGGCCCGCCCTAGCCGGGCGAGAGCGCGAAGCGTGACCCGGGGCGCAAAGTTGCCCGGGGATGCCCGCGGTGCCCGCGGAGCGGGGGATGGCGATGCAGAAGGAGGAAGGGGGGCGAGTCCTCCGCCACTGCGGGGCTGAAATGGGGCGGAGGAGGCCGAGTTCTCTATCTGAGCCCTGGCGTTCGGGGCGTCGCTGTGGCGATGGGGACGCGCTGTAGAGATGGGGACGCGCCCGCCCGGCCGCCTCCCTCTAACCGCCGCGATTTGCCGCCACTTAACCGCTTTTCATTTGCGCAGTGACTGGAACTAAAGGCCTCGGCCGGAGCCTAATGACCCCGCACCGCCTCGTTTGTCCCAGGCGGAGTCCGGCGGTGTAGACGCGGCCCCCAGCGCACCTGAGACGCCACAGGTGCGGAGCTCTAACGGCCTGAAGCCCGTGGAGGCCGGAGCGGTGCTTTGTGGGGCCACAGCGGGGACGGCGGACCCGGCAGAGACGCGGCGGGCAGGGTGGTCCAGGTTTACCATCCTCAACACCCCAGCGCCCCGCCGGAGACTCGGTGGTGCCAGGTACGGCGCCCACCCCTCCGGTCCCCCACGCACCCCTGAGACGGCGGCGACTGTCGTCACTCTCCCTTCCTGGACGGGAAGCCCGGGAACCCAGATCTGAGACTGTCATTGTCACAAGTAAGGAAAGCCAGGCACAAACGCAGGCTGTTTGCCCACCTGCAACTCCACCCGCATTGGGAAGGGGAAGGCGGAGGCCTGGATGGCGGTGGGACCGCAAGAGCGAACACGGACCGGACCGGGATGCAGGGGAAGCAGGCGGTCTCCAGGTCTCCACGCAGGGCTGGCGGGTGTTGCTGACCCGGCCGCGGGGACCCCCCCATGGGACTTGTCGCCTGAGGTTTGTCCCTCTGTGACACTCTGGCAGATGTTTTCTGTGGCCCCCAAATCTGCAATTCCAGTAGCCGATGTTGCAGATTGGGTCGTGTTGCACAACGTGACAGTGAGAAAAATGGAGAGTGCATGGACTCCGGGTGCACCCACGGTGGACACAGTGCTCCCAAATACGTGCTGGGGAGGGGGCAGGAGGCGGTGGGTATCGCGATGGAGAAACCGTCCCTGCCTTACTGGTGTGATGGCAGCCACTTGGTGTCTAAAAGTCACAGCTAGACCGGGTGCGGTGGTTCAGGCCTGTGTAATCCCAGCACTTTGGGAGGCCGAGGGGGGCAGATCACCTGAGGTCAGGAGTTCGAGACCAGCCTGGACAACATGGTGAAACCCCCGTCTCTACTAAACAATTAAAAAAAAAAAATTAGCCAGCTGTGGTGGCCGGTGTCTGTAATCCCAGCTAGTTGGGAGGCCGAGGTGGGAGAATCACTTGAACCTGGGAGGCAGAGGTTGCAGTGAGCTGAGATTGCACCACTACACTACAGCCTGGGCGACAAGAGTGAAACTCTGCGGAAAGAAAGACAGAAGGAAAGAAGGAAGGAAGGAAGAGAGAAAGAAAAAGAGAGAGAGAAAGAAAGAAAGAAAAAGAGAAAGAAAGGTAGCAGCCAGGCGTGTGCCCTCTGCCACCTGAGGCCCCGCACTGCACGTCACCTTGAGGGCCGTGGCTGGGTGAGGGATGTGAACACCTGTCTGTGATGGGCACACGGGTGTCTCTGCACGTGTCACGAGGAGGACAGACTCAAACCATCCAGGTTCATGTGACCTCTCTGGGCACAAGGTTACCCTGCCACAGTCAAAAGACAATTTATTTTCCAGTGCTCGAAAGTGGAGAAATCTAAGAACCCCAGGAGAGGTTCCAGCTAGTCATCTTGCTTGCTCTGCAGAAGGGGGAAACTGAGGCCAGCCTGTGGGTCCAGGCTAGGGGGCATTGTCTGGTCCCCCTGGGGTGGAGGGAGGAAATGGCTTGCTGGGGAGGAACAGCAAAGGGGCCCGGCTGTCCTGTCTTCCCGCCCCCCTGCCTGGCTGGGCTGCCTTGGGGCACAGCCACAACCCCCACAGCCTCTTTGCTAGTGGGGCGCCTCCCAGAGCCCCCGCCTTTCTTGCCCTTGTGCTCAGAGAAGCGATCGATCAGGCGCCAGCCGCCGAGGCTATTGTCCCTGTGGCCCGGGTGGGCAGCCCCTCCCCAGCACCACCAGGGAGAGCGACCCCCACCTAGGCGAGGGGCTCTCCTGCACCCCCACCCCCCGCCTAGGAAATGGGGGCCTGGTCGGGATGGTCAGAGGGCAGGTGTGGACTTAGCTGTTGTCAGCTGGGAGGGAGGGGGGAGGAGGGTCCCCAGGGGGCCGGTGGCTGAGTGTGAGACAGAGACTGAGGCAGAGAGACAGAAAGGGAGCAGCGACAAGGGGCAGGAACAAGAGAAACAGGGAGAGCGAGAGGAAAACACAGAGATGCCAGTGTGTTCCGACCCAGAGAGGGGAGCAGTAGACAGCAGAGTCAAGAACCCAAAAGCCAGGCGGGCAGGGGCGCGCGCACCCGAGCCAGGGCCAAACTGCGCGGGGCGGGCGCCGGGGCCGGGTGTGAAGGCCTCTGGGCCGCGCGAGCCGAGGGTCTCCCGGGCCGCCCCTCCCCCGCCATTCTCGGGTGACCTTTGCCAGCGGCCGGAGGGGAGAGGGAGGGGGTATCGATCGCCCGGCCGAACTACAAAGAAGCGCGCGCTGGGGCAGGGGGGGATGAGCGCGGGCTCCGTATCTGCTACTGAGCTGCGGGCGCCCGCCGCACGGTCTCGGAGCTCTTTGGCCGGGGCTGGGGGCTCAGCAGCTCCTCTCCACCAGTGCTGGAGGAGGGGAGTGGCACCTTAGCTGACAACAGCAGCTCGTTCGAGGACACAGCTCCCCTGAACAGGCGCGCGCGCGCGCGCGCGCACACACACACACACACACACACACACACACACACACAATGAGCTTTCCTGAGGGCTGCCTGGGGAGGGCTCCGGCCTCCCAGCAGTCCAAACAGTACTAGAGAACCCCTACCCGCTCCCGAAAGGGCAGAAGCGGCGACAGGGGAGGGGGAGGCGGCACAATTCCTTTCTTCCTTTTGGCAACGGTACAAACGGGCAGGGGCGCGGATCGCGGTCTAGCTCCCTGCGAGGGGGTCCCGGGAGGCCGGGCGCGCGGGCGGGGCTTCGGGAGCTGGCCCTGGGCATCCGGCCGCCGCCGGCTAGGTGCCGGGGAGTCGGGCCCCGGCGCCCCGCGGGTCTGGCCGAGCGCGCCACGCTCCTACCTGCCAAGCGCAGCGCCGACATGCGCTGGAACTCGGGCTCCTGCAGCCACTTCCACATCCTGCGGAAGGTCTCGCGGCCAGATTTGAGCTTGCTCCACGGCTTGGGGTTGCGCAGCAGGTCGGAGAGCGTGCCCTGCGAGCGACACAGGATGCGCTGCGCGAAGATCGCTTGCGGGATGCTGTAGCGCTTCAGCTCCGCGGTGATGCGCTGCGCCACCTCCTTCGTGTTGATCTCCTCGGCCGCCGCGCCCGCGCTGGGGCCGCTGCCGCCCCCGCCGGGGCCGCCGCCTCCCCCGTGCGGCCCGTGCGCCCCGGCTGCTGCCAGCCCGCCCAGCGGCGCCAGCAGCCCCGCGGCGCTCCCGCTGCCCGCTCCGCCTCCGCCCGCGCCGCCACCGCCTCCAGGCAGCCCGCGGGCCAGTGCGTCCTCCGCGCGTCCCAGCAGCGCGGCGTGCGGCTCGAAGGCGGCGGGCGGCAGCAGCTTGTCCCCGGCCAGGTGGCCCGGCGCGCCGTAGCCGGCCAGCGGCGGGGGCGGCGGCGGCGGCGGGGGCTGCGGGGCGCCGTGCAGCGCGGGCGGCAGCGCGTTGGGCAGCGGCGACAGCGGCGACCCCATGGCGGGCAGCTCCTTGCCGTAGGGTCCGTAGAGGTGGCCCACAGAGGCGAGCGCCGCGCGTTCGTCGCGCATGAGGGTGAAGCTGCCGCTCACGCTGGCAGCCAGACGCTGCGGCGGGGGCGGCGGGGGCGGCGCGGCAGCCGGGTGCGGGTGCGCGTGGGGGTGGCCGCCGTGCGCCCCGGCCACGGCCGCGGCCGCCGCGTGCTGGTGGAACTTGTCGGCCACGGCCGCAAGCGGCGGCAGGTGCTGCAGAGGCGTGAGCGTCGTGTAGGTGCCGCCCAGGCCCGGCGCCTCGCAGGCCATGCCCATGGCCGGGTGCAGCGGGCCAGCCAGCTCCCCGCGGAAGTCCGCGCCGCTGCCCGCGCCGCCCGCGCTGCCCGCGCCCCCAGCGCCCCCGCCGCCGCCGCCGCCGTCCAGCAGGCTCGCCATACCGGCCACCAGGCCTGGGCGTCCGGGCGCCACCAGGCCGCGGTGCTGCGCCGCCGCCGATCGCGCGTGGCCCGGGCTCAGCAGCTCGCCCGCCTGCGCGTGGGCCACTCCGTGCAGGCCCCCCAGGCTCTCCAGGCTCAGCTCCATGCTCGGCCGCCCGCCCGCCGCGCGCGCTCCTCAGCGCCGGCCCCGCGTGCTCAAGGCTGCCGCATGACTCCCGCCCGCTCCCCGGTGGCTGCGCGCGAGGCTGCCCGGCTGCGCGGCGCACGGCCCGGCCCGGCTGCGAGCGCGGCCACCAGGATGTGGCAGGGGAGCGGCCGCTGGCGCCCGGGCCCTGGTCTGACGTCAGCGCCTCCGCCCACCTGCTCCCGCCGCCGCGGCCTCCCGCAGCCTAGCTCCCCGCCCGCCCCGGGGCCCTCGAGCACTAGGCAGGTCGGAGTCGGGCAGACTTGGGGCTTCGGCATCCCCCCGGGCCAGCCGTACCCGGGGGACAGAGGGCGGGGGTCGGAGGAGAGACTCTGTCCAGGTGGGGCTGGGGGCCTCGATCCTGCGTCTCCGATTTCTCGTCTCCGCGTGGTTCTCTCTAGAGTGCCGACTGTGGCTTTCCTGCCCGGAGCCCCCAAGTCCATCTCCAGGGAGTTTCTGGAAGTGTGGCTGGACGGTCGCCTCGGAGGCACGTGTCCCCCCTTCCCTGCAGAACGCCAGGAGCTGGGTCCCTGCTGCAAGCTCAGCTACCCCTTCCCCTGCTCATAACCTACGGAGTCACTGCCTCCTTCCCACGACCTCTTACTGGGGGAAGTGGGGGAAAAGGGAGGTCCGCTGGCTAGAGCAGGGCCTCTGTGCACTCCAGGTGCCAGCATCTGCCCAGGTGTGGGCACCTGGGCCTCCAGGTTCCCGACTGTACAATGGGCTGTCGGGCTTAGGGTTGCCAAAGCCTCCTTGGCAGGGCCCGCTGGAGGCACTGGAGCCTGGCGGTGACCACTGAGAGCCTCTGTCACCCTGCAGCCCACGGAGGCTGAGGCTGGATTCCCTGCCTGTCTTCTGAGACGTCCCTGGTGCAAACTCTTTGGCCCTGGGACTTCTCCTCAGGGTGGGGGAAGCCGGGGCTCTCCTTCTTCTCAGCACCTGGAGACAGGTGAGGCCCAGGAGCCCCCTGGGAACTGGAATAGAGGGCGGTAGGGCTCCTGTAATCACAGAGACTCCCAGGGGACTAGATCACTCCAGTGCGGTAAGGTTATGGCTGGGGGTAGGGAGGGTCTAGACCAGAACCTAGAGGGGCCTTGTCTTGGGGGCCAGAGTCTGGGATGCAGAGTCCAAAAACCAGCCTGGGTGCCTTCCTGCTTCCCCGTGCCTCTGCCCCCAGGTAACCCTTGAGCACTTTCTAGAAGAGGAAAGGGGAGGGTCAGGTTGGTGCGGCTTCGGTTTGTGGGAGCCTCCAGTTGCCCCCGTCTGTGCTGAGGGAAGAGCACAGGAGACAGTCAGGCCATCACTCCCCTTCCTTGCAAACCTTCTTGGCCAACCCCGGCCCCACCCCACTCCCAGCTCTGCACCTGCATCCGGATTCCCTGGCCCCTGAAGACAGGGCTACACATTGGAGATTCGATTTTCTGAACTAAGACTAGGATTGGCTCTGTAACAAGGACCTTTCTGTGCCTCAGTTTCCCCTCTCTGATGTGGGAGTGGTGCCCTCCAGGCTGCCCAGCTGAGGCTGACCAGAATAGCAGAGGGGGAGGGGGCCTGATCTGGGCCCGCAGCCTGAAGTGGCCTGATCCAAGTCCTGGGGAGGGGAGGGTTGAAGGGGACCCCTGTTACTACTGGCTGCATAGGGCTCAGCATTTAGTAAGTGCCTGCTGTTTACCAGACATACTCTCTCTCCTCACTCAGCCGCAGAGAGGGGGAGTCAAGTCACCATTTTCCTGGGTGCCTATGTCCCAAGGTGCGGGTGCTGACCTTAGAGCCCCCCCTTTCATTCCTACCTCTGTCCAAGTGCTAACTCCCACCCCCCTCAGGTGTCGGTCCCTAAACTTTCCAGTTGCAGGGTTCATGTATAATTTCTGGACTGTTTACATAATTGCACCCATCTTCCAGGTGGGAAGAGAGGAGCAGGTCTGAGCAGCTGAGTCCCCCCCTCCCCGTGAAGATGCTGGGTCTGGGGGGAGGGAAGTGGCTGCTCTGAGCCCTCATCCTGGGCTCCTCAATCTCACCCTCCAACAATCACAGATAATTAAAAATAATCGTGAGATCTAAAAATCAATCAGCCGCCATAAAACGCTAGCATCCCAGGCTCAGGGAAGCACAGGCCAGGTGGGGGCTGGGGTCTCTATCGGTGGGAGGGTACCAAGGCGGAAGGAAGCTCCCCCAAATGCCGATGTGGGGGAGCTCCTTGGGAGCTGAGATTATACAGGCTTCCTTTTTAATATATTTTCTACAGCTTGATTATCGCGTTCATTTTAATAACAAGCGTGTGTGGCTTTTCTAGCAGGGAAAGCATCTTGCTGGAAGAAGAAAGAGAAGAGGAGGGTCAGGGGCTCCGAGAGAAGGGCGTCTCTCCCCTCTGCTTCCTCAGGACACCCTAAGGTGGCCACAGACCCCTTCCAAAGCTTCCTAGACTTGGAAGGGGCAGCCCAGCCTGGTGGACCTAACCCTATCCAGGTCTGTGAAGCCCCTCATCCCCCCTTAGGCTTATGGAGACTGGGACTCCCCCAGGGTCAGGGATCTCACTCCTTGTAGAGGCTGTGCGCCCACTGGGAGACTGAACAGAAATTTGCTGGCCCCAAGAGAGTGACTGTGGCCCCCTGGACCCCCAACCTGCTTCTCCCCACCAGCCAGTGGCCTTTTAGTAATTAGTAAAATAGAATTGAGCCGGCCACGGGGCAGGCTGGTTGCCCAGGCCTGGATCGATCCGGGGTCATTAGGCAAATTGTGGGCGAGGGAAGGGGTGGGCTGTATGGGGACAAGGAGTACCCCTTTCAGGCCCCACGGGGACCTCAGCCACCTGAGGAAGCTCTCCGCTCTCAGTATCCGCTCCAGGAAAATTGGAATTTGGCTCCCAGAGCCCGAGTCGGTGCTTGGGAGTGGGGGAGGGCACCTCAGCAGGTGTTGGGCTGCCCCAGACCAGCGACCACTCTCTCTGCCTGGCCTGGATCCGGGAGGGGTCAAGAAGAGCAGCCTCTGGTCCCACTAACCTCAGGGCTTGGAGAGCCCTGCGCATGGGGAGTGGAGAGTTGAGGGGGCTCTACCCACTCCCCAGGCCCCAGGGGTGTGCACTCTTCACCCCTTCAACCTCCATAAACCGACCCCCTGAGCTGGAACCCCCCTTAATCCTCCACCCTTTCCCGTTTTTTGGACATGCCACCCTCCCTGTTGTTATTGACTCTCTCATTGCAGCTAAAAACATCAAAGGCAGAGTTAGATCCCTCAAATTTCCCTTCCTGGGGCTCCCCCAGAACCTTCCGCGATGCGCCCCCAACTGACTTTCTGATTCGATTTGTCTCCCACCGAAATGAAAGTCAGCGGGCGCCGCGCACCTCTCCCTGCTTTTATTAAACCGAGGTTGTTACTACAAGATGGCCATGGACGCCCCCCCCAGGCCCAGCCCCAGTCCTAGATCCGCCCTGCGCCCACTCCCGGCCCCCCGAAACCTGCGGTCGCCCCAAATCCCGGCCGCCGGCGCCTAGTGTGTGCCGGGAGTTCTCCCACGGGAATCCAGCCGCCTTCGTTCCGGCGGGGTCCGGGGACTTTATTTAGATTTGGGGGGAGACTCTGAGCTTTTTCGGCCTGGTGGGGCTTCCGGCGGGGCAGGGCGCGGGGCCCCCAAGGTTCCACGTTGGCCGTGGGGACGTCCTGAGCGCCCCACCGGGGTGCGGCGACTTTGGGGTTTCGCCCCTGGCGGGCCCGGCGTCCCAGATTTCCTGCCCGCAGTTGCGGGGCGCCCGGGCAGATCTGGCCCGCGGGTGGATGCTCCCGCGGGCTCTTCGGCGACAGCTGTGCCCGATCGATCCCCGCGCCCGCCCGGGCTCTGTTGCCCCCGCCGCGGCGAGCGGCTCCATCGAATCCTCATCGCTCTCGGGCCGCGCCGCCCGCCGCGCGCTCGGCAAACACCTCGCCTGTTTGCGCCGGGGCGCCGGGGCTGGGCGGCCGCGGCCCGCGGGGGAGCGGAGGGGGTGGTCCCCGGGGCCCCGCGTCCTCGTCGCCTCCTTCCGCAGCTTGGCCTCCGTCGTCCGGGAGTTCTTGGACGCGGTTAGAGGAGGGAATTCCGGGTCCTCCACTCCAGGCTCCGGCAGGCAGGCGCGGGAGACCGCCGGGCGCGGGCCTTCCTCCGCATCGCCCTGGCTGCGCCTCAGTTTCCCCATCTAGAAAGTAACCCGAGGGGAGGGGAAGGGTCCGGGCTCCGGCGGGAGGTGTGGCCGCGCTCCCCTCGCCGCCTCCGCCTGCTTTGCCTCCTCTGCGCCGGGCCCGACCGGTGAAGGCCAGGGAGCTGGCTGGGGCTGGGGCGCAGCGGGAGGGATCTGGGGACAGGAACGCGCCCCCTCCCGCAGGCCTGGTCCCTCCTCGCTGGGCTCCGTTAGAACCGTCTCCTCCCAGCGCGGACCCAGGAGAAAACCAGTTCGCGCTGCAGTTTGCAGTTTGGGAAAAAGGCCTGGCGGGGAGCGGCGCGGGCTGCAGGCCCCTGGAGGGTGCGCGGAAGGGGAACGGCCTGGATCTGGGGTGGGGCGGCTGGAGAGCGCCCTGATCCCGGGCTCGGCTGAGCGCGCGGGGCCTGGGCGCTGCAGGCCACGGACTTCCCCGACGCAACGAAACCCGCGTTGGGCGCCGCGCTCGGGAGGGGCCCAATCGCCGGCCCCGCGGCGGGGTTCCAGGCCCCCGCAGCTGAGCGGGATCCCGGCGCTGAGTTAAACCACCTGAGCGCCCTCCCTGCCCTGCCAGAAGGCAGGTTCCTTTCACCTTTAAAATGTAAATAGCTTGGTTTAATTCTCTGCGCTCTCCTCTAGGTTGGAGGCGGCCCGCGGATCCCGGTCCGGCGCTCGGCGGCGCGCGGTGGGTTAGTTTGCGGAGGCCCCGGGCGGGGGGACCGGAGCAAAGCTGCAGCGGGGCTGCCCTGGGGGCGTCTCCAGGGCCCCCTTGGCCCGCGGTCTCTGCCGCCTGCTGTGCAAGACCCGAGCTCGCCGGCTCGGACCCCTGGGAGTATCCGCACCCTGAAAGCCGAGACCAGACGACCGGCAGGTGGGGGAAGCACAGGCCTGGGGGCGCCCACTCCGCAGACGCAGGGACAGGGGTGCTGGCCGGGAGTGAGGGCCCCACCCCCGGAGTGTCCGAGGGGAACCCCAGGTGGGTTAGGCTGGGCGCATTGGCTCTGAGCCTCACCTGGGCCTGGCCTGTTCCGGGCAGGGATTGCGCCTCCATTAAGCCGCGGTTTATCTGGACACGCCCGGGCCCTTTCTGCTGGGTCAGGAAGTGGGGAGGAGAGGGCACCCCCTTCCCGAAAGACAGACCAACGCCCGTGTCCTTGCCACTCTCTCGGTCTGTTTCCCCTCCCGGGCCTTGGGTGGGGAGGAGGGGAATTCGCACCTCCTCAGGCCGAATCTGCAGACTGGGAATGGGGGAGGGGAGCCCGGCCATTCCCTGGATTTAACAAACTTCTCGGGGCGCTCCTGCTTCACTGCCCCAGACACCCTAGAGCTGCAGCCTCAGCCCCTGCGCCTCCCTCTGTGGCTCCTGTAGTTAGGGAGGGGGAAAGTCATCCCCATCTCCTGAGGTCAGGACTGGAGAGGCGGCACTCCTTCCTTCCTGCAGGAGGAGCCCTGAGGCTGGGTTTTGTAGGTGGTGTAGGAGTCCAAGTCAGGTAGGATGAAAACACTCCTTGCTATCTGAGGAAGAGGCGGCGGGGCTGGGGCAACGTCGGTCTTGGCCCGGTTTCGGGGCCCTAACCGGCCTTCATCAGGGAATGTTTGTTGAATGAGTCAATGAGATAGAACTGAATAAAGCTGGGGGCTGTTGGGGGGATGTGTTCAAAGGCCAGCCTTGAATGCCAGGCTAAGGAGGGGTTGGGCCTTCTCTCCCTGGCTGTGAGGCCAAGGAGGCAGACTCCCAGGTGGTTCTGAAGAATCATCCCCCCACCTTAGTATGCACCCAGGGAGGCCATCCTAATGTGGTGGGGGTAGAATGACTCACCCCTGTGTGTGTGTGAGTGTGTGTGTGTGAGTGTGTGTGTGTACGCGTGTGTGTGTCTCCGGCGGTGTGGGGTGGCTGGGGGAGCTTGTCCCTGGGCCAGCAGGTGAGTCACCTTGTGCTGGAAGGAAGCTCGTTTCTCCCTTTGTTTTTCTCCTTCCGGGCTCCCCAGGGGTGGGGGTGGCCTTCCAATTCCCTGGGGGAGGGGTGTGTCCCGCAGGTCCCAGCTGGCAACTGGCAAATTCCCATTTTTCAGGTGAGGAAACTGAGGCACAGGGAGGTTCTGAGATCTGCCTGAGGCCACTAGCTGGCCAGCTGACCTCAGGACAAAGGGACTGGGCGACCTGGGGCTGAGTCCCAGCGGGTGTCCAGTGTGTGCGCGCGGTGTGGACACACTCAGCATCGAGGCTGGCTGGCGGTGGGGCCGGTCTCTGGAGAGGGTTGAACAGATCTCAGTGACAGAGAACGTCCCTGCGTTGGGGTCCCCCTCTGACTGAGCCCTTCAGGCGATCCCAGGGAACGAGGGACCCTCTGGACCCAGCCGTCAGGGAGCTCCTCTGGAGCTGGAGGGGGCCCCCATTCTGGCCTGTGAGCTGGCCCAGGGCCTGGAGGGGATTTGAGGAACCGGCTCCCCACCTCCACCCTCCCTGCAGCCATCTGGTTAATCATTAGAGGCAGCGGACAGGGGAAGGGGCCGTCGCCTCCCCACCTCTGAGCCCCGAGCCTGGAGAGAGCCAGCAGGAAGCAGAGCCTGCCCTGTGGGGCCCAGGGCAGGGCAGAGAGGGAGCCCAAGAGGAGCCTGTTGGTTGGGGAGAGGACTTGGGGGTATCAGAGCAGAGACTTCTCTCTGGGCCTCAGTTTCTCCCACTGGGAAAGAAAAGGGGGATTAGATGCTCTTGAAAGGTGAGGGCAGGATGGGGTTCTCTGAGGGTCCTCTTCCCCACTCCCCGCCTTCCTCTCTCCCCCTCCTGCTCCCTCCACCCTACTCCTCCTCTCTCTTCCTCCCCCTCCTCCCCCTCCTCCTTCTCCTCTTCCCCCTCTTTCTTCCTCCCCACCTCTCCCTCCTTCTTCCTCCCTTCTTCCCCATTCTTCCCCTCTCCTCCTCCCCTTGCTCCCCACTCCTCCCCCTCCTACTCCCCCTCCTCTTGCTCCACCCCATCCTTCTCCCCCTTCTCCCATTCCTCCTCCCCCCCTTCCCCCTCCTCCCCCTCCTCCTTTCTCCTCTTCCTCCTCCTCCTCTCCCTCCTCCCCTTCCTCCTCCCCTCCCTCCTCCTCTCCCTCCTCCCCTCCCTCCTCCTCTCCCTCCTCCCCTCCCTCCTCTCCCTCCTCCCCCTCCAGTCTCCTCCCTTTCCTTCCTTCTACTCCCCCTCTTCCTTCAGCCCTCCCCTCCCTCCCAGCCTCCTCTCCCTCCTCTATCCACTCTTCCCTGTTCCTTTTCCCTGCTCCCCTCCCCTCTGAGCTAACAGCAGTAATTGCTGTTGCGCCCACCTCCCTAACAAGCCCGGACCCTCCCCGCAGCCCTGCGGTTCTGCTCAGTAATCACCTCCATGATAAATCCCCGAACTTGGGCTGGGCAGAGGCAGGCGGCTTCCCTCTCTTCCTCCTCCTTGCTTTAAACAAAACCAGACGAAACATTTATGTTGTTCTTGAACTCTCAGTAAGCCTCCTCCAGCCACCTCATCACCCCACCTCTGCCTGCAGGTGAGAGAGTGGGGGGTCCCAGGAGAGTGGGAAGCCAGGGACATCACCCTCCCGTCACAGGCCCCAGAAGGACGGTCCCCTGGGGGCTGCCAGGCCTGGGGGGGGCGCAGGGGCTCCCTTGGGGTCACAGCGCCAGAAGAAGAGCGGATTGGGGAGGGATGGGGTCATCCTGTTGACCCTTTGCTTCTACAAATGAGGAAACCGAGGCAGATCCAAGGTTCTTACCTCCCAGAGAGGGTGCCTCATTTCCTGGAGAAAAATCGGAGACCCCAGCTCTGAGCCGGGAATAAAAGATGGGGGCGGGCGTGTGTGCAGCCAGCCCTGCATCTCCACGAGGGGCTTCCGAGTTTCACAAGTGGGGAGCCCGGGCTCCTGAGGGGTACACCAGGACCACCCCGGGCTGCTTTCTGGGGCAATGACCTCTGACCCCAGCCTGCCCAGCTCTGTCAGCCTTGGGTACCTCATTGCCAAGCACCTTCGTGGTGCCCGGCGATTCACTCCCTGGGGGTGGAAAGTGGGTTCCAGGCTGAAACTCCAGCCCTACCCTCATTTCGCACATCAGGGACCCCTCTGGAGCCTCAGTTTCCCTATCTGTGGGGTGGGGATAAAACACATACAGTGCACCCTTGAGGACATCTGAGCACTCAGGAGAAGCCGTGGCAGGTGTGGTCACCAGGCTCTGCCCACCCCACAAACAGCAAGGGCAGACGGGTGGTGGAAGGGCGAGGAAACCTGGGCAAGGCTGGGAGGACAGAAGCCGGAGGTGGGAGGAGGGAGCAGGAGGAGGGGGAAGAGGAGGAGGAAGAAGGGATGAGAGGAAGAGAAGGCGGAGAGGAAGGGGAGTCGCGGAAGGAAGCAGAAGGGGGATGGGAGAAAGGGGGGAGGAGGGGAATGGGAGGCTTCCCAGAGGAGCACCCCCACTCCACAGCATGGTGCTGCTGCTGGAATTGATCCTCCCATCGATCCTGGGGGCGCTGCAATTGTGGGGCCAGCTCTGCTGTGGAGGCCAGGAGGAGGCCGGGCTGAGGAGGAGAGGTTTGCACAAAGGGAAGGGAGGATGCCGATTCCCTCATAATCCCTGGAGCTGGGTGGTGCAGGCCCCACTTCCCAGGTGAGCAAATTGAGGTCCGAGGGGCAGATTCCAGGGGATGCGGTGCTGGGGTTCCCGTGTAGCTGCAGCTGGGAGGCCTGGGGTTTGCCAGCCTCAGTTTTACGGATTCGTTCTGGTTTCCCTGTGGGCACCAGCCCCTGGTCTTCTGTTCCTTCCACCTTCCTGGGGCTGGGGCTGTTTTTCAGTTCCTCTCAATGGATTGAAACACTTGCTGGGCATGGCGGCTCATGCCTGTAATCCCAGCACTTTGGGAGGCTGAGGCAGGCGGATCACCTGAGGTCGGGAGTTCGAGACCAACCTGACCAATATGGAGAAACCCCATCTCTACTAAAAATACAAAACTGGCCGGGAGTGGTGGCGAACGCCTTTAATCCCAGCTACTCGGGAGGCTGAGGGAGAAGGATCGCTTTAACCGGGAGGCGGAGGTTGCCGTGAGCCGAGATCGCGCCACTGCACTCCAGCCTGGGCAGCAAGAGCGAAACATCTCAGAAAAATAAACCAAAAAACGCTGGGGCCACAGAAGAGTGAATGGGTGTTGGAGACAGAGTCCAGGCCTCCGGGAGTGGCTTGCTGCTGAGCTGGGCTTTGGTGGCAGCCTGGAATCTGCATCTTTAGGAATGGGGGGCCTCATGTCCCTTCCTTTCCCAGCAGGCTGCCAAGGCAGGGGCACTCCTTCCTATTTTGTGAGAGAGCAAACTGAGGCCCTGGCTCCCAGAGCCTTCGCAGCTAGAGACTGGGGTGTGGACTCAGGCAGTGGAGCTCCCGAGTTCAGCTGGCGCCCCTTCCCCTGCTGACCGGCTTTGGGCAGCTGTCCTCCCTCGGTGTGCCTCAGTTTCCCCCCCTGTAAAATGGGGACCACGCTGACTTACTGAATCGATGTAAGTTGCGTGCTTGTCTCGGGCCGTGGCACGTGTTCAGCGCTCATCCATGTCAGCCGTTCTGCCCAGAGGGCGGCCCGAGGGAAATTCAGGTGTGCCGGGAGCACCCTGGAGCTGCAGGAAGCTGCAAAGAGGTGGCTCAGGTGGGGACTGGGAGTCAGAGGCTGGCGTGGCCAGCAGGGCCCTACTGTGCCCCCGCCCGGTCCTATAAAACCTGTCTTCCCGGGGGTCGGGCCCGGTGGCTCACGCCTCTCTTTCCCAGGTTCAAGCCATTCTCCTGCCTCAGCCTCCCGAGTAGCTGGGATGACAGGCCAGCTAGCCACGGCCGGCGAGCTTTGTATTTTTCGTAGAGACGGGATTTCACCACGTTGGTCAGGCCGACCTCGTGGTCCGCCCACCTCGGCTTCCCAAAGTGCTAGGATTACAGGTGTGAGCCACCGCACCCGGCCTTATTTTTTTGTTTTTATTGATTGATTTATTTTGAGATGGGGTCTCGCTCTGCCACCGGGTTGGAGTGCAGTGGCGCGATCTCGGCTCACTGCAACCTCTGGATTCAAGTGATTCTCCTGCCTCAGCCCCGCGCCGTAGCTGGGATTATGGGCGCGTGCCACCACACCTGGCTAATTTTTTTTTTTTTTTGTATCTTAGTAGAGATGGGGTTTCTCCATGTTGGCCAGGATGGTCTCAATCTCCTTACCTCGTGACCCTCCTGCCTCGGCCTCCCAAGGTGCTGGGATAACGGGCGTGAGACCCCGAGCCTGGCCTGTAGAGTTATTTATGCCAATGGGAGCCCATGTTCAAAGCCTGGGCTCAGCCTGGCGCGGTGGCGCGTGCCTGTAGTCCCAGCTACTCGGGAGGCTGAGGCGGGAGGATCGCTTGAGCCCAGGAGTTCTGGGCTGTAGTGCGCTATACCGATCAGGTGTCTGCACTAAGTTTGGCATCAATACGGTGACCTCCCGGGAGCGGGGGACCACCAGGTTGCCTAAGGAGGGGTGAACCGGCCCAGGTCGGAAACGGAGCAGGTCAAAACTCCTGCGCCAATCAGTAGTGGGATCGAACCTGTGAACAGCCACTGCACTCCAGCCTGGGCAACATAGTGAGACCCTGTCTCTTAAAAAGAAAAATATTCTAGAAAAATGAAAGCCTGGGCTCAGACCCAGGGGAGGAGGTTGCCGTCCTGCAGGCCCCTGCCGGTGGACTCTGTGGGCTGGGTCACTCTGTGTGTGGAGCATGGAGTGTGCCGCCCAGCTCTCAAATCTGACTGCTGCGAGTTAAGCCCAGGTCCTCATCCTGGCTCTTCCGTCTCCCAGCTGGTGTCCTTGGGGCAACTCTCATGACCTCTCTGTGCAGCAAATCCGTCCTCTGCAGGAGATTTCTTGCCTCCGGGCCTTTGCACAGGGTGTTCCCCCTCAGAAAGTAGGTGCTCGCTGTGCTGTGTCACTGGAGCCTCTTATCTTTCTTTCTTTTTTTTTTTTTTTT
>NW_022437017.1:9528171-9538997 GCF_009761245.1 Sapajus apella
TCCTGGGTTCAGGCAATTCTCCTGCCTCAGCCTCCTGAGTAGCTGGGATTACAGGCACCCGCCACCATGCCCAGCTGATGTTTTGTATTTTTAGTAGAGACGGGGTTTCACCATGTTGACCAGGGTGGTCTCGATCTCTTGACCTCGTGATCCACCCTCCTCGGCCTCCCAAAGTTTTTTATTTTTTTGAGACAAAGCCTCACCCTGTCGCACAGGCTAGAGTGCAATGGCGCCATCTCGGCTCTCTGCAACCTCTATCTCTCCTGCCTCAGCCTTCCAAGTTGCCGGGAACACCAGTGCCCACCACCATACCCAGCTAAGTTTTCTTATTTTTAGTATGACAGGGTTTCACCATGTTGGCCAGGGGCCAGGTCTGCCCAGCAGTGGCTGCTGCCCCAGCGCCCAGCACAGAGCCTGGAGCACAGTGGGTGGGTGGAGACTGGGGGATGGGTGGATGAGTGAATGAATGAAGGAGTGAATGCACAGAGGCCCCTGCCTTCCCACCTCTTCATTGCTAGGAGAGAAAGGAAGCAAATTTTCAAACAGCTGGAAGATGTATCAGCCAGGAGCCGCGGGAAGCAGCAGTTCCCCTGGCAGGACACATCGACCCACGGCGGGGCGGGCGGGCATCCAGCTTTGTGCAGGCGGAGGTAGAGGGGCTCGAGGTGGGGAGGGGGCTGCACCAACCCGCTCGGTGTCGATCAAAAGCCCCCCCCCCCACCTGGGCTTCAGCAGCCAAGCGCGTGGGGTCTGCCGACGGGGGCTGTGGGGCTGGAGGGGGGCGGGCAGCCTCTGCAGCCGCCAGGACAGAAAAGCTCTCTCTCCCGACACACAAAAGCAGGAAGGCCACATTAAGTCCATTATCAATATTTTGCCTGGAAAAAATACAAAAAGCATTTTCTTCTCTGAAAAATTAATAACCTCGAAAGGTGGGAGGCTGGGTTTGATGTCTGGTGAGTGGAGGGGGGTGGTGAGGCTTTGCTTTCCTCCTCCCTCACCGCTTGCTCCGAGGGTACCTGGGTCCCTCCAGGCAGGCCTGGCTCCTCCAGCTGACCTGCAGCCACTGCCACCTGTTCCTCGTCCTGGCTGAGGCCCCAGCAGACCTTGGGCTGTGGGCCCAGGTGCCCAGCATGGCTCCAAGCCTCGGCCTTCCAGATCCACCCTGACAGCCCCCTCTGAGGAGGGGACATCTCCCGAACTGAGCCCCGGTGTCAGCCCCTCCCAAGTCTGTCCACATGGACCATGTTCTCTCATCTCGGTAAGAAACTCCTACTCGACATGCAGAACCCAGCTCCAATGCCCGCTCTGCCAAAGCAAGTGCCTTTGCTTCCTGTTCCTCTAGGTCTCTCCCTGTGGCCCAGTCTTGTGTCCCTTGTCTCCCCTGAGCCTGGGGGAGCTTCCTGGGAGCTCTGGCTCCCCTCCAGGACCGCAGCATCACCCTGTAAAGTGCGACATTATAATCTGGAGAACAGATGGGGCTCCTTTTTCTTTTTCTTTCTTTTTTTTCAGACAGAGTCTTGCTCTATCGCCAGACTGGAGTGCAGTGGTCCGATCTCAGCTCACTGCAACCTCTGTCTCCCGGGTTCAAACGATTCTCCTGCCTCATCCTCCTGAGTAGCGGGGAACACAGGTGCCTGCCACCACACCCAGCTAATTTTTTGTATTTTTAGTAGAGACGGAGTTGTACCATGTTGGCCAGGCTGCTACAAACTCCTGACCCTGTGACCCACCTGCCTGGGCCTCCCAAAGTGCTGGGATTACAGGTATGAGCCACCACGCTCCTTTCTGTGGGTGGAAGCCTTCCTGGGAGGCCCTCTTCCGTCCTGGCCTCCTCTTGCCCATGAGGCCCTTCATCCTCGAAAGAAGATTCTGGAATCTGGCTGGTAGGAGGTGCCCAATTCTTCAGGCCTCAGGTTCAGTTTTCATTCTTTTTTTTTTTTTTTTTTTTTTCTTTTTTAATAAAGACAGGGTTTCACCATGTTGGTCAGGCTGGTCTTGAACTCCCAACCTCAGTTGATCCACCGGCCTTGGCCTCCAAAGTGCTTGAATTACAGGCGTGAGCCACCACACCTGGCGCCTCAGGTTCAGTTTTAATAAAACAAAGGACTTGGCCTAGGTATGGTGGCTCACGCCTGTAATCCCAGCACTCTAGGAAGCCGAGGTGGGCAGATCACAAGGTCAAGAGTTCGAGACCAGACTGACCAACATGGAAAAACCCCGTCTCTACTAAAAACACAAAAATTAGCTGGGTGTGATGGCAGATGCCTTGTAATCCTAGCTACTCGGGAGGCTGAGGCAGGACAATCACCTGAACCCAGGAGGTGGAGGTTGCAGTGAAGCTGAGATCATGCCACTGCACTCCAGCCTGGGTGACAGAGTGAGAATCTGTCTCAAAAAAAAAAAAAAAAAAAAATTGGGGACTGATCTGATTTTAAAGTATCTGGAACTACAGGCATGCACCACATCAGGCTAATTAATTTTTTTTTTTTTTCTTGCAGACAGGGTCTCACTATGTTGGCTGGGTTGGTTTTGAACTCCTGACCTCAAGCGATCCTCCCGCCTCTGCCTCCCAATGTGCTGGTATTACAGGTGTGAGCTACTGCGCCCGGTACCACACCCCTTCCATGGGCAGACTTTGCAATGTTCCAGATGCTGAGAAAAATCGGCTGGTGCCCACTGGCCCATCTTCCACAAATGGCATTGGTGCCTGCACACCCCCACCCCCTGAGGTCGTGGCACGATTCCCATTTTATTGAAGATGCTAGAGCCCAGGGAGGTCCCGGGAAGCCCCGGAGGCCTCGGCAGGAAGAAGCTGGGTGCATCTGGGCTACAGGTATCCTGACTCCCAGGCTGGGGGACAGCTGACAAATGAGGGTTCCCTGGAGCTCCAGAGAGGAAGAGGCAGGGAGCTGTTCTTGGTGCTGAAGCCAGACTGGAGGGTGTCTGATCTGAGAAGGGGCTTCCTCCTAACCCTGCAACCTGCCAGCCTCTCCCCATGTTGGGGTTCCATCTCTCTGTGCCCCACTTCCGGGCAGGCTGGACAACCCCAATTTGGCCACTCTGTGTCTGTCAGTTCCTCAGGTGGTCACCATCTCCTCTTGAGGGTTTCTGCAGCTCTGCCACCTCCTGGAACCCTCCCCTCCCCTGCCCTGCCCTGCCCTGCCCCTCACTTTGGTGCAGTCCTCAGCGGGAGCACCTGCGCCCAGCTCTGCACCCCCCCCAACACTTTGTCAAATGAATGGACACATGGCAATCTTGGCACCAGGACACTGCTGTATGACCCCTTCCCCATACCTAGGTCCCGGTCTCTCTCTGAACCCCAGCCCCCTCCCCGCAAATGCACGAGACCATCTGAGCTGCAGAAACTCTGGGAGGACTTCCTGGGGGAGGTGACAACATCAGAACCTGGAAATGGTTTTCCTTCCGGCACCGCCGCCCCCCACCTTGAATCTCAGCCCTGCTGAACATGAAAGGCTGGGCGGGTGAGGACGAGGGGGGGGCGTCCCCTCCGCCTGGAGTGGAGAAAACCAAGCTCATTAGGGGAGGGGATCAAACGCGAAGCTCCGGGCTGGGTGTGGGAGGAGGCGCTGACAAGAGGGAATATTTTATCGAGGCGGCTTGTTCTCTTCCAAGGCCAGCACCTCGTCAGATATCGAGCATGCTTGTCAATGCTGCCAAGTGTAAGTGGAGGAAAAAAATCGCTTAATGGGCTGCTCCAGGCTCGCTCAGGTGGGTGGGTGCCCGGCCGGCCGAGAGAGGACGGTGACACTGGGTCCTTAAAAGGGCCCCCGCCATCCTCCCCGACTCTGAGGGGTGGAGGGGGCTCGAGGCATCTGCAAACAACCCCTCAGCGCCCATCCCATCTCCTGCATTCCCACTGCGTGTGTGTGGTTGGGGGTCTCCACTCATTTTAATTTTACAAGCCGAGCCCTAGATTCGGGCTTGTTCCACAGAGCTTTCCCTGCACCCACAGATGCCAGGCCTGGAGCTGGGCGTGGAGGGTGTGCTGGTGATGGAGAGGCTGACTTAATTCTTTTAGAGACAGAGTCCTGCTCTGTTACCCAGGCTGGAGTGCAGTGGTGCGATCATAGCTCACCGCAGCCTCAAACTCCTGGGCTCAAGCCCTCCTCCACGCTGAGCACCTGAGTCACTGGGACTGCAGGCCTGCACCACCGTGCCCAGCTAATTTTTGCTGATTTAAAAAAATTATTTATTTATTTTTTTATTTATTTAAAGACAGGGTTTCACCACGTTGGTCAGGCTGATCTTGAACTCCTGTCCTCAGGTGATCCACCTGCCTTGGCCTCCAAAGTGCTTGGATTACAGGCTTGAGCTACCGTGCCCGGCCGGAATTTTTTTTTTTTTTTTTTTTTGTAGAGATGGGGTCTCAAGATGTTTCCCAGGCTGGTCTTGAACTCCTGGTCTCAAGTGATCCTCCCACCTTGGCCTCCCAAAATGCTAAGATTGCAGGCGTGGGTCCCCGAGCCCACCCAGCAGATGACTTTAAGCCGTGGCTGAAAGCGGATCTGGGAGCCCAAGCTGAGAAGGGCACCTTTGCCCCGAAAGGTGTAAGAGGTGCAGGAGTTCATTCAGTGAAGTGGGAAGAGCATCCGGGCAGTGGGAACAGCCCACAAAGGCTTGGAGGTCGGGAGAGCATCGAGGTTAGGAGGGGCTGATCGGCGGGGCCTGTGGGCCTGGCAGGAGCCTCCGTCATCCCTGGGGGGCAGGCAGGCGAGGGGTGGGACTGCACTGTTTTGTTTTGTTTTTTTCGAGACAAGGTCTCACTCCGTCGCCCAGGCTGAAGTGCAGCAGCACAATCACAGCTCACTGCAGTCTCATCCTCAACCTCCTGGGTTCAAGCAGTCCTCCTGCCTCAGCCTCCCTAGTAGCTGGGACTCCAGGTGCCCTCCACCGTGCCCAGCCAGGAATGAATTTTTAAATAACAAAAACAAGCACTGCTTTCAGGACAAGCTGGTGATATTTTCACTTTTGTGTTTTGTCTGTTTTTTTTTTTAATTTTTAATTTTAATTTTAATTTTTATTTTATTTATTTTTTTTGAGACGGAGTTTCACTCTTGTTACCCAGGCTGGAGTGCAATGGCGCGATCTCGGCTCACCGCAACCTCCGCCTCCTGGGTTCAGGCAATTCTCCTGCCTCAGCCTCCTGAGTAGCTGGGATTACAGGCATGCGCCACCGTGCCCAGCTAATTTTTTGTATTTTTAGTAGAGACGGGGTTTCACCATGTTGACCAGGATGGTCTCGATCTCTTGACCTCGTGATCCACCCGCCTCGGCCTCCCAAAGTACTGGCATTACAGGCATGAGCCACCGCGCCTGGCCTGTTTGTTTGTTTTGAGATGGAGTCTCACTGTGTTCCCAGGCTGGAGTGCAATGGCGCAACCTTGGCTCACTGCAACCTCCGCCTCCTGGGTTCAAGAGCTCCTCCTGCCTCAGCTTTCCGAGTAGCTGGGATTACAGGTGCGTGTCACCACGCTTGGATAATTTTTGTATTTTTAGTAGAGACAGCTTTCACCATGCTGGCCAGGCTGCTCTCAAACTCCTGACCTTATGATCCTCCCGCCTCCGCCTCCCAAAGTGCTGGGATTACAGGTGTGAGTCACCCTGCCCAGCCTAGTTTCGCTTTATAGAAGAGAAACCAAGCTCCGTAGACACAAGCCACTCTCAGCTACCTGCTGTGAGCTAGTGAGTTGGGGGATCCGGAGGCCAGGGGCAGGGATCATGGGAGAAAAGTCCTGGGTTTCCGGGGAAGTCCGATCAGAGCCAGCTGCAGAGGAACTGGGTGGTTGGAGGGGGATTCCCCTGTCCTGCAAATCTCAAAAAAGCTGACTTACAAAATAGGTATCTGTACTTTTTGTCACATTTTTAATCTGTTTTTGAGCAAGTAATATATGTATACATGTGGGAGAAACAGAACTGAAAACAGCAACCCTGCAGCAAAAGAGAACCCGCCCACCTCAGCCCTTCCTGCGCCCCTCGGTACCCTTGGGTGCGGAAGCCTTGGGTACCCTTTGTCATCTGTCGTAGAATCTCATGATACATCGTAAAGAATATCAGTGGTCAGCGCGATGGCTCACGCCTGTAATCCCAGCACTTTGGGAGGCCGAGGCAGGTGGATCACCTGAGGTCAGGAGTTCGAGACCAGCCTGGCCAACATGGTGAAACCCCCGTCTCTACTAAAAATACAAAGCTTAGCCAGGCTTGGTGGCAGGCGCCTGTCATCCCAGCTACTTGGGAGGCTGAGGCAGGAGAATTGTTTGAACCAGGGAGGCAGAGGTTACAGTGAGCCAAGATTGCGCCACTGCACTCCAGCTTGGGTGACAGAGCAAGACTGTCACACACACACACAAAAATCTGTGTACACATACTGACATATTCTGACCTAATGTGACCAGTCTCCACTCACTGTTCAGCATGTAGCTTTTTTTTTTTTTTTTTTAGTTGGTGCTTTTTCCTTTTTTCGTAGGCTACAGTGCAGTGATGCAATTTCAGCTCACTGCAACCTCCACTTCCTGGGTTCAAGCGATTCTCCTGTCTCAGCCTCCCGAGTAGCTGGGATTACAGCCATGCACCACCGCACCCAGCTACTTTTTGTATTTTTAGTAAAAACGGGATTTCATCATGTTGGCCAGGCTGGTCTTGAACTCCTGACCTCAGGTGATCCGCCCACCTTGGCCTCCCAAAGTGCTGGGATTACAGGTGTGAGCCAATGCGCCCATCCTAGTTTTTGTATCTTTTGTAGAGATGGGGTTTCACTATGTTGGCCAGGCTGGTCTGGAACTCCTGACCTCAAGTGATCCACCCACCTCGGCCTCTGAGAGTGCTGGAATCACAGGTGTGAGCCACTGCACCCGGCCTCTGGGTAGCTTTTCTCCTTCCCCACTCCCACCCTCCTCTCCATGATTTTTTGAGGCTGGACGTGGCGATCCCTTAGCACTGAGTGATCCTCCACTGTTTGCAGACACCACAGCCCGCTGATGTGTTCACCTGCTCACGGGAAGCTTGGTTGCTTCCAGATTTGGGCAGCTGTGAATAAACGTGCCATATGGTTTCGTGTGCAGGGTTTTGTGTGGGCACAAATGTTGGGCAACTTCCAACTCATTTGGGGGCAACTAGCCTTTTCCCAGAATAGATCTAGAAGGGTTATTTTGTTTAATTTTTATTTATTTTCTTTTTTTGAGACAAATCTCGCTCTGTCACCCAAGCTGGAGTGCAGTGGTGTGATCCCGGCTCACTGCAACCTCCACCTCCCGGTTCAAGTGATTCTCCTGCCTCAGTCTCCCGAGTAGCTGGGATTACAGATGCCTCCCCACCATGCCTGGCTAATTGTTGTATTTTTAGTAGAGACAGGCTTTCACTATGTTGGCCAGGCTGCTCTCGAGCTCTTGACTGCCTGGTCCACCCGCCTAGGCCTCCCAAAGTGCTGGGATTACAGGCGTGAGCCACTGCACCCGGCCTTTTTGAAAATGTTATGAGTGCGTTTAGCTCTTGTTGCCCAGGATGCTGGAGTGCCGGAGTGTAGCAGTGTGATCTCGGCTCACTGCAACCTCCACCTCTCAGGTTCAAGCCCTCGGGCTCCTGCCTCAGCCTCCCGCGTCGCTGGGATTACAGGTGTGCACCACTATGCTCGGCTATTTTTTGTATTTTTAGTAGAGACTGGGTGTCACTGTGTCAGCTGGGCTGATATCAAACTCCTGACCTCAGGTGATCCGCCTGCCTTGGCCTCCCAAAGGGCTGGGATTGCAGGCATGAGCCACTGCGCCCGGTTTTTTTTTTTTTTTTTTTTTTTTTCTTCTTACAAACAGGGTCTTGCTCTGTCTCCTAGGCTGGCGCGCAGTGGCACCGTTTCGGCTCACTGCAGCCTCAACCTCCCAGGCTCAGGCAGTCTCCCCACCCAGGCCTCCTGAGCGGCTGGGACCACACGTGCTCACCACCCTACCTGGCTAAGTGTTTTTTCATTTTTTGTTTGTTTGTTGAGACGGACTTTTGCTCTTGTTTCCCAGGCTGGAGTGCAGTGGCGAGATCTCGGCTCGCTGCAACGCCGGGTTCAAGCAATTCTCCTGCCTCAGCCTCTCGAGGAGGTGGGATTACAGGTGTGCACTGCCACACCTAGCTAATTTTTGTATTTTTAGTAGAGTTGGGGTTCTGTCATGTTGGCCAGGCTGGTCTTGAACTCCTGACCTCAGGTGATCTGCCCGCCTTGGCCTCCCAAAGCGCTGGGATTATAGGCGTGAGCCACCGGGCCTGGCCTGAGTTCGCATTTTAAAATTCGTTAGACATTGGCCCGTCATGTTCCAGAAAGATCTACTTGAATTGACCCAACCACCAAGAGCCCGTAAGTGCCAGTCACTGAGTGTGTGTGAGTGTGTGTTGGTCTCAGGGCTGTGGTGGGGGTCTGGTGTCTCTCCTTCCCCTGGGCCGGTGGAGGTGGGGTGGGGCCGCCTCGGCACCCATCCCAGGAGAGGCAGGAGGAGCCGATAAGCAAACACGTCAATCACTCAATCACTCGATCCCTGGAATTGGGTTAATAAAGCTGCCAGATGGGGAGACGGCTTCGGAAATCCATGCGTCCGGCCATGTCCAACGGGGACAGCGTGCCTGGACACAGCTGCTGCCCATCAGCACAGGGCCGGGGAGGATGGGGGGGCCTGTTGTCGGGGCCTCAGCTTCTCCATCTGTCCAGGGGGCTTCCACACTGCACCCCCGAGGGCCTCCAGTGCACAGCCCAGCCGATGTTCCACATTCTCAGGGCGCACCCAGGACCGCAGTGCCAGGCTCTGGGGACGGACCCCTGCTCAAGACGGGCCTCTGCTGTTACGGCGCTCCCAGGAGGCCAGCGTTTATGGAACAAATGCATAAGTGGAACCAGCGGCTCCTGCATTCAAGATGAGGCGCCTGGGCTGATACGCGGTCAGACCGGGGCTGGCGGGTCCGGGAGGGCTCCCAAAGAGGTGGCTGTGGACGAGAGGCCTGAGATGAGCTGGGGTAAGGGGTGGGCATGGACCAACGTCCCCGCAGGGAGAACAGGAGAGGGTCAGGGTCAAGCACGGGGGTGGCGTGGTTGCAGGTGCAGATGGAGGCGTGCACGGGAACGTACACCCGCACACCCGCACATGCCCGTACACTGCCATGTACACAAACAGGTACACACACACAGGCACTCGTGTAGCCTCTGGCACTCTCACACACATGCTCACACCCGAAAATGCCGGCACAAACACGTCAACACGCTCACACACGGACACTCATATGCAGACAGGCTGACCTAGGTACCTACACACACAGGGGCTCTCACCCTCAAAGGGCCGCCCGTTTGCACATAGCAACGCACACATGTGCACTGACCTGCACACGTGAATATGTACAGACGTGCACACATGCACACACACGCACACTCCCATGAGCTCACGTACACACATGTACACCACAATAACAACACACACAGACGCTGGCATGTCTCTGCTTCCTTCCCCCTACGTACTCACACAAAGCGCTTACACACACCTACACCTGCATTCACACGTGACCAAAGGCACAGCTGCCAGGCGCACGCTGTCACATGCATGCACTCACACGTGCACATTCACATGCCACACGCGTCCACACACCCTGCGGCTCATCCACACACACACACGCGGAGCCACACAGAGCCACGCCTCACACTTCGCGCACCCTCTCCTAGGGCTGTCGTGGAAGCATCCCTCCGTGAAGAACCCAAGCAGCCATTTTCCAAACGGCGTAACCTTTGTGAAAATCCAGCGTTTCCATCTTGCACGAGAATCGGCCAGCCTCCGCCTCCCTCTCCCTCCCCACTCAATAACCAGGTTAAAATAAAAATTGAATTCCAGGATCTGCTTGCAAAAATAACCCCCACGCCATCCGCTGGTCAATGCGACCTTCCTTAGCTGTGAGGAATTAGAAACGCAGCAGCAGAGGAAAAACAAGGAGCCATCAGGTGGAACATTACGGGGAAAATATGAAATAAATGCAGATATTGGGGGCGAGTGACGAGCGAGGCTTCCGTGCAGGACAGAGGCTGGGAGGTGTGAGCAGCGTCCACGGCTGAGTTTAGGGGGTGGACAAGGCTACCACCAGCGATTTTGGCCTTGTCTCTCTCCTTTGGGGTGGTTATGGAGCTGCATAGGTTTTCTCCTCTACAACCACAGCGATTTGGGTGGACATGGGATTAATGCAGACCTTTAAACAAATCTCAGCCCCGGACTTGGTATGGCACGCGTATCAGAACCATCATGCGTGCTAAATATTAAAACACTCACAGATGTGTCAAACACGCCAGTCTTGTTTTTCACCCTCAAAGGAAAAAGAAATCATCTTGGCTCCACACAGGGACCCCTAGCATTTTATAACCGGACCATCTTTATTCCTCTGCGACACCTGCTTTTGACACAGTCTGGTTGTTCATTTGAATAAGCCCAGTTGGTTGATGAGGGATTTGGGATTTTTTTGTGTGTGCGTGTGGGGGGGATGGAATCTTGCTCTGTCGCCCAGGCTGGAGTGCAATGGTGCGATCTCTGCTCACTGCAACCTCCTCCTCCCAGGTTCAAGCAATTCTCCTGCCTCAGCCTCCTGAGTAGCTGGGATTACAGGCACCTGCCACCACATCCAGCTGGTTTTTATATTTTTAGCGGAGACGGGGTTTCACTGTATCGGCCAGGCTGGTCTTGAACTCCTGACTTTGCGATCCACCTGCCTCGGCCTCCCAAAGTGCTGGGATAACAGGGGTGAGCCACTGCGCCAGACCAGGATTTTTTTTTTTTTTTTTTTTTTTTTTTTTTTTTTTTTTTTTT
>NW_022437017.1:9539097-9544631 GCF_009761245.1 Sapajus apella
CTCTTGTTACCCAGGCTGGAGTGCAATGGCGTGATCTCGGCTCACCGCAACCTCCGCCTCCTGGGTTCAGGCAATTCTCCTGCCTCAGCCTCCTGAGTAGCTGGGATTACAGGCACGCGCCACCATGCCCAGCTAATGTTTTGTGTTTTTGGTAGAGACGGGGTTTCACCGTGTTGACCAGGATGGTCTCGATCTCTTGACCTCGTGATCCACCCGTCTCAGCCTCCCAAAGTGCTGGGATTACAGGCGTGAGCCACAGCGCCCGGCCAGGATTTTTTTTTTTAATTTATTAAATTGGAAGGTTTAGGGCACTACCCACATCCCCTTTAAAATAACCACCAGCTTTGCTCAAGACCACAGCCTTCACTTGGGGCTTCCCCACGCAGGGCCTCTGTGGAACGGGAGTGTCCTTTGGACATGAAGATCTCACGCTATTCCTACGGCCTTTCACTTCAACATTGCATTTATGATTATTATTTTTTTATTATTTTTGAGATGGAGTCTTGCTGTGTCGCCAGGCTGCAGTGCAGTGGCACAATCTCAGCTCACTGCAACCTCCACCTCCTGGGTTCAAGCGATTCTTCCGCCTCAGTCTACCGAGCAGCTGGGACCACAGGCGCGTGCCACCACGCCCGGCTAATTTTTGTATTTTTAGTAGAGACGGGGTTTCACCCTGTTGGCCAGGATGGTCTCGATCTCTTGACCTCGTGATCCGCCCGCCTCAGCCTCCCCAAAGCGCTGGGATGACAGGCGTGAGCCACCGCGCCCAGCCTGCATTTATTATTCTTAAGCTACTATTTTTTTAAGCCAGGCGCAGGGACTCAGGCCTGTAATCCCAGCACTTTGGGAGGCTGAGGCAGAAGGATCGCTTGAGGCCAGAAGTTCGAGACCAGCCTGCCCAATTTGGCAAAACCCCGTCTCTACTAAAAATACAAAAATTAGCAAGATGTGGTGGCATGCACCTGTTATCCCAGCTACTTGGGAGGCTGAGTCAGGAGAATCGCTTGAACCCAGGAGGTCGAGATTGCAGTAAGCTGAGACCACACTACTGCACTCCAGCCTGGGTAAGAGAACTAACCTCTATCTGAAATATGTGTGTGTGTGTGTGTGTGTGTGTGTGTGTGTGTGTGTGTGTATAATTTTTTAGAGATGGGGTCTCACTCTGTTGCCCAGGCTGGTCTTGACCTCTTGGGCTGAAATGATACCCCGGGGCAACAGAGCGGCCCATTATCTTTTTTAAATTAACTTTTTTAGACAGAGTCTTGTTCTGTTGCTGGGGCTGCAGTGTTGTGGCTTGATCTCAGCTCCCTGGAACCTCCATCTGCCAGGTTCAAGCGATTCTCCTTCCTCTGCCTCCGGAGTAGCTGAGACTACACCGTTCACCACCACGACTGGCTCATTTTTGTACTTTTGGTAGAAATGGGGTTTCACCATATTGGCCATGCTGGTCTCAAGCTCCTGACCTCAAGTGATCCATCCGCCTTGGCCTCCCCAGGTGTTAGGGTTGCAGGCGTGAGTCACCGAGCCTGGTCCCAGCCTGTTGTTATTTTTAAATTTCACCTTTTACATTTTAGATTCGGGAGCACATATGCAGGTTTGTTCCATGGGTCTATGGCGTGATGCCTAGGTTTGGGGTAGGGCTGATCCCACCGTCACCCAGGTGCTAGGCGTGGCACCAGGAGCTTTTCAGCCCTTGTACCCCTCCTCCCTCCCTCCCTCTCGGCTTTGGGAGTCCTCCAGGCTTATCATTCCCATCTTCACGTCCATGAGTACCCCACGTTTAGCTCTCACTTGCAAGTGAGAGCATGCGAGATTGGTTTTCTGTGCCTGCGTTCATTCGCCGGGGATAAGGGCCTCCAGCTGGACCCCTGTTGCTGCAAAGGATTTGATTTCCTTCTTTTTCATGGCTGTTCAACATCGCATTTAAAAGTAAGGAACGGTCCCTCCTTATGGGGTGGTGGGTTCCAGGCTGCGAGGGTGTGGGACCCAGCAACACGGGAAGACGTTTTAGCTTTGCTTGGAGGGTGCAGATGTCAGCACGGCGTGGCAGAAGGAACCTGGAGCCCCCCAGCCTCATTTTCTGGGCTCCAGGCCCCTCGCACCCCATAAACCCTGTGCGCCTTGGGTAACCCCCGAGCCCTTGAGGGCCTTGGTTTTCCCGTCTAGGGAATGGAGGGCAGCCCGCCCGGGGAGATGGCCAGGGCGGCGGGCAGGGGACCCGATGCATGTCCAGGAGGGGGGTCCCGGCCGCCCCCACCCCCATCCCCACCCCCACCCGGCCGGACACTCGCCCCCCGCGAGGGAACCGTGCGTCCCCAAGATAAGAGACGGGTCAATAAAGTTTCTTTCCAAGATGGTCCAGCTCTCTCCATCCTCCCGGGTCCCCTCCCCGCGCCGGGAAAGGTCAGACGCGAGGCGGCATCGACCCGCGCAAGGGAGCCAGACCCCCGGCCAAGCCCCGGCCGCACTGACCAAGTGACCACGTGCGGGCGGGGCCGGGGCCGCCGCCGGCCAATGGGAGCGCGCCGGGCCGCGGTTGCCGGGCAACGCCCGGGGTGGGCGGGGCCGGCCGGGTGCGCGGCGACCCGAGCGCCGCCGATCAATCCCCGGGCGCCGCGCATGCGCATCCGCGCGGCCCAGAGCGGGCTCGGCCGGCGCCCAGCGGCCATCGACCGCCGCCGCCCCAGGCGCTGAATAAGCTCGGGAAGGGCTTCCGGGAGGGGCCCGGTGCCCCCGCCTCGGCCTGTCTCTCCGTAACGGTGATGGCAACAGTAGCGACGGCAAGCACCGCCTCCCGCCTGCTGCACTGCGCCGCGGAGCCTCCCCCAGCACCCAGCCCAAGGCTTCCTCGGGGTCCGCGGCATCCTGCAGGTGGGCGCAGGGGCTCCACTGTCCGGGTCCCAATCCCATTCCCACCACTCGCTAGCTCGGGCAAGGGGCAGAACCTCGACGTTCCTGCCTGTGAAATGGGATGGAGAGATTGCTCCTACCTGGATCGGAAGTGTGGGCGGGGGTGTGACACCTGTGACCCCAGCGCTGTGGGAGGCCGTGGCGGGAGGATCACTTGAGGCCAGGAGTTCGAGACCAGCCTGGACAACATAGCGAGACACGCCCCTGCCCATCTCTATAAAAATTGGCCAGGCCTGGTCGTGCCTTTGGTCCCAATTATTTGGGAGGCTGAGGTAGGATCATTTGAGGCCAGGAGTTTAAGACCAGCTTGACCAACATAGCGAGACTCCGATCTCTAGAAAAAAATACACAAATTAGCCAGGCGTGCCTTTGGTCCCAATTACTTGTGAGGCCAAAGTAGGAGGATCACGTGAGCTCAGGATGTCAAGGACGCAGTGAAGCAACATCACACACTGCACTCCAGCCTGGGTGACAGAGCAAGACCCTGTCTCAAAAAACAAAATAAAAAAGCCCAGAGAGTCATCCTTCTCCAGTGTAGAGGCCAGAAATTTGAAATCAAGATGTGGGCAGGGCCATACTCCCTCCTAAAGCTCGTGCCTGTAACCACAGCACTTTGGGAGGCCGAGGTGGGAGGACCACTTGAGGCCGGGAGTTTTCCACCAGCCTGGGCAACATGGCAAGATCCCATCTCTACAAAAACAGAAATTAAAAACGCAGGCAGGTGTGGTGGTGCCTGCCTGTGGTCCCATTACTTTTTCTTTTCTTTTTTTTTTTTTTTTTTTTTTTAGACAGAGTTTCGTTCTTGTTGCCAGGCTGGAGTACAATGGCACCATCTGGGCCCACGGCAACCTCCGCCTCCCGGGTTCAAGCAGTTCTCCTGCCTCAGCCTCCCAAGTAGCTGGGATTACCGGCATGCACCACCACACCTGGATAATTTTCTATTTTTAGTAGAGACAGAGTTTCATTATGTTGGTCAGGCTGGTCTCAAACTCCTGACCTCAAGTAACCTACCCGCCTTAGACTCCCAAAGTGCTGTGATTATAGGTATGAGCCAATGCACCCGGCCTTTTTGTATTTTTATTTTTTTGTTTTTTGAGATGGAGTTTTGCTCTTGTTGCCCAGGCTGGAGTGCAATGGTGCAGTCTCGGCTCATTGCAGCCTCTGCCTCCCGAGTTCAAACAATTCTACTGGCCGGGCGCGGTGGCTCAAGCCTGTAATCCCAGCACTTTGGGAGGCCGAGGCGGGTGGATCACGAGGTCAAGAGATCGAGACCATCCTGGTCAACATGGTGAAACCCCGTCTCTACTAAAAATACAAAACATTAGCTGGGCATGGTGGCGCGTGCCTGTAATCCCAGCTATTCAGGAGGCTGGGGCAGGAGAATTGCCTGAACCCAGGGGGCGGAGGTTACGGTGAGCCGAGATCACGCCATTGCACTCCAGCCTGGGTAACATGAGTGAAACTCCGTCTCAAAAAAAAAAAAAAAAAAAAAAAACAATTCTCCTGCCTCAGCCTCCTGAGGAGCTGGGATCACAGGCACGTGCCACCACACCCGGCTAATTTTGTATTTTTCATAGAGACGGGGTTTCTGCATGTTGGTCAGGTTGGTCTCGAACTCCCGACCTCAGGTGATCCACCTGCCTCAGCCTCCCAAAGTGCCGGGATTACAGGTGTGAGCCACCACGCCCGGCCTGTAAAATTTTACTTTTTTAAAACAGTGCTAAAACATTTATAGATAAAGTTTCCCATCTCAAGATTTTTTTTTTTTTTCGTTTTTGAGACAGAGTCTCACTCTTGCCCAGCCTGGAGTACAGTGGCGTAATCTCGGGTTACTGCAACCTCCCAGGTTCAAAGTGATCCTCCTGCCTCAGCCTTCCAAGGTGCCAGGATTACAGGTGCATGCCACCATGCTTGGCTAATTTTTGCATGTTTTGTAGACAGGCTTCCGCCATGTTGCCTAGGCTGATCTGAGATTTCTGGGTTCAAGCCATCCTCCCCGCTCAGCCTCCCAAAGCGCTGGGATTACAGGCGTGAGCCACCGCACTTGGCCCCCATGCTGCTTTCTATCTCTGGATCTGATGACTCTAGGGACCTTTTATGCGTGGAGTCACACAGGATTGGTCCTTCTGTGTCTGGCGTCTCTCACTGAGTGTGATGACCTCAAGGTTCATCCATGCGGTGGCCTGGGTCAGAGCCTCGTTCCTTTTCGTGGCTCGGTCCTGTGTATCCTTCCGTCTGGTGGTGGACACGTGGGCGCTTCCACCCATTGGCTACTGGGGCTGGTACCGCCCTGAACCTGGATGCCCCTCAGTGTTTTCTGACCTCATCAGTTTCCATCAAGTAGATCCTGGAGCCGCCCCACATAGGGTCACGCGGGGCTGAGCCTCAAGATGTCAATTGTGCCCTGAGCAGTGGCTCACGCCTGTTGTCCCAGCACTTTAGGAGGCTGAGGTGGGCGGATCACTTGAGGTCAGGCGTTTTAGACCAGCCTGGCCCACGCAGTGAAACCCCGTCTCTACTAAAAAAACAATAAAAAAAAAACAAAAAAAGGCCGGGCACAGTGGCTCACGCCTGCTGTCCTAGCACTTTGGGAGGCTGAGGTGGGCAGATCACGAGGTCAGGAG
>NW_022437017.1:9564631-9576324 GCF_009761245.1 Sapajus apella
TCACCATGTGATCTGCACAGGGAGGCTTCCTGCCTTGAGCAGAAGCTTCCTGAGGCCCTCATCAGAAGATCCTGGTGCCACGCCTCTCTTACAGCATGTAGAACTATGAGCCAAATAAGCCTCTTTAAAAACAAAAAATTACCCAGATTGAGGCATTCCTTTGTAGCAACACAAACAAACTAAGACACCATCCATCCACCTGCGATTACCCCTGTCTGTCCATCCGTCTTTCCACTGATCTGTCCCTCCATCCTTCCACCATTCATTCATCATCCATTCATAGAGTCATCCATTCACATATCCATCCATTCATTCATCCATCCACCTATCATCAATCTGCCCATCTACACATCCATCATCTATTCTAACCCACCTTCCATAAATTTATCCATCTGTCCATCCGTCCCTCCATCCTTCCACCATTCATTGATCATCCATTCATAGAGTCAACCATTCACATATCCGTCCATTCATTCATCCATCCACCTATCATCAATCTGTCCATCTATACATCCATCATCTATTCTAACCCACCTTCCATAAATTCATCCGTCCATCCATCCRTCCCTCCATCCTTCCACCATTCATTCATCATCCATTCATAGAGTCACCCATTCACGTATCCATCCATTCATTCATCTATCCGCCTATCATCAATCTGCCCATCTATACATCCATCATCTATTCTAACCCACCTTCCATAAATTCATCCGTCTATCCATCTGTCCCTCCATCCTTCCACCATTCATTCATCATCCATTCAGAGTCACCCATTCACGTATCCATCCATTCATTCATCTATCCACCTATCATCAATCTGTCCATCTATACATCCATCATCTATTCTAACCCACCTTCCATAAATTCATCCGTCCATCCATCTCTCCCTCCATCCTTCCATCTATACACCCATTCATCACCTCCTCTTATATCATTTATCCATGCACTCACCTGACTCTTCATCCATAGGCTGCCTGCCTGCTGACCCATCAATCCGTCTCTTCCATCCACCTATCCACTCATCCACCACCCATTTATTTATATATTGATATTATTTATAGATATATTGATATTTACAAACAAGTATTATTTTTTTGCATCGGAGTCTCGCTCTGTCACCAGGCTGGAGTGCAGTGGCGCGATCTCAGCTCACTGCAACCTCCGTCTCCCGGGTTCAAGTGATTCTCCTGCCTCAGCCTCCCGGGTGGCTGGGACTACAGGCATGTGCCACCACGCCCGGCTAATTTTCGTACATTTTTTTTTTTTTTTTGGAGACAGAGTCTCACTCTATCGCCCAGGCTGGAGTGCCGGGGCACCACCTCAGCTCACCACAACCTCTGCCTCCCAGGTTCAAGTGATTCTCCTGCCTCAGCCTCCCAAGTAGCTCAGACTACAGGCGCGCACCACCACACCCAGCTAATTTTTTGTATTTTTAGTAGAGATGGGGTTTCACCATCTTGGCCAGGATGGTCTCGATCTCCTGACCTCGTGATCCGCCCGCCTCGGCCTCCCAAAGTGCTGGATGACAGGTGTGAGCCACTGTGCCCTGCCTCAAACAGGTATTTTATGTGTATTTATTTACATAGGCACTTACTCCTGTACCTAGTCTGCCTACGTGTTCTTTTGTCCATTATGACCTCATTCATTCATTCATTCATCCACCCTTCTACCACCTAGCCATTCATCTACTCCACTGTCTCCCCCTGAATCCCTTCTTTCACCAGTCACCATCTCATTGACTGCTCACTGTGTGCCGGGCCCTGTTCTAAGTCCCCCCACCTCAACCTGTCCATCTTTTGGGCTGTCTGTCCATCCGTGGTCCTGTCCATAAGTCTCTCCTCATCATCAAGTAAACAGTGTGTGTGCAGGGGGAGCTGAGGTGGGGACTTGCATCAGCAAAATATCTTCAACCTAAGAAACAATGCGGCCAGGTATAGTGGCTCTCACCTGTAATCCCAGCACTTTGGGAGGCCGAGGCAGGTGGATCACGAGGCCAGGAGTTCAAGACCAGCCTGACCAATATGATGAAACTCCGTCTCTACTAAACGTACAAAAATTACCCAGGCGTGGTGGCGGGTGTCTGTACTCCCAGCTACTCGGGGGGCTGAGGCAGGAGAATCCCTTGAACCCAGGAGGCAGAGGTTGCAGTGAACTATGGCACCACTGCACTCCAGCCTGGGCGACAGAGCGAGACTCTGTCTCAAAATAAAAAAAAAAGAAAGAGAAAAACTTCAGAGATTCATGTCCAAGGATGCTCATTGCTCTGCATTTTCATTCTTAAAAATTGTTTTCTAGTGATGGGGTCTTGCTGTGTTGGCCAGGCTGGTCTCGAACTCCTGGGATCAAGCAGTTCCCCCACCTTGGCCTCCTAAAGTGCTGGGATTATAGGCATGAGCCTCTGTGCCTGGCCCGTTGTGACTTTTTTCTTTTCTTTTCTTTAGAGACAGGGTCTCTGTCACCCAGGCTGGAGTGCAGTGGAGCGATCTCAGCTCACTGCAGCCTCGACCCCCAGGCTCAAGCGATCCTCCCGCTTCAGTCTCCTGAGAAGCTGAGATTACAGATGACAGCCACTGTGCCTGGCCCAAGGTAACATGTTAAAATTGTAGACATTTTGGAAAATACGGATCCTGCGCTGGATCTGAACTTCCGCCCACCTTCACTCAATTGTTCTTGCCATTTGAGGAGGCTCTTAGTTCTTCGGTTTTTTTTCGTTTTTGTTTTTGAGATGGAGTCTTGCTCTGTCACCTAGGCAGGAGTGCAATGGTGCAGTCTGGGCTCCCTGCAACCTCCGCCTCCTGTATTCAAGAGATTCTCCTGCCTCAGCCTCCCAAGTAGCTGGAATTACAGGCGTGCACCACCATGCCCAGCTAATTTGTGTATGTTCAGTAGAGACGGGCTTTCGCCATATTGACCAGGCTGGTCTCAAACTCCTGACCTGGTGATCTGAACACCTAGGCCTCCCAAAGTGCTGGATGACAGGGGTGAGCCACGGTGCCCGGCCCAGTTTCCTGCTTTTCTTTCTTTCTTTCTTTTTTTTTTTTGAGACCGAGTCTCGCTCTGTCATCCGAGACTGTAGCGCAGTGGCACCATCTCAGCTCACTGCAACCTCCGCCTCCCGGGTTCAAGCAATTCTCCTTCCTCAGCCTCCCAAGTAGCTGGGACTGCAGGTGCCCACCACCACGCCCGGCTAATTTTTGTATTTTTAGTAGAGACGAGGATTCACCGTGTTGGCCAGGGTGATCTCCTGACGTTGTAATCCGCCCGTCTCAGCCTCCCGAAGTGCTGGGATGACAGGCGTGAGCCACCACGCCTGGCCCAGTTTCCTATTTCTAGGACCGCAAGGGTCTTGCCTGTTTTGGGGGCCCTGCCTGTCTCCAGGAAGTGGTGTTTCCTAAACTCACCTGCACTTTGCAGACGACAGCCCAGAGGCTCCAGGGAGCTGGAGCTCAGCCCAGTCCCACTCTGAGGAGACCCCTGCCTTGGGGTGTGACTCCCCCGACCCTGCAGTGCTCTTCCCACCACCCCAGGCTGTGGATTCCGGCCTGGAGACCGGGAAAGGAGAGGAAGCTGCTTTCATCTGCCCAGCGGCCAGGGACCCCACCTCGCAGCCGGCAAGGGGCCCTGGCGGGAAGGCTGTGAGGCCGGGGCCCAGGAAGGTGTTCAAACTTGAGCAAACACTCAGTGGACAAGAGGCTCAGCCAGGGCCGGGAGGCGGCCGGGAACCACCAGGGCTGAGCCTGACTCTGCCCCGTCCTCAGCTGGGATGGGGGCTCGCCGGGGACCTTCTGCAGGAGATGTCAGGTCCTGCTTTGGGTTCTGTGACGAAGAGCAGGGAGCAAAGAGAGAGAGGGAGGAGAAGAGAGAGACAGAGAACGAGCTAGAGACAGAGACTGAGAGAGACAGAGGCAGAGACAGAGCGGCAGAGACAGCCTACTCGGGAGGCTGAGGCAGGAGAACTGCTTGAACCAGGAGGCGGGAGAATTGCTTGAACCTGGGAAGTAGAGGTGGAGACAGAGAGAAAGAGGCAGAGACAGAGATAGAGAAGAGACAGAGAGACGGAAAGAGATAGAGGCAGAGACAGAGAGGAAGCAGAGACAGAGAGACAGACACAGAGAAAGGGAAAAAAACAGGGGCAGAGAGACAGAGATAGAGAGACGCAGCCGGAAAGAGGCAGAGACAGAGACAGACAGAGACACAGAAAGAGGCACAAAGAGACAGAGAGAGGCGGAGACAGAGATAGAGACAGAGAGAGAGAGAGAGACAGAAAGAGACACAGTCAGAGAGAAGCAGAGACAGAGAGACAGAGACAAAAGGACAGAGACAGAAGACACAGGAACTAGCAGGGAGAGACAGAGGCCACAAAGACACAGAGACACGGAGAGCTAGAGAGACGGAAGCCAGGGACACGGGGAGAGACGCCCACGCACGCGAGGCAGGAGTGGAGGTCGGTGGGCTGCAGGTGCGCGGAGGTCTGCCCCTCTGCCCCTCTGCCCCTCTGGCCCCAGCTCCGGCAGCCCCAGCCCCGCCCCACCCTCCATCAAGAGGAGAGAAGCCCCCGCCGCCTCCACTATTGATCCACCTTGGTAGCTGTGGCAGAGCCCGCAGGGATGGGGTGGTCTCATCTCCCTCTGCAGCAGCCACAACGCAGGGGGACCCGGCCCAGAGACCCCGACACCTCCGGCCGGCGGCAAGGGCCAGGAGGAGTCCTGTCCCGTCTCTGTCCCTTGGTAATAGGGATGGGGGTCAAGGTCTGGGTCCCCCTTGCCCCCACCCCCTGGTCTGCCCAGGCACCATCTCAGCCTCTGACCCCCTAAAAGGTGTGCATGGAGCATCCTTCCTGCCCCAGGTTCCAGGGCAGGGCGGGGGGGCTGGGCCCCCAGCACATAGTGGGTCTCGACGCCTCTTTGTTCTGGAAACGGAGCGTCCTTGGGGGCCTGAAGCCTGCGCCCTCCCTGCCAGTTCCCAGCGGAAGCCTTGAAGCCGGGCACAGTCAGAACCCACTCATGGGCCCCTGTGGGGCCTGGGCCAACCTCGGTGGCCACACCTGTCAAATGGGGCCGCGTGTCAGCCACAGGGGAGGTGGGGACAGTGACTCCAGGGCCTTGGCCCCTCCTGGCAGGCAAGGACTGAAGTCCAGGCCAGCTTCTGTCCCCCGTCTCCGTAAGGGGTCGGTGTGGGGGTGGGAAGTGACCAGGACCAGCTCGCCCCTGGCTCTGTGAGGCTCGGCTGGGGCAGGACCCCACCAGCTTCCATGTGCTCATGCCTTCTGAGCTCTGCCAACCCGTGTTTCCATCCTTGGGGGGTCATGAGGGCAGGAACCCCCAGACCTGTCACAGACCAGGGCACTGAGGCTGGAGCAGAGACCCCGCCTGTGCCTCCCAAGACTCCCAGCCCTCGCCCTCCAGGGGCATAGGTGCGAAGGGCCACTTGGCCCTCAACATCTAGAGCAGCAAAACCCCCAAACCCAGGGTTCCCCTAAGCCTCACCTAGGGCCTTCCCCACCTCCTGGTGCAGGGTCTCCCTCCCCTCCCCAGCGGCTGGGGCCAGGCTGAGCATAACCTGGGCTCTGGGTCATTCTAGCATGAGGCTTATGCAAGGCACATGGCACAGCCCATGCCCCCAGCCCCACTGCCAGGGCTGTCCCGGCCCGGGGAGAAGGCAGAGCCCCTTGCATTTCGTAATGCCCAAAAAACAAAACAAACAAACAAATTCAAAAATTAACTGAGTGTGGTGGCCCACACCTGGAGTCCCAGCTACTCTGGAGGCTGGGGTGGGAGGATCGCTTGAGCCCGGAAGATCGAGGCCGCAGTCAGCTGTGCTGGCACCACTGCACTCCAGCCTGGGTCATAGAGGGAGACCCAGTCTCAAAAGACAAGGACATTCCGTGCCAAGGAGCCCGTGGCCACGGCTGGGGGTGGCTTTGGAGCATTTGAAGTCACCTCCAATGACCTGGCCCAGGTGCCCCTGCTGGGGGAGGGGAGGCCAGCCACGGTCCAGCAGGCGGACCAGCGTGTTGGGGTGGGGGCACCCAGATCTTGACCCCCATCCCTATTCCCAAAGAGCAGAGACAGGACGGGACTCCTCCTGGCGCTCGACGCCGGCCTGCGGGTGTTGGGGTCCCTGGGCTGGGTCCCCAGCATTGTGGCTGCTGTGGAGCAAGGTGAGGCCACCCCGATCCCCTCCGGCTCCAGCCACGGTGACCAAAGCTGATTCAAGTCCCGACTCGGAGACAGGCCGGATCGGCCGGGAGGTGACACGGTGACACCGAGACTCCCTCGGCTGATGCCATGTAGGGAGGGGGTGACACCCGGAGACCGCCTGGCGAGCCGGACCCAGGAGGGTGGGAGCACCAGGGCCTCCCTTGCTGTGGGGGTTCTCACCCTCAGACAGCGCGGGCCACAGGACCTGGCTCCCAGCCACCCAGAAAGGCTTCGTCAACTAAAGACTGCTTGGCCAACTGTCATCTCCATTAATGCAGAAAAATCATTAGGCACCGGTCCCAAGACCCCGATCGTAAACCGGCCGGTCCCCGGGGCCCTCACCCGGGCGGCAAATGGCATCCAGGGGAGGCCCCGGGCCCCGAGGCGCCCGCCCCGCCCGGCCCTCCGCGCCGAGCCTCTTCCGATCGATTTTATGAAGCAGCTCCGGTTCGTCAATGCTCTTGCTTTATGCCCCTGTTTAAAAATTCTTAATTAAGCAGGTTTTTTCTGTTTACACTTGAACTAATTACACTTTTAAAACCAACAATAAAACATTAGGCCCAGGCTATTAAGGGCTTCGGTGCAGGCCTGCGGCCGGCCCGGGGGCAATTCAGGAACTAGGCCCTTCCATGGGAGATAGGAGTGCCCGGCGGCAGGCGGGTGCCTGGCATCCCTCAAGAGGGTCCCCGGGCCTTATCCACCTTCCTGGAGGGTGGGGAGGGGACAGCAGGCGCCCGGATGAGCCACGCTTCCGCCCGCCCGGCCGATGGCCCTATTGATCACAGCAGCTTCCCCACGGCTCATCTTCTGGGGCATCCTCGGAAGATAAGGTCCGTGCCAGGGAGGGCCCAGGGGTGGCCAGAGCGAGAACCGGAGGGCTGGGAGGGTCTCAGGCGGAAGATTCGGGTGCCCGGTCAGCAGACAGTGACAATGGCCCCTGGACAGTGTCCTGAAGGTCACTCAGTGGCCCTGCCCCAGGGGTGGGAGCCTATTGGGGACTGGGGTGACACGTGTTGGGAACCATTGGCGTTCCCAACAAAGCCCCCCATCCCCTGATGGGCATCTGACGCTCTGTCTGAGCTGGACTGAAGCTGGCCTCCCCTCCCCCCGCAGGGGCACCTGGGCCGGGTCATTGGCAGTGGCTTCAAATGCTCCAAGTGCACCCCCAGCCATGGCTCACAGGTTCCTTGGCACAGAATGTCCTCCACCAATTTCCTTCTCTTTTTATGTCTTGAGACTGGGTCTCCGTCTGTCACCCAGGCTGGAGTGCAGTGGTGCAAGAGTAGCTCTCTGCAGCCTCAACCTCCTGGGCTCAAGCGATCCTCCCACCTCAGCCTCCAGAGTAGCTGGGACCGCAGGTGTGAGCCACCACACTCAGTTAATTTTTGAATTTGTTTGTTTTGTTTTGTTATATGAGATGGGAGTTTCACTCTTGTTGCCCAGGCTGGAGTGCAATGGCACCATCTTGGCTCACTGCAATCTCCACCTCCTGGGCTCAAGCAATTCTCCGGCCTCAGCCTCCCAAGTAGCTGAGATTATGGGCATGAGCCACCAGGCCCGGCTAATTTTTGTATTTTTGGTAGAGACAGGGTTTCACTGTGTTGGTCAGGCTGGTCTCAAACTTCTGACCTCAGGTGATCCACCTGCCTCAGCCTCCCAAAGTGCTGGGATTACAGGCATGAGCCACCGTGCCCATCCCTCATGTTTGAAATTTTTGTACAGATGGGGTCTTACTAGGTTGCCCAGGCTGGTCTCGAAGTCCTGAGCTCAAGCTGTCCTCCCACCTGAGCCTCCCAAAGTGCTGGATTACAGGCGTGAGCCACCACGCCCGGCCAGCGTCCACCAGCCTCAGCCGTCGCTGCCTCCTCCTGTCCCTTAGCCCAGCCTGGCGGCCGCCCCAGAGACCTTCCTGAACCTGACGTGAGCCTCCCAAGCTCCTCAGACTCTAAGAATTTTCGAGGCGTGGGGCTTTCTAGGCTGTACCTGCAAGTTGAGCACTGGTGCCTCGGGGGCTGCTCTGAAGACAGCCATAGGGTCCCCCCGGGGTCCGCTGGGCCTTGGTCTGCCCCCTCTCCATGACCTCTTCTCACCCACAGCCCTACCATCCAGCCCGTGTCCCAGGAGAGATGCTGCCCTCCTTCCCACCCGCCCCTGTGCTCACCTTCTCCAGCATCCTCGGGGGCTCACCCTGAGCCTCCCTCGAAAACACCCCCTCTGCCGTGTCCCCACGTCCCCACCTTCTCCCCACTGCACCTCGAGACCAGGCTCTGAAACGTTCTGTAAAGGATCAGGTAGCCAATGTTTTTTGGTTTTTGAATTGAACAGTCTCTCTCAGGACTACTCAGCTCTGCAGTGGCAGTGAAACCACCACAGTCTGTGAGCGGCCGTGGGTGTGTGTCGATAAAACTTTATTTATAAAAACAGGCCGGCCGGGCGCGGTGGCTCACGCCTGTAATCCCGGCACTTTGGGAGGCCAAGGCGGGTGGATCACCTGAGGTCAGGAGTTCAAGACCATCCAGCCTGATCAACATCGTGAAACCCGGTCTCTACTAAAAATACAAAAATTAGCCGGGCGTGGTGGCGTGCACCTGTAATTCCAGCTACTCGGGAGGCTGAGGCAGGAGAATCGCTTGAACCCGGGAGGCAGAGGTTGCAGTGAGCCGAGATTGCACCACGGCACTCCAGCCTGGCGACAGAGCAAGACTCTGTCTAAAAAAAAATAAAAATAAAATAAAAATGCAAAAATTAGCTGGGCGTGGTGACAGGCACCTGTAATCCCAGCTACCTGGGAGGCTGAGGCGGGAGAATCATTTGAACCCAAGAGGGGAGGGTTGCAGTGAGATGATATTGCACCACTGCACTCCAGCCTGGGTCAGAGGGAGACTCCGTCTCAGAAAAAGAAAAAAAAAAAAACAAGAAAAGAAGTATCATTCAAGGTGCTAACATATAACGCCTTTTTCTGTCTTCTAAGATCTCTCTCAACTTTTCATGGTTTTCTTCAGAGCGCTCCTGTTCTGCATCATTGTACATTTTATTATGTGTATTTTTCAGAGAGGGTCCCACTGTCGCCCAGGCTGGAGTGCAGTGGTGCAGTCACAGCTTGCTCAATCCTTGACTTCCTGGGCTCAAGCGATCCTCCCGGCTCAGCCTGCCAAGTAGCGGCCACCACAGGCACACGCCATCGCTGTGTTCGTCCGTTTTCACGCTGCTGATAAAGACCTGCCCAAGACTGGGAAGGAAGAGGTTTAATGGACTCACGGTTCTACGTGGCTGGGGAGGCCTCACCATCAAGGCGGAAGGCAAGGAGGGGAAGTCAGGCCTTACATGGATGGCAGCAGACAGAGACAGAGCTTGTGCAGGGAAGCGCCCGTGTTTAAACCATCAGATTTCGTGAGACCCCTTCACCATCACGAGAACAGCGTGGAAAAGACACGCCCCATGATTCAGACACCTGCCACAGGGTTCCTCCCACGGCACATGGAAATTGTGGCAGTTGGCCGGGCGCGGTGGCTCACGCCTGTAATCCCAGCACTTTGGGAGGCCGAGGCGGGCAGATCACCAGGTCAGGAGTTTGAGACCAGCCTGGCCAACATGGTGAAACCCCATCTCTACTAAAAATACACACACACACACACACAAAATTAGCTGGGCATGGTGGCACACGCCTGCAGTCCCAGCTACTCGGGAGGCTGAGGCAGGAGAATCGCTTGAACCTGGGAGGCGGAGGTTGCAGTGAGCTGAGATCGTGCCACTACACTCCAGCCTGGAAAACAAGAGTGAAACCACATCTCAAAAAAAAAAAAAAAAAACAAACCAATTAGCTGGGCATGGTGGCATGTGCCTATATAGCCCGCTACTCAGGAGGTTGAGACAGGACAATCGCTTGAACCCGGGAGGCAGAGGTTACAGTGAGCTGAGATTGTGCCACTGCACTCCAGCCTGGGCAACACAGCAAGACTCCATCTGGAAAAAAAAAAAGTATTAGTCTGTTTTCAAGCTGCTGATAAAGACATACTTGAGACTGGGTGATTTATACAGGAGAAAAGGGTTTAATGGACTCACAGTTCCACATGGCTGGAGGAGCCTCAGTCATGGCCGCAGAAGGCAAGGAGGAGCAAGTCACGTCTTACACGGATGGAGGCAGGCAAAGAGAGGGCTTGTGCCGGGAAACGCCCCCACATAGAAGCAGCAGATCGCGTGAGACTTATCCACCGTCACAGGAATAGTACTGGAAAGGCCTGCCCCCACAATTCATTTTTTTTTTAGAGACAGGGTCTCGCTATGTTGCCCAGGCTGGAGTGCAGTGGCTATTCATAGGCACCATCCCACTAATGATCAGCACGGGAGTTTTGACCTGCTCCGTTTCCCACCTGGGCCAGTTCACCCCTCCTTAGGCAACCTGGTGGTCCCCCGCTCCCAGGAGGTCACCACATTGATGCCAAACTTAGTGCGGACACCCGATCGGCATAGCGCGCTACAGCCCAGAACTCCTGGGCTCAAGCGATCCTCCCACCTCAGCCTCCCCAGTAGCTGGGACCACAGGCACCCCACCTGCCCCCATAATTCAATTACCTCACACCGCATCTCTCCCACAGCATGTGGGAATTCGAGCTGAGATGTACAGGGAGTCACAGCCAAACCATATCAAATAATAATAATAATATGGTAAACTTTATGTTACATCAGTTTCACCTGAATTTTTTATTATACTTTATGGATTGATTTACTGATTTACTTTTGAGACAGGGTCTTGCTCTGGCGTTTAGGCTGAAATGGAGTGACACAGTCTCGGCTCACTGCAACCTCGACCTCCTGAGTTCAACTGATCCTCCCGTCAAAGCCTCCGGAATAGCTGGGACCACAGGTATGAACCACCATAACTGGGTTTTGTTTTATTTATTTCTTTTCTTTGAGATGGAGTCTTGCTCTGTCACCCAGGCTGGAGTGCAGTGGCGTGATCTCGGTTCACTGCAACCTCCGCCTCCCGGGTTCAAGTGATTCTCCTGCCTCAGCCTCCCAGGTAGCTGGGACTACAGGAGCATGCCCCCATGCCCAGCTAATTTTTGTATTTTTAGTACAGAGGGGGTTTCACCATGTTGGCCAGGCTAGTCTTGACCTCCCGACCTCATGATCCACCCGCCTTGGCCTCCCAAAGGACTGGGATTACAAGTGTGAGTAACTGAGGCCAGCCTCTTTTTTTTTTTTTTTTTTTTTTGAAACAGAGTCTCACTCTGTCACCCAGACTGGGGTGCAGTGGTGCGATCTCAGCTCACTGCAACCTCCGCCTCTCAGGATCTAGCTATTCTTCTGCTTCTGCCTCCCGAGCAGCTGGGATTACAGGTGTCCGCCACTAACCCCCAGTTAATTTTTGTACTTTTAGTAGAGATGGGGTTTCACCATGTTGGCCAGGCTGGTCTCGAACCCCTGATCTCAAATGATCAAAGTGCCTAGGCTTCCCAAAGTGCTGGGATTACAGGCGTGAGCCACCACACC
>NW_022437017.1:9576424-9580186 GCF_009761245.1 Sapajus apella
TGACCTCGTGATCCACCCGCCTCGGCCTCCCAAAGTGCTAGGATTACAGGCTTGAGCCACTGCGCCTGGCCCATTTTTTTTTTTTTTTTAAGACGGAGTCTCACTCTATCACCAGGCTGGAGTGCAGTGGCATGATCTCAGCTCACTGCAACCTCCAACTCCCGGGTTTAAGAGATTCTCCTGCCTCAGCCTCCTGAGTAGCTGGAATTATAGGCATGTGTCAGGACGCCCGGCTAATATTTGTATTTTTAGTAGAGATGGGGTTTCACCATGTTGGCCAGGCTGGTCTCGAACTCTTGTCCTTGTGATCCATCTGCCTTAGCCTCTCAAAGTGCTGGAATCACAGGTGTGAGCCACTGTGCCTGGCTGATTTTACCTTTTTTTTTTTTTTTTTTTTTTTTGAGACAGAGTCTCTTTCTGTTGTCCAGGCTGGAGTGCAGTGGTGCCATCTCAGCTCTCTGCACCCTCTACCTCTCAGCTTCAAGTGATTCTCCTGCCTTAGCCTCCTGAGTAGCTGAGACTGCAGGCGTTCACCACCACATCCAGCTAATTTTTGCATTTTTAAGAGATAGGGTTTCCCCATGTTACCCAGGCTGCTCTCCAAGTCCGGCCTCAGGTGATCCGCCCACCTCCGCCTCCCAAAGTGCTGGGATTACAGGCAGGAGCCACTGTGCGTGGCCCTATATTTTCCATTTTTTAATTGCCCTTTTTTTTTTTTTTTTTTGAGACAGAGTTTTGCTCTGTTGCCCAGGCTGGAGTGAAGTGGTGTGATCTCGACTCACTGCAACCTCTGCCTCCTGGGGTTCAAGCGATTCTCCTGCCTTGGCCTCCAGAATAGCTGGGATTACAGGCACTTGCCAGCACGCCTGGCTGATTTTTTGTATTTTTAGGAGAGACGGGGTGCAGTGGGGACCTCTGAATGGGGACAGCCTAAACAAAGGGGCAGGCGGGCATGGGGTCCTCCCACGCCTCTCCACACGCAGAGGCTCCTGCTCCTTCCAGAAGGGCTGCCTGGATTTTCAAGGCAGGTACAGATCATGGTTTCTGTCTCTTCCTGACAGGGAGGCTCCCCTGCATTTTGGCCACCAGCTGTCCAGGGCCCCCTTCCTTCTCATGGACCTGGGACAAGTGAGGGGCTCAGGTGAGTTAACATCTGACTAAGGATGAGTCTCTCTCCTCCTGGCAGGGCCCTGGGTGAGACCCCCATCAGGGGTTGCCAGCCGCTGGTCAATCCCAAGTCTGCCCTGGGGCTGCAGGATTGCAGGGTGGGGTGCGTTCCTGGGCTGAGGGCAGCTGATTCTGTTTTGGGGGAAGAGCCACTCTGGGCAGACCCCTGTGTCCAGCGTGGCCCAGCTGGTGGGGAGGACGGTCTTCAAGTCACAGTGGGCCCCTGCCCCGTGTGGGGAGGGACAGAGGGCACGGCAGGTGGATGGCAGCAGGTGGGGAGCCTGGGGACCCCTTGGGGACAGGCACGTGGCAGGGGACACTGGCTTGGGGTGGAGGTCACGGCTGGAGACGAGGGACATTCCCAGCAGCCTGGGGCGGGGGCTCCACAGGGGCCAGTCCAAGCCTCCTGCCAGCGGCCAGCCTAGCTTTCTGGCCCAGGCATCTTCCAGAGTCTGGGGCGGGGGGAGCATTTCTGAGAAGGGAAAGAGTCCCTCAGGGTCTCGGGGTTTCTGAGAACCGTTTCCACCTCTTCTCAGAAGTGCCTCCCCCAGATCCATCCCCGGGCCCCAGTCTGACAGGCATTAAACCTCCACTCCAGGGATCTGGGAGGGGGTGAGCTCCCCGTCCCTGGGGAGTGCAAGAGGCGCGGAGATGGAGGCCAGGCTGGGGACGAAGACTTCCTCCGAGCCGGTGGGGGTCTGTTCCCAGCTCAGACAGGAGCACGAAAGTCAGCTATGGCCCCTTCAGTGTTGGGGAAACTGAGACGCAAAGACGAGATGACCCGCTCAAGCCACGAGCTGGAGTTCAGAGAGGGGAACCGAGTGGGGGGGGGCGTGGCCTCATCAGGGAGCAACTGACGAGGGCGGAGCGCATGGGCGGGGCTTTGTGGGTGGGGTAGATGGGCGTGGTTTCAGTGGAGAGCGTGTGAGTGGGCGTGGCTTTGGTGTAGGGGCTGAGGCTGTGGGCGTGGCTTTTATGGAGGAGTGCGGTCTGCTTGTGGCTGGCTGACGGCGGTGGTAGGTGGGCGTGGCTTTGTGGAGGGCGTGGTGCGAGGGCGTGGTTTTGGTATAGGCCCTTAGGTGTGGGCGTGGCTTTGTGGAGGGGCGTGGTCTCCGTGTGGCTTGCTTTCTCCGGGGGCTTGGCCCCAGGTCCCCTAGAGGAAAGAGGACTTTTGCAACCTCCCTCCCTCCATTCCACGTCCAGGCCCTGGAGAAGCGACACACAACGAAGTCAGCCGGCCTCTCCGTGCAGGAGCCGAGGGCCTAGCGAGGCGGGGGGTGTGGACCGCGGCGGTGGTTCATTGGACACGGACTAACTTCATTCTCGCCACCCACCCCGTGACTTGCTGGTTTGGAACTGCACCCTACTTCACCCTCGCTGCAAATCACCTGCCTCGCATATGGGGAAACTGAGGCTCTGAGAAGCCAAGCGGCTTGTCCGAGGCCCACAGAGGGTCTGAACTCGGGTCCGGCTGCCTCTAGAAGGTTTACAGAGAACCCGGGTTCAGCCTCGCGCAGACGATCAATTTCCCAACTCCTACAAAGTCGTCCTCAAACTGCCAACCTCCTTCCTACCAGGCGGCTCCAGAAAGAAATGCCCCCCGTCTGTTGGGGCTGTAATCCTAGCACTTTGGGAGGCCCAGATCAGGAGATCGAGACCATGCTGGCTAACACGATGAAACCCGATCTCTACTAAAAATACAACAAATTAGGGCTTGGTGGCACGCGCGTGTAATCCCAGCTACTCAGGAGGCCGAGGCAGGAGAATCGCTTGAACCCGGGAGGCGGAGGTTGCAGTGAGCTGAGATCGCGCCATTGCACTCCAGCCTGGGCCACAGAGTGAGACTCCCTCTCAAAAAAGAAAACGAATGCCCCCTGTCTGTCGGGCGCGGTGGCTCACGCCTGTAATCTCAGCACCTTGGGAGGCTCCGGTGGGAGGATCATGAAGTCAAGAGATGGAGACCATCCTGCCCAACATGGTGAAACCCTGTCTCTACAAAACAAAACAAAAATTAGCTCGGCATGGTGGCACGCATCTGTAGTCGGGAGGCTGAGGCAGGAGAATCACTTGAACCCAGGAGGCGGATGTTGCAGTGAGCCAAGATGGTGCCACTGCGCTCCAGCCCCGGGAGAGAAATTCCACCTCAAAAAAGAAAAAAAAAAAGGCCGGGTGCAGTGCCTCACACCCGTAATCCCAGCACTTTGGGAGGCCAAGGCAGGCAGATCGTGAGGTCAGGCATTACAGACCATCCTGGCCAACATGGTGAAACCTGGTCTTTACTAAAAATACAAAAGTAAGCCAGGTGTGGTGGTGCAATCCTGTAATCCCAGCTACTCAGGAGGCTGAGGCAGGAGAATCGCTTGAACCCAGGAGGCGGAGGTTGCAGTGAGCCAAGATTGCACCATTACACTCCAGCCTGGGTAATACAGTGACACTGTGTTTAAAAATAAAAAAAAAAATTACAATCCGGAGAAGGGCCAAAAAAAAAGAAAAAAAAATCAGTTAGAGGCTGGGCGCGGTGGCTCACGCCTATAATCCAAGTACTTTGGAGGCCAAGGCGGGTGGATCACCTGAGGTCGGGAGTTCAAGACCAGC
>NW_022437017.1:9580286-9596955 GCF_009761245.1 Sapajus apella
AAAGAAAAAAAAATCAGTTAGGACTGGTGATGTGTACCTGCGGTCCCGGCTCCTCTGGAGGCTGAGGTGGGAGGATCTCTTGGGCCCAGGAGGTCGAGGCTGGCACAGTGGGCTGTGCTTGTGCCACCGCACTCCAGCCTGGGAGACAGGGTGAGACCCTGTCTCAAAACGAAAAACAAAAACATCTGTTCCTAGTCCGGCGTCTTCTGCCTGTCTCTGCAGGCTTTCACAGCACCCCTGGTTTCCAGCCTGGATGCTGCTCCCAGACCTCCTCCTGCCCTCCAGGTGATCCCAGGAATGAATTTTTTTTTTTTTTTTGACGGAGTTTCACTCTTGTCACTCAGGTTGGAGTGCGGTGGCATGATCTCGGCCCACTGCAACCTCCACCTCTGAGGTTCAAGCGATTCTCCCGCCTCAGCCTCCCAAGTAGCTGGGATTACAGGTGCACGCCACCACCACGCCAGGCTAATTTTTGTATTTTTAGTAGAGACGGGGTTTCACCGTGTTTGTCAGGCTGGTCTTGAACTCCTGACCTCAGGTGATCCGTCCACCTTGGCCTCCCAGTGTGCTGGGATCACAGGTGTGAGCCACCTCGTCCGGCCCCTCCGTGGTGTTCTAATTAGACATTCATTTGTTTTCTCTTCCACGAGAACAGGTCACATCCAGTGTGATCACCACAGTGCCCGAGGCCTCTGCCCGGGGGTTAGTGCGCAGCAGGGATTCGAGAGCTTTGTGTATCAGGTCTGAGCCCTGAGTTAAAAATAAATAAATAAATAAATAAAAATGAAAAGCTTTGTGTAGACATTCGGGAATGTGGGTTTTGGTCCCACTCAGAGGAGGGGCCTCTAGACCTCAGGGGCACGAATGTCAGCCTGGCTGGGCTCATCCAGAGAGGCCCCCCGTGAACTGCCTGCCCCCGGCACCTCCTGGAATCCCCCCTGCCCCTACATTCAAGCCCGTGGATGCCTGCAGGCTGGGTTGCAGGGCCTTCCGTGGATGCCTGAAGGCTGGGGTGCAGGGCCTTCCACCCCACCTCTCCTGCGTCCTGCCTGGGTGAGACGTGGCAGGTATGCCATCTCTACCACAGGAGGTGCACAGCCCATAACCACAAAATCCCAGACCCTTGGGGCAAGGGGTTCTGGGGCTCATTACTGGATTAAATCCAGACAAAGCCATTTACCGGTGGTGGGACCTCTCACGAGTCTCTCAATGCTGGAAAAAGGGAGAAGGACAGAAAGCCTTGCAAGCCCCTTGTGGGGATTAAAGTAAATGATACAGCCCGGGCGAGGTGGCTCACACCTGGAATCCCAGCACTCTGGGCGGCCCAGGCAGATGGATCTCTAAAAGATGGGAGTTCGAGACCAGCCTGGCCAACATGGTAAAATCCTGTCTGTACCAAAAAATACAAAAATTAGCCGGGCATGGTGGCACACACCTGTAGTTGAGGAAGCTGAGAGGTGGGAGGATCTCTTGAGCCCAGGAGGTTGAGGCTGCAGTGAGCCAGGATTGCACCACTGCCCTCCAACCTGGGTGGCAGAGCAAGACACTGTCTCAAAAAAATTTAATTTAGGCTGGGTGTAGTGGTTCATGCCTATAATCCCAGCACTTTGGGAGGCCGAGGCGGGTGGATCACAAGGTCAAGAGATCAAGGCCATCCTGGCCAACATGGTGAAACCCTGTCTCTTTAAAAAAAATAAAATTAAAAAAAAAATTTTAATTTAATTTAATTTAAAAATAGGCTGGGCGTGGTGGCTCACGCCTGTAATCCTAACACTTTGGGAGGCCAAGGTGGGCAGATTGCCTGAGGTCAGGAGTTTGAGACCAGCCTGGCCAACATGGAAAAACCCTGTCTCTACTACGAATACAAAAATTAGCCAGGCGTGGTGGCAGGTGCTTGTAATCCCAGCTACTTGGGAGGCTGAGGCACGAGAATCGCTTGAACCCGAGAGGCGGAGGTTGCAGTGAGCCGAGATCGTGCCACTGCACTCCAGCCTGGGGGCAAGAGTAAGACTTTGTCTCAAAAAAATAAATAAATAAATTAGTTGAGATTTAGCACTGGGGTCAGTCACATGACCCAACACGGTGGTCGTTATACTGTTTTTCTTGTTTTGTTTTCAATACAGAGTCTCACTCCGTCACCCGGCTGATGTGCAGTGGTGCGATCACGGCTCACAGTAGCCTCTCTCTCTGGACCCAAGTGATCCTCCCACCTCGGCCTCCTGAGTAGCTGGGACTACAAGCATGCACCACCATGTTCTGCTAATTGTTTTTTAAATGTTTTGTTCAGCGGGTCTCGCTCTGTTGCCCAGGCTGGTTTGCAACGCCCAGGCCCGGGGGTTACCCCCACCTCAGCCTCCCATGGCGCCAGGATTGCCGGTGTGAGCCACTGCGCCTGGCCAAGCTGTTATCGTTAGCTGTTTTCCAGGCCCTTTGCCAATTTGCTTGCATGGGAGCATGGCCCCATCCTGTAGATGTGGAAACTGAGGCTCAGAGGGCAGCCGGCACCCATCCAGACTCCCGCGGCCGCCTTCCCCTGGCTGGCCGCGCCGGGTTGGAGAAGATGAAGCTGTGAGCCGTTATCAGCGGGGGCTGTGGTGACGGATGAGATGGAGAATTCCTGGCCGTTGCCGAGCCGCCCCATCGATCGGGCATTTCAGCCTCCGTGGCCGGCCACGATTAATTTATGTGGGACTGGAGAACACTAATTAAGTCTGTTTAAGAGGAAGTTAACTTTAATGCCCTGACCGCCCGCCTTAAGCACCATCAGAGTGGCTGAGAGGTTCTGCCCATGCGGGAGGGCCACGCCAGACTCGGTGATACTTCCTCCGGGGACTGCCTGGTGCCCAGCCTGGGATGGAACCCACACTGGCCCATCCCACGCTGTCGGGTCACCAAGAGCCGGCTCCCAGCCCCTGATGGCTTCAGCAGCTTCCACCAGTGCAGACAGGCAGGGGAGCCCCTGACTTGAGAGCCTGGGACTGGCCTGTGGGGCTGGCCTCCTACTGCGTGCCCACCAGCCTTCGTGTGATCTCGCCTCTAGGGCGGAGGCCGAAGACTGGCACACAGTAGGTGCTCAATCCATGCTTGCCAGACCAGAGCTTGCTCATGGAATCCTGAATGCTCCCACTGGAACTCAGTGGAGCGACCACTCTTAAGATCAGTTGGGGCCTGGCCCTCCACCTGCCTGAAACCCTGTGTGGCTCCCCAGGGCCCTCTGGAGCTCAGAATCCCTAACTGGAACTTTGTGAGGCTGAGGCAGGACCATCCCTTGAGGCCAGGAGCTCAAGACCAGCCTGGGCAACATAGTGAGACCCCCTCTCTACAAAAAATTAAGAAATTACCCTGCAGCAGACACGGTGGCTCACACGTGTAATCCCAGCACTTTATTATATATTTATTTATTTATTTATTTTAGAGACAGGGTTCCACCATGTTGATCAGACTGGTCTTGAACTCCTGACCTCAGGTGATCTGCCCGCCTCGGCCTCCCAAAGTGCTGAGATTACAGGCGTGAGCCACTGTGCCTGTCCAACCCCAGAACTTTGGGAGGCCAAGGTGAGCACGTCACGTGAGGTCAGGAGTTCAAGACCAGCCTGACCAACACGGAGATACCCCGTCTCTACTATAAATACAAAATTAGCTGGGTGTGGTGGCGCACGCCTGTCATCCCAGCTACTTGAGAGGCTGAGAAAGGGGAATCACTTGAATCCAAGAGACGGAGGTTGCAGTGAGCCAAGATCGTGCCATTGCACTCCAGCCTGGGCAACAAGAGCAAAACTCTGTCTCAATAAAAAGAGAGAGAGAGAGAGAGAAGGGGGGGGAGGGAAAAGAAATAACCCTTCTATGGTAGTGTCTGTAGTTCCAGCTACTCAGGAGGCTGAAGCGGGAGTGTCGCTGGAGCCAGGAGGTCGGGGCTGCAGGGAGCTGAGATCCAGCCGCAGCACTCCAGCCCGGAGGAGTCTCTAGGGCTGCCCCTTCACAACTCCGAGGCTTTGCACATGCTGGTGTCTCTACCAGAGGTTCCTTCCTGCTTCCCTTAGCCGATGTCCCCCCACTCATCCTCCAGACCCCACTCCCCGAAGCCCTCCCATCCCGCCAGGCCAAGCCCCCAGCCCCTCTGCCCCTGGTCCCCAATCTTGAGTCTCCCGCTGTGATCCCACCCTAACCCCACAGAGCCAGGAATGCCAGTGTCCAGCTGTCTCCAGACCATGCTCAGGACGCACCTACTCAGCCTCCAAATCCCCCAAGGTGGGGTCTGTGCCCAGAGGGGCTCAGACCACGCTGGTGTCTGAATGAGTGAATGAATGAATGAATGAATGACACAGTTCACATGACAGCCCTGTAGTCAGGTTTTACCATTACCATCATCATTATTATTTTAAGACAGGGTCTTGCTCTGTTACCCAGGCTGGAGGGCAGTGGTGCAATCATAGTTCACTGCAGCCTCGACCTTCCGGGCTCAGGCGATCCCTCCACCTCAGAGTACCTGGGACTCCAGATGCGTGCCTGGCTAATTTTTTTGTGTTGTTATTAGAGACGAGGGGTCTCCCTATGTTGCCCAGGCTGGTCTCAAACTCCTGGGCTCAAGCAATCCTCCTGCCTCAGCCCCCCAAAGTGCTGGGATTACAGGTGTGAGCTACCACACACGGCCTTATTATTAATTTTACTATTTTATTGTTATTTTGTTATTGAGACAGAGTCACGCTCTGTCGCCCAGGCTGGAGTGCAGTGGCGCAATCTCGGCTCACTGGAACCTCTGCCTCTCAGGTTCAAGTGATTCTCCTGCCTCAGCCTCCCGAGTAGCTGGGACTACAGGCACCCGCCACCCCTCCCGGCTAATTTTTGTATTTTTAGTAAAGACAGGGTTTCACCGTGATGGTCCGTCTGGTCTTGAACTCCTGGCCTCAGGTGATCCACTTGCCTTGACCTCCCAAAGTGCTGAGATTACAGGCGTGAGCCACCACACTAAGCCTTATATTATTATCTGTGCTGGCTGACTGCTGCCCCTCAGTTTCCTCATGTATAAAATGGGTGGTGGCCAGGTGTGGTGGCTCCCAGCACTTTGGGAGGCCAAGGCGGGCAGATCACCTGAGGTCAGGAGTTCGAGACCAGTCTGGCCAACATGGTGGAACCCCATCTCTCCTAAAAATACAAGAATTAGCAGGCGTGGTGGCAGAATCCCAGCTACTCAGGAGGCTGAGGCAGGAGAATGGGCTTGAACTGGGGAGGCGGAGGTTACAGTGAGCCAGGTTCTCGCCACTGCACTTCAGCCTGGGAGACAGAGCAAGACTCTGTCTCAAAAAAAAAAAAAAAAAAACCGGCCTGGATATTGGGAGGCCAAGGCAGGAGGATCACTTGAGGCCAGGAGTTCGAGACCAGCCTGGGCAACATAGTGAGACCCCCCCCATCGCTACAAAAAATTTAAAAATCAACTGGGAGTGGTGCAGTGCACCTGTGGTAGTAGCACTCGGGAGGCTGAGGCAGGAGGATTGCTTGGGTCAGGGAGGTGGAGGCTGCAGTGAGCCATGATTGCACCACCACACTCCAGCCTGGGAGACAAAGCAAGACCTGTCTCAAAATAAACCAACGAAAACCCAGATACCTGGAGGCGGCGCCCTGAGCCGCAGGGAACCGTCAGCTGCAGCCGTGCTGAAATTAGTGGGGGGGGGGGGGGCAGGAGCCAAAACACCGGGCCCCACGGATGCCTGCTGCAAGGGCAGCGGCTACTGGGAGCCACCTGCTCTCTGACACAGACCAAGGTGAGGCTGGAGGAAAAACAGACGATCAACAGCTCGACTCGTGAATCACCAGGAAGGTCTCGGAGGGAAATCAAACAGGGTCGCGGGCGGTGGGGAGGTGATGGGTGCTGGGATCCGCGAGGTTTGGAGAAGGCACTCCTGGGGGAGATGACCCTGATGCTGAGACCCCAGGGAGCCAGAAGGAGATGCGGAAGGGCAGCTCCCGGGTAAGGGCACAGCAAGGGCAGAGGCCCTGTCGGGAGGGAGCTGGGAAGGTTCCGGCAGCGGCCGTGAGCAAAGGGCGACAGCAAGTGGGGAGTGAGCGAAGCCAGAGCCGCAGAGGTCAGCCAGGTCGGATGAGTGTGGGTTTTCTCTTCAGGGCACTGGGGAGCCATGGACGATTCTTGAGCAGGGTAGGGCTGTCATATGATTATTTATTTATTTATTTACTTATTTATTATGCTTACTTTCATTTTTATGTCTTTGAGAGAGTCCTACTCTGTTGCCCAGGCTGTGCAGTGGCCTGATCTCAGCTCACTGCAACCTCCGCCTCCCGGGTTCAAGCGATTCTCCTGCCTCAGCCTCCCAAGTAGCTGGGACTACAGGCGCCCGTCACCATGCCCGGCTAATTTTTGTATTTTTAGTAAAGATAGGGTTTCGCCATGTGGGCCAGGCTGGTCTCAAACTCCTAACCTCAAGTGATCGGCCTGTCTCAGCCTCCCAAAGTGCTGGGATCACAGGCGTGATTTTTTTTTCTGGACGCAGGGTCTTGCTGTGCTGTCCAGGCTGGAGTGCGGTGGTGCAGTCCTGGCTCACTGCAGCCTCCACCTCCCAGGCTCAAGAGAGCTTCCACCTCAGCCTCCCCAGTAGCTGGGACCAAAGGCACACCCTACCACACCCAGCTAAAAAATGTTTGGTATTTTAAATTAATTAATTTATTTTTAATTATTTTATTTTATTTTATTTTTTTATTTTATTTTTATTTATTTATTTTTTTTTGAGACGGAGTTTTGCTCTTGTTACCCAGGCTGGAGTGCAATGGCGCGATCTCGGCTCACCGCAACCTCCGCCTCCTGGGTTCAGGCAATTCTCCTGCCTCAGCCTCCTGAGTAGCTGGGATTACAGGCACGCGCCACCATGCCCAGCTAATTTTTTGTATTTTTAGTAGAGACGGGGTTTCACCATGTTGACCAGGATGGTCTCGATCTCTTGACCTCGTGATCCACCCGCCTCGGCCTCCCAAAGTGCTGGGATTACAGGCTTGAGCCACCGCGCCCGGCCCATTTTATTTTATTTTTTAACAAGACGGGGTTTCACCATGTTGGTCAGGCCGGTCTTGAACTCCCAACCTCAGGTGATCCGCCCGCCTTGGCCTCCAAAGCGCTTGGATTACAGGCGTGAGCCACCACGCCCAGCCTGATTTTTTTATTTTTGAGACAGAGAGTCTCACTCTTTTGTCCAGGCTGGAGTGCAATGGCGTGATCTCGGCTCACTGAAGCCTCCACCTCCTGGGTTCAAGTGATTCTCCTGCCTCAGCCTCCCGAGTAGCCGCGACTGCAGGTGCCCACCACCACACCCGGCTAATTTTTGTATTTTTAGTAGAGACGGGGTTTTGGGCCAGGCGAAGTGGCTCACGCCTATAATCCCAGCACTCTGGGAGGCCAAGGTGGGTGGATCACCTGAGGTCAGGAGTTCAAGACCAGCCTGGCCAACATGGTGAAACCCTGTCTCTAAAATAAATAAATAAATAAATAAATAAAGAGACGGGGTTTCATCATGTTGACCAGTCTGGCCTCAAACTCCTGGCTTAATGTGATCCACCCACCTCGGCCTCCCCAAGTGCTGGGATCACATGTAAGCCCCTGCCCTTGGCCTGTATTAAAAACAATTTTTTTTTTTTTTTTGGTAGAGATGGGGTCTGGATGTTGCCCAGACTGTCCTCAAAGCCCTGGGCTCACGTCCTCCTCCGGCCTCGACCTCCCAAAGTGCTGGGATCACAGGCATGTACCGCCACGCCCGGCCCACGTTTCTTGAGACCACCCCGAGACCCAAATCTGAGCCCCCTTCCTGCACTCCCGGCCCCACCACCAACTAGCCTCCCTCTCAGGCGACATCTTCATTACGGAGCTGAGTTGTTTAAATAAATGAATTAATATTGACGAACCATCAGTGACCTAATAAATGATTAGTTAAGGTGCACATACATCACGCCGCGGGGACGCCAGGAGCCCTTAATTACTGCTGCGGAGGGGCCGGCAGGGCCACGGCCACTGCCCTGCACCCCGGGTCCCCAGACCCCTGCCCAGCCGTCGGCTGCCCCTGGGGTCACAGGGGCTGGGCAGGAAGGCAAGCCTTGCCAGTCTCTCCCTGTCTCTCCATCTCTGACACCGTCTCCAGGCAGAGATCATCTGAGGGGCCTGGACAGCCTCAACCCAGCCCATGAGCCTCCCCACCTGCCCCCACCATCTCTTCCCTGGAAGCCACCAGGGCTGGTGGCTGAAAAAACATGACTTTAGGGCCGGGCGCAACAGCTCACACGTGCAATCCCAGCACTTTGGGAGGCTGAGGCAGGGGGATCACCTGAGGTGAGGAGTTTGAGACCGGCCTGGCCAAGATGGTGACACCCCGTCTTTACTAAAAATACAAAAATTAGCCAGGCGTGGTGGCGCACGCCTGCAGTCCCAGCTACTCCGTGGGCTGAGGCAGGAGAATCGCTTGAACCCGGGAGGCAGAGGCTGTAGTGAGCTGAGATGGCACCACTGCTTTGCAGCCTGGGTCACAAGGGCACCCAGAGCTTTGGGAGTCCAACACAGGGGCCTCACTCGAGTCCAGGAGGTCAAGACCAGCCTGGGCAACATAGCAAGACCTCTCTCTCTCTCTCTCTTTTTTTTTTTTTTTTTTATGTTTTTTTTAGAATGAGTCTTGCTGTGTCACCCAGGCCGGAGTGCAGTGGTAGGATCTCGGCTCACTGCAACCTCCGCTTCCCAGGTTCAAGCGATTCTCCTGCCTCAGCCTCCTGAGTAGCTGGGATTACAGGTGCAAGCCAACGCGCCCAGCTAATCTGGAAGACTATCTCTTAAAAAAGGGGGGCGTGGTGGCCCACGCCTGTAATCCTAGCGCTCTGTGAGGCCGAGGAGGGTGGATCACGAGGTGACAAGTTCAAGACCAGCCTGGCCAAGATGGTGAAACCCCGTCTCTACTAAAAATACAAAAAATTAGCCGGGCGCGGTGGCATGCCCCTGTAATCCCAGTGACTCTGGAGGCTGAGGTGGGAGAATCACTTGAACCCGGGAGGCGGAGGTTGCGGTGAGCGGAGATGGCACTACTTCACTCAGCCTGGGTGACGGAGCAAGACTCCGTCTCAAAACAAACAAACGAAAAGGAATCATGACTCTGTTCACAACAGCCTCCCGGGTGCACACCAGAAAAGGACGCCCGTCCTCAACGCAGCCCGCAGGACCCTGTGTGGCCCGCCCAGCATCTCATCTTCCTTCCCCAGGGCCTGGTTCCGGCCTCAGGACGGCTGTCCGGCTCCCCCCTGTACCAGGAGTGCCACCCACTCTCTGGGCTCCTGCTCACCTCAGGCCACAGCTCAAGTGTCCCCTCCTCCAGGAAGCCCTCCTTGACTCCAGCGCCCCCCTGCCCCCCCGTGCTGGGCCCTCGTCAGCTGCCTTGGGGGGTCACTGTCTCCACCCGCCGGCCCCACGCAGGGCTAGGATGCTGTATTTAGGGGTCCTCTTGTTGAACGCCCCTCCTTCTCCGCCCTGAAGCCCTGGGAGGGCAGTGCAGAGCCTGGCAGGGTCCCTGCTGGGTCGGGCGTGGAGTTGGCTTTGGTGAAGTGCACTGAGGTGTGCCTAGGACCGAAGCCTCGTGCAGATCCTGGCCTCGCTTTCCCCGTCTGTCCAGCGGGAAGTCACCCTGACCATGTGCCTGCCCCCCTCGCACTCAAAGATGATGCTTCCGGCCGGGAGGTGCAGGCCGAGCCCCTCCCTGCCCCTGCTGTCATCCAGGCTGGGAAGAAGGGCGGGAGGAGCGCTTGGGGTGTACCATGGGGGAGGTGGTCCCAGCCCCAGCCCCTGGCCTGAGGCATCACCACACCCTGAAGACCACAGGAGGGACGTCCAGGCGCTAGCAGCCTTTATCCCTCCTCCGGCACCGCTGCCCTGCCGTGCCTCAGTTTCCCCAGCAGATGGGGGGATCTCTGCACAGATCTGGCGGAAGTTAGTTAGGGCTGAGGGGTTGGTCTTGGTTAGCCTGGGGTGTCTGCCCGTGATGGTCGCTGGGCTCTCAGGGAGTCCAGGCTCAGGGGACCGGGCCAGACACGGACGCTCCCAGATTTCAAGGGCAGGGCAGGGCTCACAGAGGGCAGCGGCCGGCCAAGGCCATGAGGCCTGCTCGGGTTGGGGGACAGGGTGGAGTTGGGGCATCTAGGAGCTTCTTGAGTCTCTCCGTCTCCCAGCACAAGGACCACTGAGGCCATCGGGTGCAATGCCCCCACCCCCATGAGGCCCTTCCCAGCAGGGCAGGGGGCACCTGGAGAGGCCAGGGCTGAGGGCGGGCGGGGAGGGGCCGGGGAGCTGGGAGGGGAGAGATGTGGGAGGAGAGGGGCAGAGGCAGAGATGGGAGCACTAAGAGAGAGCTGGAGAGACGAAGACAGACAGAGACAGAGAGGGACGGGGGGTGAGGAGGGGGCGAGAAGAGAGATGAAGGAAGAGGAAGAGACGGACATGGAGACAGAGGCACAAGAGATGGAGAGAGACAGAGACAGATGGAGAGATGACGATGGGGAGAGACAGAGACAGACAGTGGCAGAGATGAAAAAGAGAGACACAGAGACAGATGGAGACAGGGATGGAGAGAAAGACAGATGCAGAAAGTAAGAGACAGACATGGAAAGAGAAAGAGATGGAGAGAGGGAGGGAGACTGATGGAGAGGGACAGAGAGAGAGATGAGGGAGACAGAGGAGAGGCAGGGCTGGAAGAGGCTGGGCACACAGGCTCGTCCTTCGGGATGTCCGGCTTTGGGGGCTGAGGGGAGACTGGGGGGGGACATGGGTGGGCCCCCATCCCTGCTCTGGCCCCCCGGAGGCTGAGATGCCCTGGCAACCCTCTCCAGCAGAAGGAATCACCTGCTTCCACCCCTAAGCGTGGCCTCCCCGACATTCCTCTCCTGAGCTCCCTCCTCCCCTGGCCTCCTGTCCATGGTGGGGTCTTCCCCCAGCTCGTCCCTACTGAAGCGGTCCCAGGCAGCACTGTGTGGTTGTAGCTCAGACCAGCCACATCCCATCCTCCTGCCTGGAACCTGCAGGGTGGGTCTTGGCCTTCCGGCTCCTCATCAAAGCTCTGGGGAAAGCCCAGGTCCCTCCAGGGGCTCCGCGCCTCGGTTTCCTCCCATTCAGAGCCTCAGAAATACATGCCCAGGCCCCTTTGCTAGGAGGCAGCCTGAGATTCAGACACAGATGGGTGAGGTCTGGCGCGGTGGCTCAGGCCTGTAATCCCAGCACTTTGGGAGGCCAAGGCAGGACAATCACCTGAGGTCAGGAGTTCCAGACCAGCCTGGCCAACATGGTGAAACCCCGACTCTACTAAAAATTTAGAAATTAGCTGGGCGTGGTGGTGGGCGCCTGTAATCCCAGCTACTAGGGAGGCTAAGGCAGGAGAATCACTTGAACCCAGGAGATGGAGGTTGCAGAGAGCTGAGATGGCACCACTGCACTCCAGCCTGGGCAACAGAGCGAGACTCTGTCTAAAAAAAAAAAAAAAAAGATGGGTCTGGGTTTAGAATCTCATCTTCTGGGCTCTTCGGCCTCAGACAAGGTCCTCCACCTCCTATGTCCTCAGTTTCCCCCTCTGTAGACCAGGTCAGTCAAATTCCCTGCCTCACAGGCTGCTGGGAGGATGAAGACAGTATTGGTGCATACAGTCGGTGCTCCACAATGTTAGGGAAGATGGAAGAATAGAGGTTATCGGGGACGATGGGGCTGGGAGGGTCATCCAGACCCAAATGAAGTCCAGTCTAAGTGGTTTGGATTTAATCTTCTGCTGTTGCCAAATACTGTCATTTGGTCAGTCAATAAACGTTGGCAGTGGGATCATTGCGATTGGGTCTCTGGGGGTGCATCTGGGTGAATGTGGGTGGGGGCTGGAATCAGCTCCTACTGAGCCAAAATTGGGGGGGCGGTTCAGGGCCTGGCACACAGTGGGTGTGCAATGAATGTGTGCTTGCCCACCCCCCAACCCCCATGGGCACAGGGTCTCATGTGGGAGCAAAGAGCCACGGAGTGGGAGGGAAGCTGGTCCTGGGCACTGCCCATGAGCACCCCACTCATGCTTGTGGGCCAGGGGTCTTTCTGCAGAGGCTCAGAAATGGGAGGTGGAGGGGCCTCCTCCCGGCCCCACCCATCCGCTGGCCCAGCCTTTCCTCCCACACTCCGGGGTAGATCTGCTTTAGCTCGAGCACCTCCCAGGGGCCTTTGGGGGTGCAGAAGCGGTTATGGTGAATGGAGGGGGTGGTCCCCAGCTCCCCCCACAACCTGTCCCTTCCCTTCCTTCTACGGTGACCCCACTAGGGAGGCTCCTGGGAGCGAGCCAGAGCCCCTCTGGCTTGTATGAGCTCCAGCCTCAGTTTCCCCATCTGTACAACGTGATCAGGGCCTCTGCCACTCTAAGTGTTGGGGTGAGGACCAGATTCAACGTGCATAGAGGCTTGGAGGCACAGCAGGAGCCAGTCAGGAGCCATCTCGGCTCACTGCAGCCTACGCCTCCCGGGTTCAAGCGATCCTCCTGCCTCAGCCTCCCTGCGAATTTTTGTCCTTTCAGCAGAGACAGTTTCACCCTGTTGGTTCAGGCTGGTCTCGAACTCCTGACCTCAGGTGATCCGCCCGCCTGGGCCTCCCAAAGTGCTGGGATGACACGTCAGCCCCCACCAGGCCCGGCCCGTGGTTTTCTTTTTATAGGAAACGCTGATTGGAGGAACGCGCCCCGCGCATGCGCGGCACACAGTAGGCGCTCAATACATGCAGCTGGGTGAGTCCACGCGTCTTCCTGGGTCTGCGGCTCCGCGGAAGGGCGCTCTCCTCTCTCGGCGCCTCAATTTCCAAACCCACAAAACGGGGGGGGGGGCCCCGGTTCCCCATCCCCCGCCCGGGGAGCGCAGGGCCGCGCGGCACCCACAAGCCCGCGGGAACGCGCCCCCGGGCCCCGGCCCAGCGCCCTCCCCGCCCGGCCGCGGTTCCCAGCCGGGATCATCTAATCGCGCTTCCGAGGCTGCGATCGATAACCCCGAGGAGGCGCCAAAACGAGGCTCTTAAAGGGCCAGCAGCCCCGCCCGGGCCGGCGCGGAGTGGGGGGGTCGTGAGGCTGGGACAGGCTTTGCAGGGTCCACGCCGCCGGCTTGAACGCCACCTCCAGGCTGTGTGGCCCTGGGCAGGCGGCCTGACCTCTCTGAGCTGCGGTGCCGCAGTCGGAGACCGGGGTCCCAGGAGGCGGAGGGCAAACCTATTCCCTGTGTCTTCTCCCATTGCCCAGATGGGGAAACTGAGGCTTGGGAAAGGAAGGGAGCTGCCTGAGCTAAGCCCACCCTCTCTGGCCTCTGCCCCCCAAGGCCCTGCCTCCCCTCCTGCTCCGGGGAGCAGGTTACCTGTCCCAGAATCCATACAAACGCCTATAGCACTAAGAGTCCTCCACAGCCCGGCTCACCAGCCTGCCCCGGGGCCCCTGTGTGCCTGGAGAGTCGGTCCTTTCCCTGCCTAGCCTGCCCACCTGCCCCCCAAAACCTATGGCCGGGCACCTCCTTCCTTCAGCCCTGGTAGCTGGAATGGGGAGCTGCTCAGAGAGGGAAGAGTGGAAGCTTCCAGAAACGGCCATGGTGGAATCTTCTAGAAGCAGCAATGGTGGCCTGCCCAGGAGCTCTAATGGTGAGTTTTTTTTCTGGTTGGTCCCCAGCTCCGACGACTGCCTGGCCCGGCGGCCTGAAGCCAGTGTCATCTCCCGGGTGTGAAAATTGGGATGAGGGCAGCACTGTCAGCCCGGGGACTGTGTCTCCCATGTACTGCGTTCTCCAAAGGACTGGCCTGGACTGGACCGAGAGTCCGGACATCAGAGAGGCTGTGCCTGGAGGGAAACTGAGGCACGGGGAGGGTCAGGGTCAGTGTGTGGCCCAGGGCTTGCTGGACCTCTGGCCCGGCTGACACTCCCACCTGGGACCTGCTCACCCTCTGCAAGTCCCACCACCCCCCTGCTCCAGCTGTGGGACGCCCTGTCCTACTCACACTGGAAAGCCAGGCCTGACCCCACTTCCGTGTCACCTTCCGGGTCCGGGGTTGGGGGCTGCAGGGGTGACAGGAGATTGATCCAGCAGACCTTGTGGCCACCGTTGCCAAGGAGATGGCCCCTGGGGGCGGTGGGGGTGGCCAGGGCCAGGGAGTGACAGAGGGAGGGAGGGATGAAGGGAAGGAGGGAGAGAGAGAGGAAGGGAGGGAGGGCGGGAGGCGCCAGCAGCGGGTACCGTCCCCACATCAGAGCCTCCTGGGCAGCTGGCCTGCGATGGTGACACAGCCCGGGGACGCCTGGGAATGAGCGTTCACCCCTCCCTGGCAGTCTGCCATTGATGAACTCCCATTGGGCTGCTGTCTACAGCTTTGGCTTGGAAGCGAGACACAGGAGCCACCACCCAGGTTCACCCAGGACGGCTGGGAGCCTGGGAGCTGGTACCTTGTCTGCTCTCCAAGGTAGCCTCTGCTCCATTCACCCACCAGGACAGGGGTAGGGATCCTAAAAGAGGGTCCAATATTCCAGGGCCCTGCAGGATGAATAGGAGTTGGCCAGGTGGAGACGGAATGGTAAGGAGAAGGGAGGCAGCCGGCTCATCCAGCCAGACCAGTGGGGAGGAAGGGGTGGGTGAGTATCAGGAGAGTCTCTGCCTGGCAGGCTCTGTGACGGGGAAGCTCTGGCTGAGGCCAGCTGGCGACGGCTGGGTTGTGGGAGCTGAGCCTGGATTTTCCATTATGACTGGTGGAGGGACCGTTAGGCTTCTGAGCTGGTGACTGCGTGCCCGCTGGATGCCAGAGATCAGGGTGCAGCACGGACCCCACACACGGCCCTGCCTCCTAAGAGCTCCGCTCTGCATCTCTCGGCACAAGCAGCAGCTGGGGCTGACTGGGGACCTTGGTGCCGGAGGCTGCAGCCACTGGAGGGGAGGAGATGGAGTGGAGAGCTAGGAGGCAGGGCGGGGGCGGGGGCCAGGGCGGGGGAGACCAGGGAGAGGCCAGCTGGGGGCGACCTGGACCCTTGGGCTGCAGGAGTCGGATCATGGTGTCAGGATGTTTGGGGCAGCAGAGCGGCGGGAGGGTCTGGGGTATGTGGGGCCTGACCCAGGGGTGTCCTGCTGGGACCCCGTCCATCAGGTGCCATTGCACTTGGGGATCCGAGCATGGGCCGTGGCTGTGTGCCCCCATGCGCACACACAAATGTACCTGTGTGAACATGCACAAGCTCACCAGAACACGCAAACACAGCCGGGCGCCGCGGCTCACGCCTGTAATCCCAGCACTGCGGGAGGCTGAGGCGGGCGGCTCACCTGATGTCAGGAGTTCGAGACCACCCTGGCCAACGTGGTGAACCCCTGTCTCTACTAAAAATACAAAAATTAGCCGGTGTGGTGGTGGGTGCCCATAATTCCAGCTGCTCAGGAGGCTGAGGAATCGCGTGAACCCGGGAGGCAGAGGTTGCAGTGAGCCAAGATCACACCACTGCACTCCAGCCTGCCAATAAGAGTGAAACTCTCCCCCACCCCTGAAAAAAAGGCTGGGCGTGGCAGTGCGTGCCTGTAGTCCCAGCTACTCGGGAGGCTGAGGCTGGAGGATTGCTTGAGCCCAGGAGTTTTGGGCTGTAGTGTGCTATGCCGGTTGGGTGTCCGTGCTAAGTTTGGCATCAATACGGTGACCTCCTGGGAGCGGAGGAACACAGGTTGCCTAAGGTCAGAGAGGAAGCAGGTCAAAACTCCCGTGCTGATCAGTAGTGGGATCGCGCCTGTGAATAGTCCTTGCACGCCAGCCTGGGCAACATAGCAAGACCCCGTCTCTAAAAAAATAAAAACACACAAACACACGTGTTTACCAGGGCACATGTGCAGACACAGCAGGCCACGCATGAACATGTGTATGTGTGAAAATTCCTGGCACGTAAGTGCAGGTGCACAAAAACAGAGGCATGTCTCGGATGTAGCAGCATGCAAACGCGTGTGCCATCCACGCACAGGTGTAAACATGGCTGATCATGTGCAAATACCTGAGCACACGGCAACGTGCGAACCCGTCACAGCCCCCGTGTGCCCCCACGCGAACGTGCCGGCACACAGATGCAAACCTGTACCCAGGAGTCAGCCGGCTCGAATCAATTATAAATCTTCTGGCGCTTAAAAAAAAAATGAAAAAGGAGTGAGCCCACAAGCTGGAATGCACAGGAGCATGAACATGCCTGTATGTATGCATCGCGTGTGGCGCACACTCAGAAACGCACCCAGCACACGGGAGCACGCTGCTGGGGTAAAAAGGCCTAAGCCGGCGGGGCGCGGTGGCTCACGCCTGTCATCCCAGCACTGTGGGAGGCTGAGGAGGGTGGATCACCTGAGGTTGGGAGTTCCAGACCAGCCTGGGCAACATGGAGAAACCCGACTCTACTAAAAATACAAAAATTAGCCAGGCTTAGCTGGGCGCAGTGGCTCACGCCTGTCATCCCAGCACTTTGGGAGGCTGAGGTGGGCGGATGACCTGAGGTCAGGAGTTCGAGACCAGCCTGACCAATATGGTGAAACCCCATCTTTAAAAAAACAAAAAAAAGGCCGGGCGCGGTGGCTCACGCCTGTAATCCCAGCACTTTGGGAGGCCGAGGCGGGTGGATCACGAGGTCAAGAGATCGAGACCATCCTGGTC
>NW_022437017.1:9606955-9609894 GCF_009761245.1 Sapajus apella
GGGGAAGGAAGAGGAGGAAGAGGAGGGGAAGGAGGAGGAGGAGGAAGAGGAGGAGGAGGAGGAGATGGGAAGGAGGAGGAGGAGGAGGAGATGGGAAGAAGGAGGAGGAGGAGGGGGAGGAGGAGGAGGAGGAGGAGGAGAGGGGAAGGAGGAGAAGGAGGAGGAGATGGGAAGGAGGAGGAGAAGATGGGAAGAAGGAGGAGAAGGAGGAGGAGATGGGAAGAAGGAGGAGGAGGAGGAGGGGGAGGAGGAGGAGGAGGAGGAGGGGAAGGAGGAGGAGGAAGAGGAGGAGGAAAGCCGCAGCCCCTCGGCCTATGCAGGGCTTCACGCCCCTTCCCCAGCCTGCTGCTTCCCCTGGATTCCCCTGCGCCCTGGGCCTGCCCTGACTCAGCCCTAGCTGCAGGTGCCTGTGCCCAGGTCTCTGTCCCCTCTCTGCCCAGGCCTCCCTGACAGGGTCAGGCCCAGGCCAGGACAGGAGCGTGGAGTGGCTGCTGAATTTCTTGCCCGTCTCTGCCAGGGCGGAGAGGCCATGGACCGGCCTGGGACCCGGCATTCTGCCCTGCCCTGGGGGTCGCTCAGGTGGGGGGGGGGATGTGCCACACCCAGGCCACCGGGTGATGAGGGGCCAGCCCTGAGGAAGCAGGAGCTGGGGGACCAACAAGAGTCACAGGGGGCAGAAAGCGTGAGCGCAGGCTTCGGGGCGGCTCCACTCCCCGGCAGCTGTCCCCGGGACCGTCCCCGGCCTCCCGAAAGGGGCCTCCCCTCCTGGCTCCGCGGGCACCTGGCGGGCGGCTGAGAGGCCCAGCCTCTGCTCGGGGCCTGAGCCGCAGAGAACGCCGGGCTCCCAGGGCCGAGCGCTTTTGCCTTCCTGAGTCCTTTCTCCATTAAAAAGAGGATCATGGAGGCTAGCCTTGTTACGAATTCATTATTATTACCATTCTTGGAAAAACTATTATTGTTCATGGTTTTTCTTCTGGTTTTTTTTTTTTTCTCTAGACAGGGTCTCACTTTGTCTTCCATCCTGGAGCACAGACCAAGGCTGCAGCCTTGGGTCCCTGCGGCCTCCACCTCCTGGGCTCAAGCCATCCTCCTGTCTGGGCCTCCCCAGTACTGAAATACAAGTGCCTGCCACCACGCCTGGCTTTTTGTATTTTTTTTTTGAGAGGGGGTCTCTCTGTGTGGCCCGACTGGTCTCAAACTCGTGGGCTCAAATTATCTTTCTGCCTCGGCCCCCCAAAGTGTTAGGATAACAGGCGTGACCCCCACAGTGCCTGGCCCTGATTTTAAAAGAAATTAAAATATGTTTGGCTGGACACGGTGGCTCACACCTGTCATCCCAGCACTTTGAGAGACTGTGGCGGGTGGAGCACCTGAGGTCAGAAGTTCGAGACCACCCTGAGCAACATGGTGACGCCCTCTCTACTAAAAATACAGCAATTAGCCAGATACGGTGGCACTCGGGAGGCTGAGGCGAAAGAATCGCTTGAACCTGGGAGGCCGAGGTTGTAGTGAGCCGAGATTACGCCACTGCCCTCCAGCCTAGGCGGCAGAGCCAGACTCAACAGCAAACAAATGAACCAAAAAAAGAGAAAGAAAGGTCCAAATCTCTAGATGTGAAAACAGAAAAGAAAGAAAGGGAGAGGCCGGGCGCGGTGGCTCACGCCTGTCATCCCAGCACTCTGGGAGGCCGAGGCGGGCGGATCGTGAGGTCAAGAGATCGAGACCATCCTGGTCAACACGGTGAAACCCCGTCTGTACTAAAACTACAAATATCGGCCGGGCGTGGTGATGGATGCCTGTGATCCCAGCTGCTCGGGAGGCTGAGGCACCAGAACATGTGAGCCTGGGAGGCGGAGGTTGCAGTGAGCCGAGAAAGCGCCACTGCCCTCCAGCCTGGATGACAGAGCGAGACTTTGTGTCAAAAATAAACAGGGAGAAAGGAGGAAAGAGAGAAGGAAGGAGGGAAGGGAGAGAGGGGGAGGAGGAGGGCAGGGGAGGGAAGGGAAGGGAGAGAAAGAGGAAGGAAGGAAGGAGCAAGGGAGGGAGGGAGGAAGGAAGGGAGGAAAGGAGAGAGGGAGAAGGGAAGAAAGTGGGGGGAGGAGGCAAGGAGGGAGGGAGGGGGAGGAGGAGGGAGGGAGTGGGGAGAGGAGGGAGAGGGGGAAAGGAGAGAGGAAGGGGGAGGGAGGAAGGAGGGGGAAAGGAGGGAGGGAGGGAAGCAGGAGGGAGGGAGAGAAGGAGGAAGGAGGAAGAGATGAAGGAAGGAAGGGAGGAGGGAGGAAGACAGGAAGGCATTTTCATGGGCCCCTAAAGCCTCCGGGGCCTCATCCCGGTGTGTCCTCTGGACAGATGGAACTAACCTCCTTTGACAGATGAGAGCTCACACGGTTGTACGATCACAACCACAGTGGACTCACTCAGCAGTGCTCCTTGATGAACCTGGTGGGGCCTCCCCAGAACACCAGGGGTTTCCCCCAGCGGACCCCGGGACGACGAGAGGCCTCCCCACCCCCAGGGAAACGCCCAGAAAGTGCCAATACTGGAGGAGGAGGGGGTGTCCCGTGGAGGTCCACCCACTCCCATCCCGCAGTTCTGCAATCTCAGTCATGCAGCGTCTTCAGCGAGGTGACGAACTAAATGTTCTTTTCATTTTAAAAAAGGGCCGGGCATGGTGGCTCATGCCTGTAATCTCAACACTCTGGGAGGCCAAGGCAGGAGGCTGGCTTGAGCCTAGGAGTTGGAGACCTCACTGGGCAACATAGCGAGATCCCATCTCTACAAAAAATAAAGTTAGTGGGGTGTGGTGTGCCTGTAGTCCCAGCTACTTGGGAGGCTGAGGAAGGAGGATGGCGTGATCCCAGGAGTTTGAGGCTGCAGTGGGCCGTGATCATGCCACTGTGCTCCAGCAGCCTGGGCAACAGAGCCAGACCCCACTTTTTTTT
>NW_022437017.1:9609994-9612464 GCF_009761245.1 Sapajus apella
TTTTAATAGAGTTGGGGTTTCACCATGTTGGCCAGGCTGGTCTTGAACTCCTGACCTCAGGTGATCCACCCACCTCAGCCTCCCAAAGTGCTAGGATCACAGGCGTGAGCCACCGTGCCCGGCCCCAATTTTACTCTTTTGCCCAGGCTGGAGTTGAGTGGCACCATCTCAGCTCACTGCAACCTCCGCCTTCTGGTTTTAAGCGATTCTCCTGCTTCCTCAGCCATCGCCGGAGGTTGGAAGTTCAAGACCAGCCTGACCAGCATGGTGAAACCCATCTCTACTAAAAATACAAAAATTAGCTGGGCATGGTATCGGGCACCTGTAATCCCAGCTTCTAGGGAAGCGGAGGCAGGAGAATCATTGGAACCCGGGAGGGGGAGGCTGCAGTGAGCTGAGATCGCACCATTGCACTCCAGCATGTGGGCAACAGAAGGAGGCTCCGTCTCAAAAACAAACAAACAGAAACATAAAATACACACAGGCAGAAGCCATCATCTTAGAGCGTGAAGACGAGGATGCTGAGAACCCTGGCAGCCTTTTTGTTTTTTGAGACGGAATCTCACTCTGTCGCCCAGGCTGGAGTGCAGTGGCGCAATCTTGGCTCAGTGCAGCCTCCGCTTCCTGGGTTCAAGCGATTCTCCTGCCTCAGCCTTCTGAGTAGGTGAGATTACAGGCGCCAACTACCATGCCTGGCTAATTTTTGAATTTTAGTAGAGAGAGGGTTTCGCCATGTTAGCCAGGCTGATCTCAAACTCCCGGCCTCAAGTGATCTGCCCACCTGGGCCTCCCAAAGTGCTGGGATCACAGGCAGGAGCCACTGCACCCGGCCCCCGTCAGTCATTAATCAATGTCTCCAGGACAGCAGCTCACTTCTCAGCCTCACTTTCCAAATATTCTGTGGGCTTGTATCCAGTGGCCGTTTGTGTTTCTTCTTGTGTGAATTAATCCTTCATTTCTTTGCATGGTTTTCTTTTTGAGTTTTTTCCTTATTGATTTGTTGGGAACTCTTCATATATGAAGAACCGAAATCTTCTGCCTCTTATGATGTCGCAAGTGATGTTTCAGCTGAGCTTCATGCATGTGGACTTATACATATTGTCAAAATGAAATTTTTCTTTAAGAGAGGCGATCTCGGCCGGGTGCGGTGGCTCAAGCCTGTAATCCCAGCACTGTGGGAGGCCAAGGCGGGTGGATCACGAGGTCAAGAGATCGAGACCATCCTGGTCAACACGGTGAAACCCCGTCTCTACTAAAAATACAAGAAATTGCCGGGCGCGGTGGCTCAAGCCTGTAATCCCAGCACTTTGGGAGGCCGAGGCGGGTAGATCACGAGGTCAAGAGATCGAGACCATCCTGGTCAACACGGTGAAACCCCGTCTCTACTAAAAAAAAAAAATACAAAAAATTAGCTGGGCATGGTGGTGCGTGCCTGTAATCCCAGCTACTCAGGAGGCTGAGGGCAGGAGAATTGCCTGAACCCAGGAGGCGGAGGTTGCAGTGAGCCGAGATCGTGCCAGTGCACTCCAGCCTGGCACCTGGCCAAAGGGCAAAACTCTGTCTCAAAAAAAAAAAAAAAAAGAGAGACAGAGATCTCACTCTGTCTGGCAGGCTGGAAGGCAGTGGTGCGATCATAGCTCACTGCAACCTCCAACTCCTGGACTCAAGGGGTCCTCCCACCTCAGCCTCCCAGGTAGCTGGGACTACAATTGCACACCACCAGGCCTGACTAATTTTATTTATTAATTTATTGTAGAGATGGGGTCTTGTAGGCCGGGCATGGTGGCTCACGGCTGTAATCCTAGCACTTTGGGAGGCCGAGGTGGGTGGATCACCTGAGGTCAGGAGTTCAAGACCAGCCTGGTCATCACAGTGAAACCCCATCTTAAAAAAAAAAAAAAAAAAAAAAGAGATGGGGTCTTGCGATGTTGCCCAGGCTGGTCTTGAACTCCCGGTCTCAAGTAATCCTCCCACTTCGACCTCCCAAAGGGCTGGGATTACAGACGTGAACCACCATTCCTGGCTCCCAAAACAAACATTTTTCAACCAAGGGAAAGAGAAGAAAACGTCCCATATAAATTCTCAAGCTAATCCCACCTCTTCAAGATCTAAAGTAAGAACTGAAATTCTCCCCCACCCCCAGAGTAACCGCCAAGCCCTGGGGCATTTCCTCCTGCACTTTTTCGATATGCTTTTTTTTTTCCCTTTACAAAAGCTTCACCCCAAAAGCAGCATCGGGGGTCTTGAACTTGTATTTCATTCCCCCAGAGAGACGGCCTCAGGAGTCTCTTGGCTCCGCCAAGTGGGCACGGGAACCGACTTGCGGGATGGTGGACAGCGGGTTCTGCGTGCGGCCGGGGTGGGGTTGTTGCACAGCTGGGTGACTTCAAGCCAGGTATTTTGTGCCACGAACACAGCTCTAATGCACGGCCCTGCCCACGCATCACGATGTGTCTTGTTTTTTTTTTTT
>NW_022437017.1:9612564-9617375 GCF_009761245.1 Sapajus apella
TTTTTTTGAGATGGAGTTTCGCTCTTGTTACCCAGGCTGGAGTGCAATGGCACGATCTCGGCTCACCGCAACCTCCGCCTCCTGGGTTCAGGCAATTCTCCTGCCTCAGCCTCCTGAGTAGCTGGGACTACAGGCGCACGCCACCACACCCGGCTAATTTTTGTATTTTTGGTAGAGACGGGGTTTCACCATGTTGGCCAGGATGGTCTCAATCTCCTGACCTCGTGATCCGCCCACCTCGGCCTCCCAAAGTGCTGGGATTACAGGTGTGAGCCACCGCGCCCGGCCAGATTTATTAGATTTTTAACACTAGAATTGAGGGGTGATCAAAGGGATATAGAATCCGGGCGTGGTGGCTCGTGTCTGTAATCCCAGCACTTTGGGAAGCTGAGACAGGCAGATCACTGGAAGACAGGAGTTTGAGACCAGGCTGGCCGAGATGGTGAAACCCTGTCGCCACTAAAAATACAAAAATTAGCCAGGCGTGGTGGCGCACACCTGTAGCTTCGGCTACTTGGGAGGCTGAGGCAGGAGAATCACTTGAACCTGGGAAGCAGAGGTTGCAGTGAGCCGAGATGGCACCATTGTACTCCAGCCTGGGTGACAGAGCAAGACTCTGACGCGCTCTCGGGAGGCTGAGGCAGGAGAATACCCAGGAGGCAGAGGGTACAGTGACCTATGACTGCTCCAATGCACTCCAGCCTGGGCGACAGAGCAAGACTCTGTATCAAAAATAAAAAAAAAAAAAAAAAAGCCTCTAGCCAGGTACAGTAGCTCATGCCTGTAGTCCCAGCACTTTGGGAGGCTGAGGCAGGAGGATGGCTTGAACCCAGGAGTTTAAGACAGCCTCCTGGGTGACAGAGAAACTCTGTCTTTTTTTTTCCTTTTTAGACGGAGTCTCAGACTGTTACCCAGGCTGTAGTGCAGTGGCGCAATCTCGGCTCACTGCAATCTCCGCCTCCGGGTTCAAGCGATTCTCCTACCTCAGCCTCCCAAGTAGCTGGGACTACAGGCACCTGCCACCACGCCTGGCTAATTGTTTTGTATTTTTAGTAGAGAAGGGGTTTCACCATGTTGGCCGGGATGGTCTCGATCTCCTGGCCTCATGATCCGACCGCCTCGGCCTCCCAAAGTGCTGGGATCACAAATGTGAGCCACCGCACCTGGTGAGGCTCTGTCTTTACAAAAAAAAAAAAGAAAGAAAGAGGCCGGGCGCGGTGGCTCACGCCTGTAATCCTAGCACTTTGGGAGGCCGAGGTGGGTGGATCACCTGAGGTCAAGATCGAGACCATCCTGGTCAACATGGTGAAAACCCGTCTCTACTAAAACTACAAAAAATTAGCTGGGCATGGTGGCGCGTGCCTGTAATCCCAGCTACTCAGGAGGCTGAGGCAGGAGAATTGCCTGAACCCAGGAGGCGGAGGTTGCGGTGAGCCGAGATCGCGCCATTGCACTCCAGCCTGGGTAACATGAGTGAAACTCCGTCTCAAAAAAAAAAAAAAAAGAAAGAAAAAGAAAAAAATTAGCTGTGCATGGTGATTCATGCTGTAGTCTCAGCTACTCAGGAGGTTGAGGGGGAGGCTCACTTGAACCTTGGATTACACTCAGCTCATTTTTGTTTTTTGTTTTTTGAGGTGGAGTCTCGTTCTGTCACCCAGGCTGGAGTGCAGTGGCGTGATCTCAGCTCACTGCAACCTCTGTCTCCTGGGTTCCAGTGATTCTCCTACCTCAGCCTCCTGAGTAGCTGGGACTACACCTGCGTGCCACCATGCCCAACAAATTTTTGTACTTTTTAGCAGAGAAGGAGTTTCACCATGTTGGCCAGGATGGTCTCAATCTCTTCACCTCGTGATCCGCCCGCCTCGGCCTCCCAAAGTGCTGGGATGACAGGCGTGAGCCACCACGCTGGACCTACTAGAGGCTTTTTATTGTAATAAGCAACCCGCCGTGATCCTCCACGTCTGACAGCTGCAAAGACGAAATGGGTCTTCTCATTTGGGTATTCATTTGTATTTCTTTCACCATGCGTGACTTTAGATTTTTTTTTTCCTCTGCGTATCCAGCGGCCATTTGGGTTTTTTTCCTGTATGAATTAATTGTTCATTTCTTTGTGGGAGTTTTTTTGTTTATTTCTCCCTTATTGATTTGTTGAAACTCTTTGCGTCTGAAGAACCCAAACCCGTTGTCTCTTACAATGTTGCAAGTAGTTTCTCCTTAGCTTTCTCATCTCATCTAATTTCGTTGTGAGTCTGTGACAGCTCAGAAGTGTTTAATTTTGATGTAGTCAAAAAACTTTTTTTTTTTATTTTTGAGATGGGGTCTCACTGTGTCTCCCAGACTGGAGTGCAGTGGCATGATCTCGGCTCACTGCAACCTCCACCTCCTAGGTTCAAGCGATTCTGCCGCCTCACTCAGCCTTTTAGTAGCTGGGACTACAGGTGTCTGCCATTGTGCTGGGCTAATTTTTGTATTTTTAGCACAGAGGGGGTTTCACCAGGAGGCTGGTCTCGAACTCCTGATCTCAAGTGATCCGCCCACCTCAGCCCCCCAAAGTGCTGGGATGACAGGTGTGAGTCACCATGCCCAGCCTAAAAAATACATTTTTCTTTTTTGTGAGAGTGACTCTCGCTTTGTTGCCCAGGCTGGAGTGCAGTGGCACAACCACGGCTCACTGCAGCCTCCACCTTCCGAGGCTCAGGTCGATCCTCCTGCCTCAGCCTCCAGAGTAGCTGCGACTGCAGGGACATGCCACCATGCCCGGCCTGATGTTTGTATTTTTGTGTAGAGATGGGGCTTTCGATATGCTTCCAGAGCTGGTCTCAACCTCCTGATCTCAAGCAGTCTTACTGCCTGGGCCTCCCAGAGTGCTGGGAATACAGACATGAGCCGCTGTGGCTGGCTTCTATGGTCAATTTGAAGAATTTTCTCCTTGTACGATTCTGGACTTCGTGCGTCCTCTATGCCTGAAGAGGGCAAGGGGGCCGGGTGTGGGGTGACCTTTGCTGAGCCTCTTCTGATCCCTGCACCTCCTGCTCACCCTAGCCTGTCTCACACGCAGCCACCCCTAGTTGTTACAAAACTCCTGACCTGCCGGGCGCAGTGGCTCACGCCTGTAATCCCAGCACTTTGGGAGGCCAAGGCGGGTGGGTCACAAGGTCAAGAGATCGAGACCATTCTGGTCAACACGGTGAAACCCCGTCTCTACCAAAAATACAAAAAATTAGTTGGGCATGGTGGTGCGGCCCTGTGATCCCAGCTACTCGGGAGGCTGAAGCAGGAGAATCACTTAAACATGGGAAACAGACTTGCAAAAAAAAAAAAAAAAAAAAAAAAAGAAAACTCCTGACCTAGCTGGGCCTCATGGTGCATGCCTGTAATCCCAGCTACTCGTGAGGCTGAGGCAGGTGATTCGCTTGAACCGGGAGGTGGAGGCTGTGGTGAGCCAAGATCGAGCCACTGTACTCCAGCCTGGGCAACAAGGGCAAAACTCCGTCTCAAAAGAAGGAAGAAAGAAAGAAAAAGAAAACTCCAGGCATGGTGGTTTATGCCTGTAGTCCCAGCACTTTGGGAGGCCGAGGCAGGCGGATCACAAGGTCAGGAGTTTGAGACCAGCCTGGCCAACATGGTGAAACCCCATCTCTACTAAAAATTAGCTGGGTGTGATGGCGAGGCCCTGTGATCCCAGCTACTCGGGAGGCTGAAGCAGGAGAATCACTTGAACCTGGGAAGCAGAGTTGCAGTGTGCCGAGATCGTGCCACTGCACTCCAGCCTGGGCCACAAGAGTAAAACTCCCTCTCAAAAAGAAAAAGAAAAGGCTGGGTGCAGTGGCTCACGCCTGTAATCCCAGCACTTTGAGAGGCCGAGGTGGGTGGATCACCTGGGGTCAGGAGTTCAAGACCAGCCTGGCCATCATGGTGAAACCCCATCTTTATTAAAAAAAAAAAAAGAAAAGAAAAAGAAAAATATTCCTGACCACACAAGAAGGACAAAAGGGTCCAGATCTGAGGACGTACAGAGGCCAGCCCTCACCCCGGAGAGGAGAAACCGGGGCCCACCTGCCTGCCTCCCAGGACCAATCTTGGATGATGTAACTTGTGCAACTTTTTTATTTTCTCTGCAATCACGCAGTGGAGTCTAGTTCTCACCCCTTGCGGTTGGGGGCATCTGTGATCCCCCCATCTTAGGGTAAGGGAGGTGCCCTTACCATGCCCAGGGTGCACTACAGAGGCACCACCAAGGCAGAGGTCAGCGGGGCTGCCTTTGGGCAGGTGTGTGGGTGACGGGAACTGAGAATCGGGCTGGGCTCCCTGGTCCCTGGCCCGCCCCCACCTCGGGGTAACTGGGCCAAACAATGCCCCATGGGGGGTGATGGGGAGGTGCCTCATGTTTGCACAGGCCGCCCCGGAATGTGGCGGGACAGGCCCCCGGGGGCCCCTGAGTCAGGAGATGTGGGCACCTGGCCAGGAGGAGGCGGGCCGTCCTCGGCAGTTGGCCCTGGCCCTGGGGGTGGACAGGCACCTGGCAGGTGCAGAGGGGCTGCCTGGGGGACGAAGATGGAAGGGGGCGCGGATGGAAGGGGGTGCGGATGGAAGAGGGACATGGATGGAAGAGGGACACGGACGGAGAGGGGGGCGCGGACAGAGGGGGCCACGGACAGAAGGGGGCTCAGGTGGAAGGCACGCGGATGGAAGAGGGACACGGATGGAGGGGGACATGGATGAAAGGGGGCTCGGATGGAAGGGGGGCGCGGATGGAAGGGGGCTCGGATGGAAGGGGGGCTCGGATGGAAGGGGGCTCGGATGGAAGGGGG
>NW_022437017.1:9617385-9656350 GCF_009761245.1 Sapajus apella
GGATGGAAGGGGGCTCGGATGGAAGGGGGCGCGGATGGAAGGGGGGCGCGGATGGAAGGGGGGCTCGGATGGAAGGGGACATGGATGGAGGGGGGGCTTGGTGGGGCCAGGCTCAATCCAGAGCTGGGCTCACCCTGGCTGGGGACTGACTGTGCCTTCTTCACACCCCTCCCACGCAGCCCCGACTGGCCACACCCTGCCTGGTCTCATGGGACCTGGACATGAGCCTCCTGTTTCCCCTTCAGGCCTCTCCCTTGCCCCACGCTGGCCCCACTCAGATAAGCTTTTCCCGTTTACACGTCAGGTCGCTAACCGCACATCCAGCAAGTGAGCTGCTAATCCTCACACCCACCCCCAGGAAAAGCCCCCAGTTATCCCCCACATGTACCCCCCGATCCACCCAGCTCACGGCCCCTGTGATCCTGTGATCATGCCCCTCTCCTTCTCAAATCCCACCACGGCTTTCTAGTCCTCCCACTGTGAGAACCCCGCTCCTCCCTGTGGCCTAAGAGGCCCTGCCCGCTCTCTGACCTTGGCTCCTGTCCCCTGGACTTTTCCGGGCTCCGGCCTCACAAGCCCCGTTCCTTGAACACCCGGCACCCCTTCCCACCTCAGCCTCTTTGTCCCTCAGTCCCCAGCCAGGCATGCTGTCCGCTCTCTGCCTCTTGACCTCATGCATCTTGAGGTCATAGCCCAAGGTTCACTGCCCCAGGGGGACCCATCACTGTGGGAGGTGGTCCTCCTTTCCCTGAAGGCCGGACAGCAGGAGGTGTGAGTCTGCCGCCCGTCACCCTCAGAGCCTCCCACCCAGCGCTCCTGGCCCCCTGGCTCCCGCGGACAAGTCCGGATGGAGGAGCAGGAGTCGGATCTCTGGCAAGCTCCTTCCCTTTCTTGGCGTCCTCACAGCTGGAAGTCCCCGGGAAGACAGGACCCCTTGTGATCAGGCCCCAGAGACTGTAGGGTGCCCCCACTGCCCCATTTCACACCACAGCCTCCTCCCTCCTTGAGGGGGGGAACGATCAGAAGACCCCCACCACCCCAAATCTCAGGGGGTTTCCTGGCCCAGGTCCAGCCTGCAAGCCTGGAGACACCTCCTCCCAGCAGGCAGGAAAAATGGGGCTGGGAGTGGGGGCTCAGGCTGCTAAAGCCAGCACTTTGGGAGGCCAAGGCAGGAGGATCGCTTGAAGCCACGAGTTTGAGACCAGCCTAGGCAACATAGTGAGACCTCATCTCTGCTAAAAAAATAAAATAAGGCCGGGCACGGTGGCTCACACGTGTCATCCCAGCACTTTGGGAGGCCAAGGCAGGCGATCACCGGGTCAGGAGATGGAGACCAGCCTGGCCAACATGGTGAAACCCTGTCTCTACTAAAAATACAAAAATCAGCTGGCCATGGTGGTGCATGGCTGTAATCCCAGCTACTGGGGAGGCTGAGGCAGGAGAATCGCTTGAACCAGGTCCCGGGAGGTGGAGGTCGCAGTGAGCCAAGAATGTGCCACTGCACTCCAGCCTGGGCGACAGAGTGAGACTCCGTTTTAAAAAGATAAAAATTAATTAATTAATTAAAAATGACGCAGGGAGAACAAGGCGATGAGCCCTACCCTCGCTGAGTCCCAGCCTGGGGCTCTGTGGGGTGGTCCTGAGCTGGTGGTGCCGGGATCAGGCCCTTCGCTGCCAGTCTGAGCCCGAGCAGGAGGCCCCCCCCCCCCCCCCCCCCCGCCCCCGGGGGGCACACCCCTTTTTTGTCCCCAGTGATAAGTGCCAGCCCCCCCCCCCCCCCCCGGGGGGGGGGGTGCCGGGGGTGGTGCCTGAGTGTGTTCTCATCCCGGAGAAGTCAAAGGTGCCCACTTTGGGGACAAATGGAACAGGAGTCCGGAGGCTGGCCCCGAGGTCCTGGTCCGAGTCCACTCTGTGTGGACAGCTGAGGCCTCACCATCGCCCCCGGCTCCTGCGCCGACCGCTCCCTGGTGGGAACTCGTCCTTGGCCTGAGTTTTTCTGACAGAAGTGGTTCCGGTTGGTGGGGGCGCACACAGTAGGTGTGGCGGGAACAGGCGGCAGGTGGAGAGGCCCCACTCCTCCTCCGGCCCCACAGCAGAATAAAGGCTGCAGTCAGGAGGCTGGCTGGCTGCCTGTCCCCATGCCAGGGCCCTGGAGGCAGCACCCAGGTCTCGGGGCTGGGCAGAGGTGGTAGCCGGGGGGGGGCCCCCCACAGGCTGCCTCACCCAGTGACTCAGCCCAGGACAGCCCTCCTCCAGGAAACAATGGAGGCCTGTGGTTGCCAGCAGAGAGATCTTTGAGCCTCAGTTTCCTCATCTGTACAATAGGTGCAACCACACCTCCGGCGGGAGGACTTCACAGTAAACATAGGTCTGGAAAGAACCACATTCAGGTGCCCGGTGCGGTGGCTCACGCCTGTAATCCCAGCACTTTGGGAGGCCGAGGCGGGTGGATCACGAGGTCAAGAGATCGAGACCATCCTGGTCAACATGGTGAAACCCTGTCTCTACTAAAAATACAAAAACTTAGCTGGGCATGGTGGCGCGTGCCTGTAATCCCAGCTACTCAGGAGGTTGAGGCAGGAGAATTGCCTGAACCCGGGAGGCGGAGGTTGCGGTGAGCCGAGATCGCGCCATTGCACTCCAGCCTGGGTAACATGAGTGAAACTCCGTCTCAAAAAAAAAAAAAAAACACCACATTCAGGACAAGACAAGGGACCCCTGATGGGCCATCTTGCCCAGGAGAGGAGGAACTGAGAGTGTCACTGTCCGCAGGGCTTCCATGCCTGGTGCAAGGCCCCGTACACTGTCAGCGCCCAATAATTGAATAGTCCTGTCCCGAGCAGGGGCGCACACCGGTTATCCCAGTACCCTGAGAGACCCAGGCAGGAGGATCACTTGTGCCTAGGAGTTCAAGGCCAGCCTGGCAAACATAGGGAGAAACCCGGTCTCTACAAAGACACAAAATTAGGCCGGGCACGGTGGCTCATGCCTGTAATCCCGGCACTTTGGGAGGCCGAGGCGGGTGGATCACGAGGTCAAGAGATCGAGACCATCCTGGCCAACATGGTGAAACCCTGTCTCTACTAAAAATACAAAAATTAGCCGGGTGTGGTGGTGGGCGCCTGTAGTCCCAGCTACTTGGGAGGTTGAGGCAGGAGAATTGCTTGAACCCGGGAGGCGGAGGTTGCAGTGAGCCGAGATGGCGCCACTGCACTCCAGCCTGGCACCTGGCGATGGAGCAAAACTCTGTCTCAAAAAAATAAATAAATAAATAAATTAGCCAGGTGGGGTGCCGCATGCCTGTGGTCCCAGCTACTCGGGAGACTGAGGCGGGAGGATCGCTTGAGCCCAGGAGGTCAAGCAGTGAGCTGTGACTGCACCACCTCACTCCAGGCTGGGTGACAGAGTGAGACACTTTCTCAAAATAACAACAATAATAATAATAAGTGGTCTGTGAATGGATGGTTGCTTCCCTTCGGTGGGTGAAATTGAAGGGCTCCTCAGGGGGACCCTGGCCCCCACCCTGTGGCCCGGACCCTGAATGTGAGTGGGGAGTGGCCCACAGTGAGTGAGGCTCCAGCCCAGCCTTCAAGAGCCCCCTAAGCTGGAACGGGGAGAGCCAGACCTGGCCACAGACACCCCCACACCCATGGGGTCACAAGGAAGGGCCGGATGCTGAGGACGCTGGGTTGGGATGGGACTTGCTTCGAGACCCTAGCTCCGGAGAGGCCTCGAAGCAGGGGGGCGGTGCAGGGAGGCAGGCATCAGCTGTGAGCACCTACTCTGTGCCCAATGCCAGCCCTTCCACTTTCTAGATGGGGAAACTGAGGTCCAGAGAGTAGCAGGAACATGCCCGAGGTCACGGCGAGGTGGAGAGGGATGAGGGATTGCAGTGCACACCCCGGGACCCTCAGCCCTCTCCCTAGATCTGCAGCAGGTGCAGGGAGTCTCTGGGCACGGAGGGTCAGAGTGTGCACGGCTCACTTTGGGTGCATGGCAGGAAGGGCTGCTGGTTTCGGTGGGGGGGAGCCCTGTGGCCCCACCTCCCTGCTGGCCTGGACTGGGCGCAGCATTGAACTGTGATGAGCCAGGGGCTCCAGATGCGGGTGGGAAAAGCACCCCAGGCAGAGGGCACAGCAGATGTGGAGGCCCGGGGTGGGCAAGAGCTTAGCAGGTTCTGGACCAGTGGAGGCAGGGAGGCCGGAGCCAAGCAGGATGGTGGCGCCTTGCCAGGCTGGGAGTGGAGTGTAGATTTCTCTTTGGAGCCCTGGGGGATTGCATTTTATTTATTTATTTATTTATCGAGACGGAGTTTCACTGGTCACCCAGGTTGGAGTGCAGTGCCACGATCTCAGCTCACTGCAACCTCCGCCTCCCGGGTTCAAGCGATTCTCCTGCCTCATCCTCCCGAGGACTCCAGGCGCTCGCCACCAAGCCCAGCTAATTTTTGTATTTTTGGTAGAGACGGGGTTTCACCTTGTTGGCTAGGATGGTCTGGATCTCCTGGCCTCATGATTCGCCTACCTCGGACTCCTGAAGTGCTGGGATTACAGGCGTGAGCCACTGTGCCCGGCTAATTTTTGTATTTTTATTTCGTTTTATTTATTTATTTATTTGAGATGGAGTTTCATTCTTGTTGTCCAGGCCGGAGGGCAGTGGCGCAATCTCCACTCACTGCAACCTCTGCCTCCTGGGTTCGAGTGATTCCCCTGCCTCAGCCTCCCGAGTAGCTGGGATTACAGGCGCATGCCACCACACCAGGTTAATTTTTGTATTTTTATAGTGGTGGGGTTTCACCATGTTGGCGAGGCTGGTCTCGAACGCCTGACCTCAAGTGATCCACCTGCCTTGCCCTCCCAAAGTGATGGGATTACAGGCGTGAGCCACCGCGTCTGGTCAACTTTTTAAATTATTATTTCATATTATTTTAAAATGTTTTAGAGATGGGAGTCTATGTTGTCCAGGCTGATCTCGAACTTCTGGCCTCAAGCGATCCTCTGGCTGTGGCCTCCCAAAGCGCTGGGATCACGGGTGGGAGCCACCTCGCCCGGCCTTAGGTGGGGTCACTTTTTACTGAGATGCAGCCATGGACTATTAAATCAGGAAGCCGGATCTGGCCTGAGTTCTGCCCAAACTCAGGTCCAGATTCATACATGTCGAGACGGAGGCTCAGATAGGCAAAGGCACCGCTCGGGCTCTCCGACCCCGAGCTGGAGTGAGCCTCGGTTTCCCTGCCAGGAAAATGGGTCTGACGTGGCCCCCTACGGGCCAGGAGGCCCGCTCCAACCACTCAGTACGAAGAGCCGGCCCGAGGAACGCAAATACAACCAAGCCGAAAGGGCCAAGCGGGCGGCAACACCAACTTCAGAACAAAACTCCAGGACCAACCCCCGCCGCTTCTCGCGGCCTCTCTCTCTCGCAGAGTCCCGCCTCTCCTGCGGGGCGGGGCCGAGAAGGGACAAGGCGGGGCCTCATTACGAATGGCGGGGATCCCCGCCCATCAGGCTTTCACGTCTTCCGATTGGCCAGGCCGTTCTGCCTTATCTTTCAATCTCACGGTCTTTATCCGCTTACGTCATATTAAGCGCACAGCTCCGTGTGCCTCCGCGGGCGGGGATAGTCCGTGTTTTCTCCCCGTGCTGTGGCCCGACCGCCCCCACTGCGCGCCCGCGCCCGCGACCTCCGGGCCTCGCGGGGATTCGGGGACTTCATGAGCATGCTCGCGAGGCCGAGCTGCGAGGTTCGAGACCGAGCCGCCCGAAGGTGGCGGAGGGATCCGCGTGGGCCGCCGGGCGGGGCACGTGGGGGCGGGGCGAGGGCGGTGCCAGCGCGGGGCGGGGCGGGGCGGGGCGGCGCGGGCCGGGGGCGGAACATGTCTCCCGCCGCAGGAAGATGAGGCAGCGGCGGCGGCTGCGGGCGTAGCGGGCCGGAGCCGACGCGGCGGCGGGCACCGCGGGCACCGCGCACGCCGCTGCCTCAGGAGCTCCCCGGCCGGCCGCACGCACGGGCCCCGCGGGACGGGACACGCGGGGGTGGGAGGGGCCCGGGACACGCGCGTCGCCGCCGCCCACGCGCGACCCTCAGGGGCCCGGCCGCGACTCCCCTTTGTCCGGGGGGGGCCCCGCTTCATGCCGCCGCCTCCTGCGCGCCGCGTGCCCGGCCGCGCCCAGCAGGTGAGCCCGGTGGGGGGCGAGGGCCGCACCCGGGACCCCTGCGCTTTGTACCCTGGGGACCCCGGCCGGCCCCGCTCGCGCTTGAGGGGGGGCGCGGAGGAAGTCGGGGCGGGGGCGGCGTCGGGGGGCGCCCCGGGGCCCGGGAGTTATTGTTCTCCAACTTCGTGCGGCGCCTTGGGGGCGGCGACGTGGAGGGGCCCGGAGCTCGCCAGGCCCGCGCCCCCCCACCGCCGGGCCGGGCACTTCGGGAAACTTTGCGCAGCCCCGGGCGGGGGCGCGGGGGGCGCCGGACGGCCGAGCAACTTGGGCGCGAGGACCGCCCCCGCCACCCGGGCGCGCGGGGACCCCGGGACTCCTCCTTCCCCCGGTGTTGGGGGGGCCTGGCCCGGGCGGCGGAGTTTCGGGGGCAGCGCGCAGGAGGGGCGTCCTTTTGTCTGCGCCGGGAAGGTGCCGCGCGCTGCAGGCGCTGGTCGGGGCCGGGCGGGCCGGGGGGGCGCGCGGGGAACATCTGCTCCGCGTTAATGCGGGCGAGGCGGCGGCCACGCTGCGAGCTTCAAAGGCTCCCGGGCCGCGCCGCCTGCACCGGCTGCGGGGGGAGGGGGTCCGGCTTCCTGGGCTGCCTCCCCCTGGGAAAAAGGCGTTTCAGGGTCCCTTTTCCGCGCCGTGCAAAGTGGCTTCAAACATCCTCCAAGTCTCCAAAAGTCCTTGGGACGCCTCAGAAGTCTTCCAGCTCCCATAGAAATGCCCGTTTCAGCTTGCCACCCCCCCCCAACTAAGTCTGTCTTAAAATCGGTTTCAACTACCCCACAAAAAAGTGCGGTTTCATAGCCCTCAAAGTCAGTTTCACACGCCCTCCAAAAAAGAAAAAAACTTAGCGGGGGAGGGGCTGCGCTGGGGCGCCCGTTTCACACCCGGCCTCCAGTTGGCAGACAAAGAGGGGATTTCTCCGCTTCTGAAGTTGGGTCTCCCTCCACCTCGGAGGCCCCTCTCCACCCTCAGCCTGTGAGGTGTCTCCCGGGCTGCCCCCGCCCCCACCCCCACCTGGGGACCTCTTGGGGAAAGTCGAAACCCGAGGGGACTGGAGTGGATTTCTTTGGGACGAAGATTTTTCTCAGCTCCTTTTTCCGGGGGCGGAATGGGAACTGGCAGGTGGATCCCTCATCCCCCATTGTGGTATGGAGCCTCCTGGGACCACGCGGGGGCACCCTGGTCTTGGGACCCCCATGTCCCCCCATGTAGGGCAGAAGAGAGGAGATGTCAAAGTTTTGCTTAAAAATAATTCCTGGGTACATGGTGGCAGTAAAGCAACCTAGGGTTGTGTTTTTTTTCCCGTCTAATACTACTGGGGTTTTCTGGGGGCAGGAGATTCAAGGGTTGAGGGAAGCTTTGCCGGTCCCTGCATAGGGCTCACCTCCCCCCTTTAAGTCGTGAAGTTTGTAAAAGGGCTTCGTGGTTTTCTGACTTGTGGGTTTCCTTCATGTTGAATTTAGGGGCAACCTGGTCTTCAACGTGCTGTGACATCTGCTGGTGGGGGGGAATCACCATATTTTCCGCGGGGTGGGGTAGGGTCGGGCTGTTCCTCCCCTTCCCGGAGGGGTGCCTGGGAGGAAGCCCGGGGCGGGGGGGGGGGGGTAGATGGTTGGAAATGAGACGTGGAGAAAGGAGAGGTGTTCTGGCCGCCCTGTTTGCAGTTTAAAATTGGCAACTTGATTCCCTGGTGGTCCCTGGGGGAGGCAGGGAGTTTATATGTGCACACCCTCCCCCCATTTTTCAGACTCCCTGTGGCCTCTGGGGAGGGGTCTCAGGGACCCAGACTCTGGAATTCCAGCTTCCCAGGGCCCGCCCAGAAGCCAGACCCCAGGGCAGGTGAGGAGCTTTTTAAGCGGCTTCCCAGCTCTGCGCTTTTGATATTCAGCTCTTCTTCTCTCGCTGTTTCTCCCTGTCCGTCTCTCCCACGTCCACCACGCAGGGATTCCAGTCCTGAGGTGCCCACCCTGGCCCCAGGAGAATGAACCAGCCGCAGAGAATGGCGCCCGTGGGCACGGACAAGGAGCTCAGTGACCTCCTGGACTTCAGCATGGTGAGCCAGGACCTCCCCCCTCCCCCAGCCGCCGACACCCCTTGCCCCCAGAGTTCACGGGAAGGTTTTCGGGGCGAGTGTCTGCTGAGTACTTGCAGCAATGGGGCCTCGGCTGTTTGGACGGGAGGTCCCGGATGGGGCTGGGGGAGTGGGCTGCTCTCTGGCAGGGATGCTGACAGCCCATGGCAAGGCCTGCGCCATGGGGATTTCTCCCGGATACAGCATGGCACAGCCCACTGCTTTACAGATGGGGAAACTGAGGTGGGCAGGACCACCCAGGGTCTTCAGCTTCTCTGTGGGGAGGACTTGGCCTCAGCAGCTTGGTTCTGGGGCCTCAGTTTGGCTGGCGAAGCAAACTGCCGCTTTGATCTTCTGATCTGTAAAATAGGGCTGATCAGGATTGTTTACTCCATTGTAGATACAAAAATTAAAGGTAAAAGGCCACTGGATGACAGCGAGACCCTGTTTCAATAAATGGAAGCAGGGCTGGGCACAGTGGTTCACACCTGCCGTCCCAGCACTTTGGGAGGCTGAGGCGAGAGGATCGCTTGAGGCCAGTAGTTCAAGTCCAGTCCGGGCAACATAGTGATACCCCATTTTTTTTTGGTGGGGGTGGGGATGGAGTTTCGCTCCTGCTGCCCAGGTTGGTGTGCAGTGGCACGATATGGGCTCACTGCAGCCTCTGCCTGCTGGTTCAAGTGATTCTTCAGCCTCAGCCTCCCTAGTTGCTGGGATTACAGGCATGCACCACCACACCCCTTAATTGTCTCTCTCTTTTTTTTTTTTTTTTTTTTTTTGGGAGACGGAGTTTCGCTCTTGTTGCCCAGGCTGGAGAGCAATGGCGCGATCTCGGCTCACCGCAACCTCCGCCTCCTGGGTTCAGGCAATTCTCCTGCCTCAGCCTCCTGAGTAGCTGGGACTACAGGCACGCGCCACCATGCCCAGCTAATTTTTTGTAGTTTTAGTAGAGACGGGGTTTCACCATGTTGACCAGGATGGTCTCGATCTCTTGACCTCGTGATCCACCCGCCTCGGCCTCCCAAAGTGCTGAGATTACAAGCGTGAGCCACTACGCCTGGCATTGTCTCTGTTTTTTTAGTAGTGATGGGGTTTCACCATGTTGGCCAGGCTAGTCTTGAACTTCTGACCTCAGGTGATCCATCCACTTCGGCCTCCCAAAGTGTTGGATTACAGGCGTGAGCCACCGCATCTGGCCATCCCCATTTCTTTAAAAAAAAAAAAAAAAAAAAAATTCTAAAAAGCCAGGCATGGTGGCGTGTGCCTGTGGTCTCAGCTACTCTGGAGGCTGGGGCAAGGAGGATCTCTTGATCCCTGAAGGTCGAGGCTGCAGTGATCTGTGACTGTGCCACTGCATTCCCCCTTGGGCGTTAGAGTAAGGCTCTGTTTCAAAGAAAAAAAGGGGGTGCCCCTTGCAGAGCGGACCACCCTCTGTGAATGGGGCAGGCACCACCAGGCCCCTATGGGACTCCCTTGGTGGGCAGAGGACATAGGCGTGCAGCTGACTGTGCGGTTAGTCACACGTGGTTGCTGAAGTTGCCATGCCAGGAGCCGGGCTTGAGGCTGGGTCAGGAGTGAGTGCAACCTGCAGGGCACACAGCAGCGCCACCACTGTGACGGTCATGGTCATCACTGGGGAGCAGACAGGCCGGTGGCGAGGGCAGGGCGGCTCCCTGGGAGTCCCATGTGTTCGGATCTGTCCCTGAACAGCCCATTTTCCAGCTGGACGGTTGGAGGCTCAGAGGGTGCCAGCCTTTGGAAGTCAGCTCAGGCAGGCACAGTGAGGCTGGAGCCCCAGAGCCCGATCGTCGGGCACAGGCTGCTGCTGGGCGTCATGAAGGCCCAGGGCCTCGGGGCCACGTGCTGTGCGTTCCTGGAGAAGCCAGGGGCCTGGGTCAGTTTCCTCTAGCCTGTCTGCAGATGTGCTAAGTCCTGCCCCCACCCCCGTGCCCAGCAGCAGCCTTTGGGGTTGAAACAGGTTAGGGGAGGGCACTTTCAGTCTGAATTTAACCCTCCCCCGGTGAGGCGCAGGCCACTGAGGTCTGTCAAAAACAAAAGTCCCCAAACTGAAACAACACCAGCCCCCCTGCGGAAAAAAACAGCCCCTGGCCGGAGGGGCGGGAGGGGCCGGGGCTCAGGAAGGGCCGAGCTGATATTTTTGAGCCCGTTTTATTTCTGACTCCCTGGCTGAGTAACCCAAGGTGCAGTTTGGTTGTTTTTGTTAAACTGACAAGTCACAGACCACTGGGCCGGAACGGATGGGGGTTTGGGGGGAGGGGGCGCAGGTTCAGCCCCAGGACCTGCTCCTCACCTCGCATCTCAGCCTGTCTCCCTGTCCCAGGCTGGAGCCAGCGGCCCCTTTCCCAGGGAAGAAAGCTGAGGCTGGGCACAGTGAGTTGTGCGTCCTCTGCAGCGTCCCCCCATCTGGCTTTACCCAGAGCGGGCGTTTCCCCTGCTGGCCGGGTTGGGGGGAGCAGAGGCAGTCCTAATTCCTGCCCACAGCCCCAGAGTGGCCCTGTGCCCCCACCCCGGAAACCGAGCCTTTAGGGTGCTTCCCTGGAGCAGTTTCGCATAAAGTGGGAGAAGAGGCTCCTCCGAATAAATGTGAGGGAGGAAGCTGACCGTCCTGCCCGGGCGGGGCTGGCTGTGTCAGGGGCAGGAAGGGCCGGGGGCTGCTGGCCTGCGCTGACCTGCGGTGCATGGGTCCCAGGCAGTCCCTGGTGGGAGTCAGCCACGCTTGCCCTGCACAGGTGCCCATGGGCGCGTGGGCTTCACAGCATCCCAAGCAGCCAGAGCCCGAGTCCATTTCACAGAAGAGGAAGCCGAGGCTCCCAGTGGCGCAGGGGCTTTTCTGGGCTGTTCACGAGGCCTGCGGAACCCGCAGGCCACAGCCCGGTACCCTGTGGCCCCTGCCACGTCAGCGCAGCCCTGCTGTGCTCAGGGGCAAAGCAAATAGAGACGCAGTCGGTTGCAGCTCCTCAAGTGGGCGGGCTCAGGCCGGCCTGTCCCCCATGGCTAGCCTCAGTTTCCCAAATGGGAGAGTGGGCCTCAGATACCAGGGCCCTGGGGAGGCGGGCACACCTCAGCTGGTGGGAGGGGTGCGATCCTGGGTGAACTCTGCCTCCACCCTGGGTGCCAGCCCTGCCCGAGTGGCTGTTCTTCCTCTCGGGGGCCAGGTGAGAGTGTGGCCTCCATTTCCCCTTTGTGGAACCAGGGAGTGGGGGGTGGAACCCCGTTTCCTGGGCCCTTCTTGGTGCGGTGACACCAGTCCCGGGATCGTGGCACAGGCGCCATGCCTTCGCCTCCTGGCTGGTTCAGGAAGGTTTCAGGGATGGTCGGGTTGGCCGCGCCTCAAAAAGCCCCTGGCCCTGATTCCAGCCACTTTGATCCCTCGAGCCCCAAATGGGAGCTTTAAAACCCAGCCCCTGGGGAAGGGCAGGGCAGAGAGGGTTTTGTTTTTTTCTGTGGCAAAAGGTTTTGTTGATGTTGGCTTTTCCGGTTAATGCTGCTAAGCCGTTTAATCTTGAGGGACTTACTGCCCTGGGTACTGGTGACCCGGGCAGGGGAGGGGGCAGTCCTACACCCCTCGCGCCCAGACCTTGGATCAGCTGTGCCCCTCCGGCTTCCTGCGGCCCCGGGCTCCATCCCATGTCTTCAACCTGCTGCCTGCCTGCGTCTTGGTTTCCCCTTCTGCCAGGCAAACCCATGCCCAGCCCTGCTGCAGGCCCTGCCGCCCGGGGCCAGTGCACACACCCGAAACCGGGAGCCAGCCAGGCCTCAGGCGTCCGGGACTCGTGTCCACCTGTCCAGGGTGAACCTCTCATTTTTCAGAGCTGGCAAGTGAAGACAAGTTTATGTCACTCGTAAACACAAACTCGTGTCACTGTGAGAGCTGTTAAGTTGTATCTTTAGTCTAAACAGGACACTCTGTTCCCCCAAAGCGCCTGGGGTGCAGCGGGGTAGTCGATGTCTGGAGTTTCCTTGCCCTGGGCGTGGGTGTTGGGGTGCAGCGTGGCTGAGGGCCAGTGGGGCCCCAGAGTCTTCTGGTCCCTGGTGGGACGGAGCAGGACAGGACGGGCCTCCATTTGTTTGTCACCTGCCCTGCTCACCTCACCCCCCCTCCCCGCAGATGTTCCCGCTGCCTGTCACCAACGGGAAGGGCCGGCCTGCCTCCCTGGCCGGCGCGCAGTTCGGAGCTTCAGGTAGGAACCCCCTCCTTGCCGGCACTGGTGGAGTAGAGATGGAGGGTGTGCGGGAGACAGTGCCTGGGGCCACAGAGGCTGGAGGAGGGGCCGCACAGGCCGGGTCGGGGCTGGTGAGCCTGAGGACCCCCGGAATCAGCTGCTCCTGCCCCTGTGTCCCTGGAGCCTGGAGCGGGGGCAGGAGGGGGGCCTTGCTGGTAGGATGGGGTTAGGGCTGGGCCTCTGTCTGGGTGAGGAACTCCAGCCATCCACAAGGGGGAAACTGAGGCCCTCGAGGGTTGTGGCGCAGAATCGCACCCACTTGGTGAGACTCCATTGCTTTCCTTTAAACATGGATTAGGCGCTTGCTGTATGCAGGGCCCAGCACTAGGGTGACTGGCCATCCTGGTTTGCCCAGGATTGAGGGGCGATTCCTGGGACCTGGGATCTTTCAAACCAGAAAGATCCCAGATGGACGTGGAAGAGCTGGTCACCCTTCCCGATGACCCAACGGTGGGCGGGATAGACGGGGGGAGACGTCTGAAAATCCTGAAAATCAAAACCAAATCATGGCCCGGACTTCTCGGCACCCCCAGCCAGGGCCAGGCTGCCCCAAAGTGGGGACTCTGGGGAAGGTGTCCGCAGAGGGGGTGTCGGGCAGAGCCCTGAGGGTCTGAGCAAGGGGCCGGGGACAGCGTGCCGGGCAGTGGGAACAGCTCCTACAGAAGCCCTGAGGCAGCACCGGTGGGGTGGGGGGCGCTGTCTCTGTATCGGGGCCAGCAGGGAGCCCTGGATGGCTGTGGAGAGAGGGCGGAGTCTGATGTACATCGTGCAAGGCCTGCACTGGCTGTCGGCAGGAGGTGGTGGGGGGCCGGGGCGGGTGCCGATGCTGCTTCAGAGCCTCTGGGTGTCTTCGAGGACATCAGCATCTTTTTTGTGGGGGGTCCCTTGGGACTGGGCCTGGAGGCTGTGTCCTTCCCACCTCCGGGACCTGGGGAGAAAGTTCTGTCTTGAATTTGTCTCTAGGATACCCCCGGGGTGGGCTCTGGCTGGAGTCTTAGGGTTCTGATTGGTGGGTGAAGGGGGTCTGTACTTGGGCACCTCCACCCCACGTGGAGGGTCATCGGTTTGCTGCCCTCACTGCTCTGCGATCGCCTTCCCCTCTGCCTGAGGAAGTGGCCCCAGGGCTGGCCGGAATGCTCCCTAAGGCATGGAAATCCCCGAACACTACCCCGCCAGCCCCCCGGAAACAGCTCAGGAACTGGACATGCTGACCTTCCCTGAGTGAGGCAGAGGGTCAAGCCCCAGGGGCTTCCTGGAGGAGGAGGCGGCGCAGCTCCCAAGGTCGTCCATCCTCATCCCCCTGGGCCTCTGCGTGAGCTTATAGCAGGGCCTGGTGTGGGGGAGGGGTGGGAGGCGTCTTCCCTTGTCCGCTGTTCTCTGTCCTCCCCTCAGCTCTGGTGCGGACCCCCAGCTTTGAGGCTGGTGCCCGGGTAGCCAGAGCCCTGGTGTGCAGGCCGCCTGGCCCTGAGAATGCTCCCTCTGGGATGCCTCTGCCTGGACGCCCAGCCTGGTCCCAGCAGCAACCCCTCGAATGTTTGCAGATTGGTTTTCCGTGGTTCCTTACAGCCGCCTCGGGAGCTCTGGCCCTGCCCCAGCGCTGTAGGTGGGGAGGCTCTTGCCTCGTCCTGCCACAACATCGGGGCGGAGTCTTCAGCGGCCTGGGGAGGCCCAGCATGTTGCCTTTCTTGCTCTTGAGGGATGTGTTCTGGCTGCTCCAGCCTGGGACCCCCTCCCAGCTCCTGGACACAGCGGGGTGACCCCCGACACCCCAGTTCAGTCCATGTGGTTAACACCAGCCTGAGCCTGGGGTGGTGCAGGACGCAGAGCCCCAAGCCTGGAGTGGGTGTTACCCCCCCTTACTGCCGCCAGTCTCCTGGCCCCGAATGCAGCCCCCCCAAAGCTCTCACAAGATGGCCCCCCGTTCCGTCTTCGGGTTCAGTGAGTTGCTGGGTACGAGGGGCAGAGGGGTTCTGGCAGGGCCCGGGAGCTGCAGTCATTTTCCTCCTCCTCCTATTCTCCAAGGACCCCGGGAAGAGGGGAGTTTGGGGTTCATCAGCAGGATGGAGCCTCGGAGCTGTGTGATCCCTCCCCAAACCTCTGCCGCTTCCCTGGAACGGTGGGTGCGGCCTCCTTCCAGGCAGTGCCGGGTGGGCTTCAGGGACCCCGCCCTTCGCCAGGAGTCCCCAGCGCTGATGGGGTCCTCCGGCCGCGCTCTCCACCTGGGCCCCTTCCTCATGCACGCTTCTCTAGTACCCGTTTAAGTCACCTTGCTTCTCTTAAACTCGTTTGAGAGGAAACTTCAGATCTGAGAGTCAGAAGCCCAGGCAAGTGTGAAAGGTATGCCTGAAAATTAACTAAACGTGAGCTTTGCCTTGTGAAGAGTCTGCCTGTTCTTCGGCATTTATTAATACTTAAGAATTAGTGTCAGGAGAGGAGTTAGGTACTGGGTGAGGTGGCTCATGCCTGTAATCCCAGCACTTTAGGAGGCTGAGGCAGGAGGATCGCTTGAGGCCAGGAGGTCAAGGCTGCACTGAGCCGTTGCGCTCCAGCCCGGGTGATGGCAAGACCCCAATTCAAACAAGCAGAAAGGGGCGGGGCGCAGTGGTTCATGGCTATGATCTCAGCACTTTGGGGGACCAAGGCAAAAGGGTCACTTGAGCCCGAGCTTGAAACCAGCCTGGGCCACACGGCGAAACCCCATCTCTAGTAAAAATACAAAACAGCTGGGCGTGGTGGCGCGCACTTGTGGTTCCAGCTCTTTGGGAGGCTGAGGCAGGAGGATTGCTGGAGCCTGGGGGGCGGAGGCTCCAGTGAGCCTAGATCGCACCTCTGCACTGCAGCCTGGGCTGCACAGCCAGACCCTGTCTCGAAACAAAAGCAAAACAAAAAAAGGCATTAGAGATGAGCTTAAGGAAAACCGGGATTTCCTGGTTGCCTGGACTGGAAAACGTTTAAAACGGGAGTAATTTTTGTACGCCTTCTTCTGCCCACCACGTCCCATTTTTGGAAACCTTGAGGCACAGATCTCTGAGTGACACCTCGTCTTCTGCCAAAAAAGCCAGGATCCAAGGCCACAAGAGACACCAGGAAATGCGGGCTGACAGAGAAAGGAAAGTCCTTCCCATTTTTAATTTCCCCGTAGCTTTCTCTGTGCAATTGTAAGTGTCACACATGCTCGGAATGACGAGTGCAGAGCAGACACCTCTGGTTTTAGAGAAAACCCTGGAGTAACCTGGCGCAGGGGATTTCCTCTGGGTAAGTGTCAGGGAGTGGAATTGTTAGGTCCTTGGATTTTTGTGTTTGTTTTGAGATGGAGTTTTGCTGTTTTCACTCAGGTTGGAGAGCAGTGGTGCGATCTCAGCTCACCCCAACCTCCACCTCCCAGGTTCAAGTGATTCTCCTGCCTCAGCCTCCCGAGTAGCTGGGACCACAAGTGCATGCCATCATGCCCAGCTCATTTTATTGTTTTTAGTAGAGACGGGGTTTTACCATGGCGGCCAGGCTGGTCTCAAACTCCTGTCCTCAGGCAATCTGCCGGCCTTGGCCTCCCAGAGCGCTGGGATTACAGGTGTGAGCCGCTATGCCTGACCTCCGTGGATGCTTTTCCACTTAAAAACGTCCCCGGCGTGGCCAGCCGCAGCGGCTCACGCCTGTAATACCAACCCTTGGGGAGGCTGAGGCAAAAGGGTCACCTGGGGCTAGGAGTTCAAGACCAGCCTGGCGAACATGGTGACAGCATGGTCTCTCATGCAATAGGTGACAAAGCTGATCTTCTTTCCTGCCATTCATTTGATTAATAGAGGGTGATCTTTTCAGAAGGAGATAAACCCTGTGCGTGGCTTTTTGGCGAATTTTCTGTTACTCTTTTGAGCCTTCGTTCTTGGAGGTCCATGCACTTTTTTCATGCTGAAGTCATTCGAGATTCATGGGAAGTGGCAGAGGGTGCGCTTCTCACCCAGCCACCCCAGGGGTACCGTCCTGCCCAGCCACTGTCCGCGGTGCCGTGTCCAACCTGGGAAGCTGGCATCGGTACCAGCTGTAGAGCCTGGTGAGATTCCACAGCTTCACACGCACACGTGTGCGTGTGTGTGTGTGTGTGTATACGTGTGTCGGTATGTGCGCGTGCATGTATGTGTGTGCGGGTGTCTGAGCATCTGAATGCATGTGTGTGTTGGTGTGTGTCTGCATGTGTGTGTGTGCAGGTGTCTGAGCATCTGAATGCATGTGTGTGTTGGTGTGTGTCTGCACGTGTGTGTGTGCGGGTGTCAGCATCTGAATGCATGTGTGTGTGGATGTGTGCACGTGTGTGTGTGTGCAGGTGTCTGAGCATCTGAATGCATGTGTGTTGGTGTGTGTCTGCGTGTCTGCACGTGTGTGTGCGGGTGTCTGAGCATCTGAATGCATATGTGTGTTGTCTGCACGTGTGTGTGTGCAGGTGTCTGAGCATCTGAATGCATGTGTGTGCGTGTCTGCACGTGTGTGTGCGGGTGTTTGAGCATCTGAATGCATATGTGTGTTGGTGTGTGTGCGTGTCTGCACGTGTGTGTGCGGGTGTTTGAGCATCTGAATGCATGTGTGTTGGTGTGTGTCTGCGTGTCTGCACGTGTGTGTGTGCGGGTGTCTGAGCATCTGCATGTGTGTCTGTTGGTGTGTGCGTGTCTGCACGTGTGAGTGTGCGTGGGTGAGCATCTGAATGCATGTGTGTGTTGGTGTGTGTCTGCGTGTCTGCACGTGTGTGTGTGCGGGTGTCTGAGCATCTGCATGTGTGTGTCTGTTGGTGTGTGCGTGTCTGCACGTGTGAGTGTGCGTGGGTGAGCATCTGAATGCATGTGTCTGTTGGTGTGTGTCTGCGTGTGTGTACGTGTGAGTGTGTGCAGATGTCTGGGCATCTGAGTATGTGTGTATGGGTTTGTACATGCGTGTGTGTCTCAGCGTGTGTGTGCATTGTGTGTGTGTGGAGACTTCTCTGCACTTTCAAGACATGCACGTTTCTTAACCCCAGGAATCAGTAATCTGTTCTTCATCTCTACGTTTTCTTCTAATCCCTGGGTCTCACTTTGTTGTTCAGCCTGGAGTGCAGCGGTGCAATCACAACTCACTGTATCCTGGAACTTCTGGGCTCAAGTGATCCTCCCACCTCAGCCTCGTGAGCAGCTGGGACCACAGGCCCGCACCACCTAGCTAATTGCCAAAGTATCTCATTTGTAGAGGGCTGGGTCAGCAACTCACACCAGTAATCCCGGCACTTTGGGAGGTCGAGGTGGGAGGACTGTGGGAGCCTGGGAGTTCAAGACCAGCCTCGGCAACATGGTGAGACCCTGTCTCTCAAAAATTTTGTCGGGGTGTGGTGGCTCACACCTGTAATGCCAGCATTTCGGGAGGGTGGATCACATGAGGCCAGGAGTTCAAGACCAGCCTGGCCAACATGATGAAACCCTGTCTCTACTAAAAATACAAAAATTAGCCAGGCGTGGTGGTACATGCCTGTAGTCCCAGCTACTCAGGTGGCTAAGGCATGAAAATCACTTGAAACTGGCGGGTGGGAAGAGGTTGCAATAAGCTGAGATTGTGCCATTGCACTTTGGCCTGGGGGACAGAGGGAGACTCTGCAGAAGGGAAACAAATGTATAAATGGTTGTGCTGTGTTCCCCAGGCTGGTCTTGAACTCATGAGCTCAAGTGATCCGCCTGCCTCAGCCTCCCAAACTGCTGCGATTCCACATCTGAACCGCTATGCCCAGCCCAGGTTTTCACTTTGAATATTTTATATAAATAGAATCTTACAGTTTGCAGCCTTCAGAGGTTGGCCTTTTTTCTTTTTTTTTTGAGACGGAGTTTCGCTCTTGTTACCCAGGCTGGACTGCAATGGCGTGATCTTGGCTCACCGCAACCTCCGCCTCCTGGGTTCAGGCAATTCTCCTGCCTCAGCCTCCTGAGTAGCTGGGACTACAGGCATGCGCCACCATGCCCAGCTAATTTTTTGTATTTTTAGTAGAGATGGGGTTTCACCATGTTGACCAGAATGGTCTCGATCTCTTGACCTCGTGATTCACCCGCCTCGGCTGCCCAAAGTGCTGGGATGACAGGCGTGAGCCACCGCGCCTGGCTGGGTTGGCTTTTTTTTCTGTTACGTTAGCATAATTCTCTGGAGATCCACCACAAGCTGTTGGCTATGTCATTTTTTTTTCTTTTTATTGTTTCCTCATTCATATATTTTTTGAGATTGAGTTTTGCTCTTGTTGCCCAGGCGGGAGAGTGCCATTGTGCAATTTCAGCTCACTGCAACCTCTGCCTCCCAGGTTCAAGTGATTCTCCTGCCTCAGCCTCCTGAGTAGCTGGGACTACAGGCACCTGCCACCACGTGTGGATAATTTTTTGTATTTTTAGTAGACACAGGGTTTCACCCTGTTGGCCAGGCTGGCCTTGAACTCCTGACCTCAGGTGATCCATCCGCCTCGGCCTCCCTAAGTACTGGGATCAGAGGCGTGAGCCAGCGTGCCCACCCACCTCATTAACCTTTTAACAACAGCAGTACTACAACCGTTTACATTACCTTTTTCTTTTTCGTAACAAATTTTTTGGCTGGGCGCGGTGGCTCACGCCTGTAATCCAAGCACTTTGGAGGCCAGGGCGGGCGGATCACCTGAGGTCGGGAGTTCAAGACCAGCCTGACCAACATGGTGAAACCCCGTCTTTAAAAAAAAAAAAATTTGGCCGGGCACGGTGGCTCAAGCCTGTAATCCCAGCACTTTGGGAGGCCTAGGCGGGTGGATCACAAGGTCAAGAGATCGAGGCCATCCTGATCAACATGGTGAAACCCCGTCTCTACTAAAAATAGAAAAAATTAGCTGGGCATGGTGGCGCGTGCCTCTAATCCCAGCTACTCAGGAGGCTGAGGCAGGAGAATTGCCTGAACCCAGGAGGCGGAGGTTGCAGTGAGCCGAGATCGCGCCATTGCACTCCAGCCTGGGTAACAAGAGGGAAACTCCGTCTCAAAAAAAAAAAAAAAATTTTTTTTTTTGTTGCCCAGGCTAGCCTGGAATGCGTAGGCTCGCCTCCTCAAGTGCCAGGACAGCGGACCTCAGCTGCTGCAGCACCTCTTTTTTATAGAATTTTCACAATGGAGACAGGTCCTCAGTTGAACTGGGCTCGGGCAGTCGCCTGCCTAGGCCTCCCAGGGTGCCAGGACACAGGTGTGAGCCTCCGCTTACCTCACCGTTTCTTGAGTACTGTATGTCGGACATGGAGCTTGGCTTATTCACTGGATGTTCTCAATCCTAACAGGTCAGCCAAATAGGTGCGGTTGTTACCCCACTTTACCGGCAAAGAAGCTGAAACTTAGTGTTTCATTTATGTTGCAGCCTTTCTTCCGACTTTTTGTTTGTAAACGTTACTAATGATGGAGGTTTTCGGTTTGTCTTGGTGGCTTACAGGTTTAATTTTCTTCTTCTTTTTCTTTTTTTAAAGAGAGAGGGTCTCACCATATTGCCCAGGCTAGTGTTGACCCCCTGCTCTGAAGCAATGTTCCTGCCTCAGCCTTCTGAGTAGCTGGGACTACAGGTGTGAGCAGCTGCATCCAGCTAATTAATTTTATTTTGTTAATATTTATTTAGAGATGGAGTGTTGCTTTTTTTTTTTTTTTTTTTTTTAGACAGAGTCTTGCTCTGTCGCCAGGCTGGAGTGCAGTGGTGTCATCACGGCTCACTGCAACCTCCACCTCATGGGTTCAAGTGATTCTCCTGCCTCAGCCTCCCGAGTAGCGGGGATTACAGGCACTTGCCACTGCACCTCGCTAATTTTTGTGTTTTAGTGGAGATCGGGTTTCACTATGTTGGCCGGGGTGATCTCGATCTCCTGACCTCGTGATCCACCCCCCTCAGCTTCCCAAAGTGTTAGGAATACAGGTGTGACCCACTGCGCCCGGGCACGTTTCGCTCTCATTGCTCAGGCTGGAGTGCAGTGGCACCATCTCGGCTCACCACAACCACCAACTCTTGGATTCAAGAGATTTTTTTTTTTTTTTTGAGACGGAGTTTCGCTCTTGTCACCCAGGCTGGAGTGCAATGGCGCGATCTCGGCTCACTGCAACCTCCGCCTCCTGGGTTCAAGCAATTCTCCTGCCTCAGCCTCCCGAGTAGCAGGGACTACAGGCGCACGACACCATGCCCAGCTAATTTTTTGTATTTTTAGTAGAGACGGGGTTTCACCTTGTTGACCAGGACGGTCTCGATCTCTTGACCTTGTGATCCTCCTGCCTTGGCCTCCCAAAGTGCTGGGATTATAGGCGTGAGCCACCGCGCCCGGCCGTGGATTCAAGCTGTTCTTTTGCCTCAGCCTCCCGAGTAGCTGGGATTCAGGCGCCCGCCACCACGCCCAGCTAATTTTTGTATTTTTAGTAGAGATGGGGTTTCACCGTGTTGGCCAGGCTGGTCTTGAACTCCTGACCTCAAGTGATCCGCCGCCTCAGCCTCTCAAAGTGCTGGGATTACAGGCATGAGCCACCGTCCCCTGCCATATTTTATTTTTTACCAGAGATGGGGTCTCCCTCTGTTGCCCAGGCTGGTCTCGAACTCCTGGGCTCATGTGATCCTCCTGCCTCAGACTTCTGAGGTGCTGGGACTACAGGCTTGAGCCATCATGCTGGGCCTCTGCGAAGTCTTAATCTCAGATGTGTGGTTTTCTGGCCTGGATGGCCTTTCTGAAACTCTTCTCACTTCTGGGTGGGAAGGTGTGATCCCTTCTCATGGGCCTGTTCCCACCACCTTAGTGTGAGGAGGAGGTGACAGAAGATACTAGAGGGAAGGAAGGCGTGCCTGGGCAGTCCTGGGCAGGGGAAGGGAGTGAGAAGAGGTGAGAGGCAGGGGCCCCGAAGAGCAAAAGGGTGAGGGTGGAACCGAGGCGGGTCAACATCATCTCCCCCACGGGGCTGCTCAGAGCACACCTTGGCTTCCACCCCAGTGCCCACTAAAGGGAAGGAAGGCTGGGTGGGCCTGTGGGAGTATCCCTGGTGATTCTGGGGAGAAGCACTTGTCTGCTTTGTTTTTTGTTTTTTTTTTTTTTTGAGACGGAGTTTCCCTCTTGTTACCCAGGCTGGAGTGCAATGGCGCGATCTCGGCTCACCGCAACCTCCGCCTCCTGGGTTCAGGCAATTCTCCTGCCTCAGCCTCCTGAGTAGCTGGGATTAGAGGCACGCGCCACCATGCCCAGCTGATTTTTTGTATTTTTAGTAGAGACGGGATTTCACCATTTTGACCAGGATGGTCTCGATCTCTTGACCTCGTGATCCACCTGCCTCGGACTCCCAAAGTGCTGGGATTACAGGCTTGAGCCACCGCTCCCGGCCGTCTGCTTTGTTTTAAAGGGCATGCCATGTAAATAAGGACCACAACCTTTTTATAAAAATTGGGTATATGGCTGGGCTGTGCTTCGCACCTGTAATCCCAGCACTTTGGGAGGCCGAGGCAGGCAGATCATGAAGTCAAGAGATCGAGACCCTCCTGGCCAACATGTTGAAACCCTGTCTCTACTGAAAACACAAAAATTAGCTGGGCATGGTGGCAGGCACCTGTAATCCCAGCTACTCAGGAGGGTGAGGCAGGAGAATCGCTTGAATCTGGGAGGTGGATGTTGCAGTGAGCTGAGTTCGCACCAATGCACTCCAGCCTGGCAACAGAGCAAGAATCCATCTCAAAAAAAAAAAAAAATTGGTTTATGTATTTGGTACAAAGAAAACTTGTAGTATGAAAGAAAATAAGGATAAGCCACATCCTCTGAGAAGAATGTAGTAAAACCAGAAATAAAAGACCAAAAAGCTAGGCTGGGCGCGGTGGCTCATGCCTGTAATACCAGCACTTTGGGGGGCCAAGGCATGCAGATCATTTGAGGTTGGGAGTTTGAGACCAGCCTGACCAACATGGAGAAATCTCTTCTCATTAAAAAAAAAAAGGACCAAAAAGCAAAAAAGAGCCCTGCTGCTGGGAAGTATCCAGATTCCTTTTTTATCCATCTATTGGATTAAGGAGGAAATTAAAACAGTTGTGACAGAATAGACAGGAATTGGCAGTAACGTAAACTCATAGAAACTATGAGTTGCGGCCAAAGCTGCGCTTGGGGGAAGAGTCATAGTCTTTTGCATTCTCGTTATTAGCACAAATGGAACAAACAGAAACAGATGAAGTAGTTAAGAAGTTATCCAACAACAGAATAAACTGAGTGAAATCTTTTCTTGATGATTCGAAGTGCCTCGTAGCGTTTTCTATGTTGCTGCTTGTTTTTTATTTTTTATTTTTTCTTCGGAGACAGGGTTTTGCTCTGTTGCCCAGGTTGGACACTGTTGCAACCGTACGTTGCTGCAGCCTCGACCTCCTGGGCTCAAGCCATGCTCCCACCTCACTCTCCTGAGTAGCTGAGACCACAGGCGCACATTACCACACGTGGCTAATTTTTGAATTTTTTCTAGAGGCAGGGGTCTTGCGGTGTTGCCCAGGCTGGTCTTGAACTCTTGGGCTCAAGGGAACCTCTTGCTTCGGCCTCCCGGCATGCTGGAATCACAGGCGTAAGCGTCGGCACCCAGCCAGCGGCTCAGTTTTAGTTGCTGTCCCGCTTCTGTCACTCTTTTTTAGATGTCCCTGCCCCCATGTTTTCCAACATGCCGATTCTGCTGATTCTTTTTTTTTTTTTTTTTTTTTATTTGAGACAGAGTTCTGCCCTGTCGCCCAGGCTGGAGTACAGTGGTGCAATCTCAGGTCACTACAAGCTCCACTTCCGGGTTCAAGCGATTCTCCAGCCTCGGCCTCCCGAGCAGCTGGGACTACATGTGCTCACTGCCACTTGCAACTAATTTTGTATTTTTAGTAGAGACGGGGTTTCATGGCCAGGCTGGTCCTGATCCTGACCTCAGGTGCCACCTGCCTCAGCCACCTAGAGTGTTGGGATTACAGGCGTGAGCCACCGCCCCCGACCTGACTCTTGTTCGCGATCCTTGCGACGATTAAGTCGTGTGTCCTGCCGATCCCCGCAAGAAACTTGAGCTTCTTGTTTATGTTAAATTCATAGACAAATTTGGCAGGAAGCACTTGCCTGTCTAGCGCTGAGTCTTCCCATCGTGAGAACCTGGTATTGGACCTCGCTTATTTAGGCTCTCCGTTGTAGTCCGTAGTTTGAAAATGAGCTTTGAAAATTGCAGTGTAAGACACTTAATCGTGTTGCTGGTTTGGGGTGTGATTTGGTCGCACACACTTCAGACAGGGTGGCGTGTAGGTGTTTGACGATTTTTTGTGTAGCAGTGTACGGTTCTTTCCCTCGTTTGTTTGGGTTTGGGGGTTTTTTTTGTTGTTTTTTCTGCGACCAGGTCTCACTCTGTCACCCGTGGTGGAGTGCAGTCGCCCGTTCGTGGTTGACTGCAGCCTCGACCTCCTGGACTGCGAGCAGCTGAGACTGTGAATGTACGCCACCATGCCCAGCGAATTTTGGTATTCGTTGTAGAGATAGGGTCTAACTCTGTTGCCCAGGTTGGTCTCAAAGTCCGGAGCTGACGCAGTCCTCCTGCCTTGGCCTCCCGAAGAATGGTGTTTCAGGCGTGAGCCACCGTGCTCAGCCATACTCATTTTCTGTCTTCGTTCACTCCTGAGACATCCCTTAGTTTTTTTTGTTTGTTTTCACATGGAGTTTCGCTCTTGTTGCCCAGGCTAGAGGGCAATGAACGCTGTGATCTCGGCTCACCACAACCTCCACCTCCCGGGCTCAAGCGATTCTCCTGCCTCAGCCTCCCAAGTAGCTGGCATTACAGGTGTGCGCCACCACGCCCAGCCAATTTTGTGTTTTTAGTAGAGATGGGTTTCCTCCATGTTGGCCAGGCTGGTCTTGAACTCCTGACTTCAAGTGATGCACCCGCCTCGGCCTCCCGAAGTCTCAGGATTACAGGCGTGAGCCACCGCGCCCGGCCAGTTATTTGTGGTTTTTACTTTGTCCAGTTTTCCAGGTGAGCCATCACCGTTTTCATCCCCAGACCCACAGCTTCCCCCCCCACCCCAGCGTTGCCTCTGTGCTTTTTACGTTGTATGCTTTTTCTAGAACCAAACGGTGGGGGCGATGGTGAGGACCCCACTTTGGGCAGGTGGGTTGGCTCAGCCCTCCTTTGCAAGCCTGATACTGGCTGTGGGTTTGAGCTGGATCTTCTGTCTGCCTGCTTTTGCCACGTTCAGGTGTGTCCCCCTGTCCTATTTGAAGATACATGGTGGACAGTCAGTACTACCAGGTACATACGGGTCTTGGAAGGTCCCTGGCTTCCCACTCACTCTTTGCTCGGCCAGGTGCGCCGCCTCACGCCTGTAATCCCAGCACTTTGGAAGGCTGAGGAGGGCAGATAACTTCATCAGGAGTTCGAGAGCAGCCTGACCAACATGGCGAAACCTTGTCTTTACTAAAAAATATAAAAATTAGGGCTGGCCACGCTGGCTTATACTCCCAACACTTTGGGAGGCCAAGGTGGGTGGATCACGAGGTCAGGAGTTCGAGACCAGCCTGCCCAACACAGTGCAACCCTGTCTCTACTAGCAATACAAAAACTACTTGGGGAGGCAAAGGCAGGCAGATCACGATGTCAAGAGATGGAGACCATCCTGGCCGACATGGTGAAACCCCATCTCTACTAAAAATACAAAAATTAGTTGGGCATGGTGGCATGCGCCTGTAGTCCCAGATACTTGGGAGGCTGAGGCAGGAGAATCGCTTGAACCCAGGAGGCAGAGGTTGCAGTGAGCCGAGAATTCGTCACTGCACTCCAGCCTGGGTGACAGAGTGAGACTCTTTCTCAAAAAAAAAAAAAAAAAAAAAAATCAATAATAATAATAATACGAAAATTAGCTGGGCGTGGTGGAGGGCACCTGTAATCCCGGCCACTTGGGAGGCTGAGGCAGGAGAATCACTTGAACCTGGAGGTTGCAGTCAGCCAAGATTGTGCCACTGCACTCCATCCTGGGCTACAGAGCTAGGCACTGTCTCAAAAAAGAAAAAAAGGGCCGGGCACAGTGGCTCATTCTTGTAATCCCAACACTTTGGGAGGCCGAGCTGGGCAGATCCCAAGGTCAGGAGTTTGAGACCAGCCTGGCGAACACAGTAAAACCTGTTTGTTCTAAAAATAGAAAAATGAGCCGGGCATGGTGGTGGGTCCCTGTAATTCCAGCTGCTTGGGAGGCTGAGGCAGGAGAATCGCTTGAACCCGGGAGGCAGAGTTTGCAGTGAGCCAGGATTGCGTCACTGCTCTCCAGCCTGGGCGACAGTGAGACTCTATCTCAAAAATAGATGCGCATATATTTTAAATCATTTCAGCCACATCTTAAGCTGTGCCACCGTTTGGCTCTTAGATAGCATTCGGAAGCACCTGTCATTGGGCCTGTGGGGAGGCCAGGCTCCCGTGTCCTCCGTGCGCTCGCTCTGCTGGTTTCTTTGTCCTTCACTGGGCTGCCCCGCGCATCCTCAATTTCACTGACTTTGCTTCCGAAGAATCTGCTTCGTTGGCAAATTGATATTGGTCAGTTGACTGCCTTTCTATTGGCATTTCTTCTCCTTCTAAAGTTTTTTTGGTGACTTTGAAATCGCAGGCCCCCTTTGCGGACGTCCGCCCTCTTCTGTTTCATCACGGGGTTATGGAGGACCGCACCCCGGGGAACCCTATCTCATTGGTTTCCATAATGCCTATTTTTCTGGTATTACTGATGTTTCATACTTTTTTTTTTTTTCCTGATGTCCTCTTCAAGGCAGGTTTCTTCAGAGGTGTCTGTGTTCCAAGTTGGAGGTCCCTTCTTGACTTCTAGGTCTCCAGGGCCAACAGTCAGCTTTGGCTTGAACGCTAGCTGCTGTTGGGAGGGTGCGGACCTCCTGCCGAGGCTGAGGCACGGGTTGTGGCTGCCCGCCTTCACGAGTACTTAAGGGATTCTTGAGTGTGGAGCTGCGATGCCTTTAGGTTTCAGCTCCACCATGTTTGGATTTTTTTTTTTTTTTTTTTTTTTTTTGAGTTGGAGTTTCGCTCTTGTTGCCCAGGCTGGAGTGCAATGGTGAATTCTCAGCTCACCGCAACCTCCGCCTCCTGGGTTCAAGCGATGCTCCTGTCTCAGTCTCCCGAGTAGCTGGGACTACAGGCATGTGCCACCACACCCGGCTAACTTTTTGTATTTTTAGCAGAGACAGCGTTTCACCATGTTGGCCAGGATGGTGTCCATCTGTTGATCTCGTGTTCCACCCGCCTCAGCCTCCCAAAGTGCTGGGATTACAGGTGTGAGCCACCGCGCCCGGCCCATATTTAGATTTTTAATCTGTTTAATGTCAGGCTTGAGAGCGCGGCCCTTCCCCGCCATGCTGTTGGTCGGTTTCTCATATATGTTGAAGTATTTGGATGCCAGGTTTGTGGGCACATGTGGGCTCGGGACAGTGGGATTTCACTGTGGACTGAGCCATCGTCAGCAACAAAAGAAAATTCCCTTGGCCAGCTGCAGTGGCTCGCGCCCGTAATCCCAGCACTTTGGGAGGTTGTGGTGGGCGGATCATCTGAGGTCAGTAGTTCGATGCCAGCCTGGCCAACAAAGTGAAACTCCATCTCTACTAAAATACAAAAAATTAGCTGGATGTCGTAGTGGGTGTCTGTAATCCCACCTACTCAGGAGGCTGAGACAGGAGAATCACTTGAACCCAGGAGGCGGAGGTTACAGTGAGCTGAGATCGCTCCATTGCACTCCAGCCTGGACAGCACAGCGATGCTCCATCTTAAAAAAAAAATCCTCCCTTGAATTAAGACTTTGATGTGGCCAGGTGCAGTGGCTCAAACCTGTAATCTCAGCACTTTGGGAGGCTGAGGTGGGCGCATCACCTGCGGTCGGGAGTTCGAGACCACACTGACGAGCATGGAGAAATCCTGTTTCTACTAAAAATACAAAAATTACCCAGGCGTGGTCGTGCACACCTGTAATCCCAGCTACTCGGGAGGCTGAGGCAGGAAAATGGCTTGAACCTGGGAGGCAGAGATTGCAGTGAGCTGAGAACATACCACTGCCCTCCAGCCTGAGCAACAGAGCGAGACTCCTTCTGGAGAAAAATTCAAAGGAACCGGGCGCGGTGGCTCACACCTTAATCCCAGCACTTTGAGAGGCCGAGATGGGTGGATCACCTGAGGTCAGGAGTTAGAGACCAGCCTGGCCAACATAGTGACACCCCATCTCTATTAAAAAAACCGCCGGGCGCGGGGGCTCACGCCTGTAATCCAAGCACTTTGGAGGCCAAGGCGGGCGGATCACATGAGGTCGGGAGTTCAAAACCAGCCTGACCAATATGGTGAAACCCCATCTTTGAAAAATAAAATAAAAAATAAATTAAAAAAAAACACAAAAAAAACAAAGGAGGAAACTTGGAAACGAATGTTACGACGCTTCCTTTCCGTTCGCGTTGCTTGGCAGATCTCCGTGCACTTGCTTGTGTCTCCCAAGTCGCCTGTTCCGGAAGTGTCTTTTGTAGGTGCCGTGTTTTTAGATGAGACGTTAAACACCCGTCCGTCTTAGTTCCCAGCCTTTCCTTCCGTAATCTTTCCACCCGTGTGCTGCCAACCCTGTTTCCCTTCCCCGGCGTATGCGTTTTCCTGAATTGTTTCGGAAGCTCTGTGCTGCTCGGCGCCTCTGCGAGCGGTGGTGTTCCTGGTTTTGAATGACGCGTTTAAGGCCGTGATTGTATGTAGTGGTTAGTACTCCGCGTTGTGAGTATCACGCTCTCAACTTCCGAAGTGAAATCACATGTGCCCCCTTCTGTGAGAAGGTGAAAATGGAGCCTGTGTTTTTCTTCCCTGCTGGTATTTGGCGTCAATAAATCGCTCCTTTTAAAAAACATTGGATCCGTTCATAATTGCGTGTTTGCGTCTTACTAGGGAGCGTTTGTACATGACGTAGGGACTTCTGCTTCCCGTGAGGGCCTGAGCAAATGACGTCTATCTTTAGCAAGGTTTCCTCATCTGTACAGTGGGGATGATGGAAGCCATTGCAAGGTTTTGGTGAAATGAGAGAAAACTCGCAGAATGCCCCCTCAGGGCTTGTGCTGGTGTGCCTGTCTGTCACGGGTTCTGGGAGTCTGGTTAGTGGTTAAATGTGCTCACTGCCCGCACTTCATTCTGTAAAACCCCAGGCTGTGTCATTTTTTTTTTCTTTTTTTAAATAAAGACGGGGTTTCACCATGTTGGTCAGGCTGGTCTTGAACTCCCGACCTCAGGTGATCCGCCCGCCTTGGCCTCCAAAGTGCTTGGATTACAGGCGTGAGCCATCACGCCCGGCCTAGCTGTGACATTTCTTTAAGGATCTGTGAGGCTTGCAGTCTTAAGACAGTCTTCTGTTTTTTTAGGGTAAACAGTTGAACTTCTCTGTCCTTTCTGCTGTGTGTTCGGTTTCCTCTCGAGTCTGTTGCTTGTCCAGAGATCACAGGTTGGCTTCCCGTTTGGTTTTGAGGTGGGATCTCTCCCTGTCACCCAGGCTGGAGTACAGTGGTGGGATCGCTGCTCACTTCTGCCTCGACCTCCCGGGCTCAAGCAGCCCTCCCGCCTCGGCCTCCCAGAGTGCTGGGATTATAGGCTTGAGCCACTGTGCCCAGTCCCGGGCTGGTTTCTGACCTTGTTTTGAGGGGCAGGCTCTCTGGTCCCCACACCCGGAAGCAGGTGTGGGATGGGGTTGTCTGTTCTCTCTGCAAAGCGGGGCTTGTTTCTCTGAGTTGTTACTTACGTCTATGAGCCACGCCCACTCTTGGGGTAAGCTCTGCCCTCCACGGAAACCCCAGGGCCCTGGGGGAGCGGGTTGCGAGGGGTCCCTGGTTCTGGGGGAGGGAGTTGCCTGTGTTCCCTGCCCAGCCTTGTTGCCTGCCCAAGGTCATGTCTGGCCACTTTCAGGGCTCGGGACCCCCACTTTTGGGTGGTGTGTGGTTCCAGTCCCTCTCTCTTCAGCCTTGGGGGTGTCTGCTCAGGGGTAGGCCACGGGGCCCTGCTTTCCTGCCTGCGACCCCCAGACACTAGGGGCAGATGGAGGAGGGCTCCTGCAGGGTCTCCTCAGCCGTCCGCAGGGAAGGGCTCTGCGCTGCCCCAGACACGTTTTCTCCCCACTGCTGGCCCTCTCAGAATGCTGGGTGCGTGTCCACGGCCTGCGGCCCCTGAGCAAGGAAACGAAGCGAGAGGATGGACCCAAAGCGGCTGCAGGGCGGGGCTGGGCCGCGGCGCGTGCTGGCCCGTCTCCTTCTCCCACAGCTTGAACTTACGTGAGGTGGATGCCCTGCTGGTGGCTCGCGCCTGTGATCCCACACTTCCGGAGAGGGCGGGGTGGGGAGATCGCTTGAGGCCAGCCTGGGCAACGTAGGGAGACCCCACTGGTACAAAAAAATTCAAAAAATTCACCAGGCACGGTGGCTCATGCCTGTAATCTCGGCACTTGGGGAGTCCGAGGCGGACGGATCACCTGAGGTCCGGGGTTCGAGACTAGCCTGGCCAACACGTATGGAACTCCCTCTCTGCTAAAAATACAAAAATGAGCTGGGCGTGGTGGCGGGCGCCTATAGTCGAAGCTACTTGGGAGGCTGAGGTGGGAAAACCACTGAACCCAGGAGGCAGGTGCTGCACTGAGCCAAGATCACAACACCGCACTCCAGCCTGAGCGACAGCGCGAGACCCTGTCTCAAAATAATAATTTTTTTGAATGCTGCCCTACCCAAGGAAAAGCCACCCCTAAATTCAAACCTCTGTCTGATCTCGCCCCTCAGCAACCCCCAGGGGACTGGGAATGGGCCTGCAGAGCATCACAAGCCACAGGGGCCAGACCCCAGGCAGGGCAGTGGGACAGGCTCACGTCGGCATCCTTCAAGATTTTAATAGCAAGGAGAAAGAGACGGTAGCCGCAGGCCTGGGCGGCGTCGTGACCCCGTATCTGGCGGCCGCCTTCCACGCCCCAGTGAATGGAGCCTGCATGAGCAGCGCGTGTGGTGGCTGTTGAGGCGTTACTTGGTCCTTAGGTGCGATCGTGGTAGTTGGTGGTGGTTGCTGTTACTTTTTTTGCTGTTGAGGACTGGGTGGTTCAGTGCATTTTTTAATGTAATTTTTAATCTGCTTTAAAAAATGCTGGCCACGTTTCCAGCAGTTGGTAGTGTGGCTCCCGTGTTGGACAGCAGAGGTGGAGAACATTTTTATCTTCCCAAGTTTTCTTGGGAGCACAGGCTGGGAAGGGGCTCAGGCGGGGGCATGGGTGGGGGTCACCTGGTGCGTGGGGGAAGAGGAGAGTGCTGAGGTCAGGGAGGAGTTGGGTCTTTACCCTGAGGGCGGTGGGGAGCCATGGGAGAGGCTAGAAGGAGGGAGAAGAGCTGAGTTTTGCTTCTGAAGGCTCCATCAGGCTGCCTGAGGATGTCGGCGGACTTGGAGGAAGACTTGGGCCGTGGCAGAGCTGCTGTTCCTTTGGGAGGAGGGAAGGTGACAGGAGGACCCCTGAACTATAGCCTGAGCACCTGAGTGGGGTGTGCGTTGCAGAGCTGGGGCTACAGGATGAAGTCCCCAGGACCCTCTGAAGCCAGGCCACCTGGTGTGCCTGAGGGTTTGGGGCAGGGGCAGCCATAGGGCTGTGCTCAGGGCCCGTGTCCACCAAGGGTTTTGCCTGCCCGGCGTGGTGACCCCACTCCTGGTACCGAAGTCGGTTGATTGGGTTTCTTGCGCAAAGTACCTGAAGCCACTTGGGCAGTATTCTTCTGTATCAAGGTCAGCCAGCCTTCTCCAGAAAGGAGCAGGGAGTTAATATTTCGGGCTGTGCAGGACGGGTGGTCTCTCTTGCAATTTTGGACTCTGCTGTTGTAGCAGAAGCAGCCGCAGGTAGTGCATGGACAAACAGGTGCAGCTCATGCCCGTAGAACTGGGTTTGAGAAGCAGGCTGGGGTCTGGACTTGGTTCGTGTGTACTGTTTGCTGTTCCCTTCGGTCCCACCTGGTATTCACTGAACGCCTTTTGAAGCCCCCTCTCCCATTTGCCATCGAGCCACCAGGCCAGGATCAGCCCCCAGTCCCTCTCAGGAGGGGACCCGGTGGAGGCCGGGGCTGGGAAGTCACTGGCACTGAGCGTTCCCTGGCCACTGACGGCCTCTCTGAGACAGTGTCTTCCCTTGTTACCCTCACAGCAGCCCAGGCAGGTGGGTGGCTTCCACACCCCTGTCCCTGGAATTGGATACGAAGCCTGGGGGGTGGGCAGCTCCTAGGCCTGCTCCCGAGCCCCCTGGCCCGTCCGCTTGCAGGCCTCTCCCGAGGCGGCCCAGCTGGCCCAGGCAGGAAGGCGTCCTTCCCACAGGGGCCCACTCGGCCGTGCTGCACCCAGGAAATCACAGAAAAGCACTCTGACAGCAGCGCCTTATTCTATTAGTACATTTTAATTAAAACAAGCAAGGGATGCGTTATGAATATTCATGTCGGGTTATTAAAATGCGTAATCGGCGGGGGGACTTTAATAACTGTATTAATGTGGGGGCTGCCCCTGTTTTTGTCATTTCTAGAAGGAGGAGGCCGAGGGCTGGGCGAGGGAGGGTTCCCCGAAAGGACAGATGGAGGCCGGGTTGCCTCTGCAGCAGCCTGTTGGAGTGATCCCCAGGGGCGATCCCTGGGTGTGGGGCCTCAGGCGGCCCCCCGCATGCCAGGTCTTCTAGGGGGTGAGGGCTGGGGTGCCAGGAGTGTTCTATTAGCTCGGGTGGGGGTCTCTGCACCTCCTGGGGCACCTTGAGCATGGGTGAGCTTGTCTCCGGTGGGGCTATGGCTGGAGGGGACCAGACAACAGGTGGGTGTGTAGAGGGGAAACTGAGGCCCAGAGGTGCTGGCACTGTGCCCATCCTCGCTAAGCAGCCCACCCTGGCCTCGGCAGCTGCCCTGTTTGCCGGGGCACACGTGTGGGACCAGGATCTTGGGGTGCGGATGCCCCAGACCTGGCAGCTAGTGCTGTGCGGATTCCTGGAGACCTCAGGAGCCCCCTGCCGGGCCCCCCAGCCAGCCAAGGCCACATCCCAGCCCCCCACTCATAATCACATTGGAAAGTTTTGATTAGAAAACAAAATCTAAATGAGGCACATGAATATTCATTAGGTGGGGAGATTAATATGCATAATTATGTAAATTAGACAGCAATTAAACACCAATACTTCCCGAGGGAAATGAGTAACACAAAGGCACTGAAATAGAAAGATGCAATTTGAAAGAAGTTTCTGGTGCAGGCGAGCTGGGCGGGCGGAGGAGCCGGGCTGGGTTCAGCAGCCTGCAGCGTGGAGTCAGCGTGGGGGAGGACAGCCTGAGCTTCTGCCTGTCACAGACATCGTGCTGGGCTGGGTCCCCTGTCCTGGCTCTCGGGAGACCTCTGGACTTGAGAGTTGGACATGGGCACCTCCAGCCTTCAGAAGTATGGCCTGTTTGTAATTCCGTTTATTATGGAGAGGGAAACGGAGGCAGGGCCGCGACCCCATGGCCAAGCTGAGGCGCCCCAGGGCCGCCAATCCTGTTTCTCCAAGGGTGTGCTTTGTGGCCCTCCATGGATGGGGGAAGGGTCCGAACAGGCCTGCCCTGCCCAGGGCAGAAGATTCCGGAGTCCTGGGCGGTTGCCTGTGAGTGTTCTGAGCGATAAGGGCCCCGCCCGGCCCCACCCCACCCGGGGACCAAGGTCCTCGTCCCAGCCTGAGCTGCGGGCCTCTGGTCTCTGCATGGGGTTTGTTCCTGGGTGACGCGATTCGGCTCCACCTTCTCGGGCTGCCAGCCTCCCGCGCAGTGGGTTGGCCTCTGCCGCAGCTTCAGCACAGGGCGGCCCCGCCTCCCACACTGGCAGGTGGGGACAGGGAGACCCCCTGTCCTCCCCTGGAGCCTGTTGTTCACTCCCACACCCTCAGGCTCTTGAGAAGAGTCCACCTGACAGAGCCCCTGGCCTACATGTTCAGGGCTGGGCCAGAGGGACGCACTTAGGGCTGAGGGGGGGAGGCTTGGCATGAGAGCGAGGGCTCTGCCCAAGGAGGCCATGGTGGCTGGGGCTTCAGTGGGTGGGTAGGAGTTTGCCAGCAGAGAGCTGATGGAAGAATTACTTAAGTGTGTGAACCTGAGAGTCCCAGGGTGTCGGTGTCACCTGCTGACTGGTGTCCCTGTGAGTCAGGCTGGGTGAGGCTGGGTTAGGAAGCGTTCCACATACCCCCCTGGATCCACTGAGACTTGGCCCCGAGACCCTGGGAACCCAGCCTGCCTTTAGAGCGGGGCCGGTGTGAGGGTGACCGTAACTCTCTCTTCCTGCCTGCAGGTCTTGAGGATCGGCCCAGCTCAGGCTCCTGGGGCAGCGGCGACCAGAACAGCTCCTCCTTTGACCCCAGCCGGGTAGGAGCCCCCATAAGACCTCAGATCCTGAGTTTCCTATTCCCAGAGTAGGGGGATGTGTGGGGAACTGAGGCTGAGAGAAGGGGCCAGCCTTCCAGGGTTCGGACTGGGAGACGTAGGTTCGAGTCCTCCTGTCCAGCCCTAATGCGGGGTGGGGGGCCTGTGCAGCCCAGCACATCTCATCCCCGCCCTCCCCCGCAGACCTTCAGCGAGGGCGCCCACTTCACCGACTCACACAGCAGCCTCTCTTCGTCCACATTCCTGGGACCAGGACTCGGAGGTGAGTGTCCGCCTGGCGCGGTCCCTCTGCCGCGCACGGATGTGCAGACGTCGGCGTGGGCAGTGCACGCACAGCAGCAGGCGTCCGCAGCGTTCACCCAGAGGGTGTGGGCAGCCGAAGCCTCTGCCCGTCCTGGGAGCCGGGTGCAGGAGGGCACAGCCCGGCCTCCCCGCCACGGCGCCCTGCGACTCGCCTTCCCTGCCTGGGTGTAGAGGCAGGGAGGCCGCTCCAGCCCCCATCCTCCCTGCGATTTGTGCAGGGTTCCCCCTGCTTCCCGGGGAGGGGTCAGCAGGGCCGGCCGTCACCCGCTGGAAAGGAGGCGTAGGAGTGCTGGAGACTTGAGGCGGCCCGCACGTGTGGTGGTTAGAGCCTGCGCGGCTCGGAGGCCGCGGCCCTCTCTCCCTGGGGGCCTCTTGTTAACCGAGAGGACCGTGACTCAGGCCGGGGTGGGGTCTCACGCCTGTCATCCCAGCACTTCGGGAGGCCAAGGTGAGTGGATCACCTGAGGTCGGGAGTTCAAGACCAGCCTGGCCAACACAGTGAAACCTCGTCTCTACTAAATATACAAAAATTAGCCAGGCATGGTGCTTGGTGTTTGTAGTCCCAGCTACTCGGGAGGCTGAGGCAGGCGAATCGCTTGAACCCAGGAAATGGAGGTTCCAGTGAGCTGAGATCGAAGCATTGCACTCCAGCCTGGGAGACAGAGCGAAACTCAGTCTCAAACAAATAAAAGGAATGATGACTCAGACCTGGCGTGTCATCCCACACCGCTGTGTTCCCCGGGCAAGAACCATCCTCTTCTGAGCCTCGGTTTCCCCACTGTGGGAAAGGGACCCTCCCAGAACCTTCCTGGAGGGAGGCAGTGAGAAGTGGCCCAGCTCTGCAGGCCCTGCCGATCGCGGGGTGGGGCTTGGTGACTTGTCACTGCTGGCCCACCCAGTCTTGTGACTGTCCCAGCCCCGCTGCCCACCCGTGCTTGGGAAGGGGCGCCCTGGTGCCAGGCCTATGGCTGGGCGGGTCTGACCAGGGCTCGCCCTCTTCCAGGGACCTGGAGCTGCGGCTGGGACAGTGTCTCGTGTGCCGTTTCTCCTGCAGGTGACCCAGAAACCCCCAGGCTTCACAGCCCTCCTCCTATGAGGCTGTCAAGTCCAGTGCCCCGGGGTTCGGGGAGCTTAGGTAGGGGTCTTGGGGGACTAGCAAGGGGCTCGGGGGTCCCGCTGCCGTGGTGCCTCAGCTGTGGAATTTGTGGTTCCATCCCTCAGTCATCCTGGGCCATGGGATCCTTCCTCGTCTCTGGAGCCCGGTGGTTCGAGGCAGTGTTTGTACACGGTTTTCATGGTGCGGTGGAGGCGGGCGCTGCTTAGAAGCCGCGAGCTGTGGAGCGCGGGACCTGCCGCTGGGTCATGCGTATCGTGTAGCCCTCGGCGCTGTGGGCTGGGGGGAAGCTGAGGCCTGGAGGACTTTGGGGACCCAGCCTTTCCCTGGACCCTGAGGGGCAGCCCCTGGTTGGGCCCCACGGCAGGCTGGCTTGTCCTGCCTCGCTTTGCCTGGCCTAGGACCTGGCATGCAGTGGGTTGGTGTCCTGGGCAGGAAGTGAATGGCGTGAAGGTAGGGGTGGGTGTGCCTGAGACCCACCACGTGCCAGGGGTGATTTCTGCCCATTTCCCAGATGAGGAAGGTGAGGCCTGGCCCCATCCCCACCTGGGGTGGTCTCTGCACCTGGAGGGCTGGTTCCCTGCTGGCTGTTCTTCTTCCCGGCCTCTTCCTCATACCCCTGATGGCCCCAGGGTGGGCAGGGCTGACATGGGCAGTTCCCATGGACTGGCCAGCAGTGCCCAGAGCCCAGTCGCGTCCCACCTGCCACCCGTGGGGCCTGGGCCCCAACCAAGCAGCTTGGAGAGGGCAGCGGGGGTCCCGGGAGCCACTAGGGGTGTTGGCGTAGCCTCAGCCTCCCCTGGCCTGTTTCTTTTCTGGGAAGCAGGGCAAGTGGCTACCGTGGCCAGGGGTGGCCTTTGGGGGGTTGTGGCTGTCGTCTTCCCCATGTCCCCAGGGTCACCAAGATGAGGAAACTGGGCGTGGTGGGGGGGGGCAAAAAACAGCAGCATCTGTTCCAGGAGTTGGGAAACTGTTGAACTTTTTTTTTTTTTTTTTTTTTGAGATGGAGTCTCGCTCTCCTGCCCAGGCTGGAATGCAGTGGCCCAGTCTCAGCTCACTGCAACCTCTGCCTCCCGGGTTCAAGTGATTCTCCTGCCTCAGCCTCCCAAGTAACTGGGATTACAGGCATGCGCCACCATGCCCAGCTAATTTTTGTACTTTTTTTTTTTGAGACGGAGTTTCACTCTTGTCCAGGCTGGAGTGCAATGGCCTGATCTGGGCTCACTGCAACCTCTGCCTCCTGGGCTCAAGCCATTCTCTTGCCTCAGCCTTCTGAGTAGCTGGGATTACAGGTGTGCACCACCATGCCTGGTTGATTTTTGTATTTTTAGTAGAGTCGGGGTTTCACCATGTTGGTCAGGCTGGTCTCGAACTCCTCACCTCCTAATCCACCCACCTCGGCCTCCCAGAGTGCTGGGATTGCAGGCATGCATCACTGCGTCCGGCTGTTGAACTTTTAAAATTCAGAAATCGGGGAATTTTTTTCATGGTTTGAGAATAATGTACGTTAGTTGTGCGTTTCATCCCCTCCCAGCAGGGCTGGGGGCTGTGCCTCCCCCGTCACGTTCCTCTCCCAGTGTAAGCCAGAAGGGGATTTAACTGGCACAGGTCCTGAGTAGTCGGGGACCTGCTTCAGGGAAGGCTGGATCCAGGTGTCTCTGCATCAGACCCAGGCCCTCCACTCTGGGGGGGCTCACTGCAGCCCACTGTCCCCCTCCATGGCCTAGGCCTCACCTGCCCTTTGTCATTGAGCACCCCAGGGAGGTGCCAGTCATTGGTGGAGGGCAGGTCACATGCTCATTCATGAACAAACCCTGGCCTGAAGGCTGCAAGCTGCTCTTAGGGGAAGCCGGTGCCAGGGAACCCCAGGGCCTGGGCGCTGAACCTGAGGCTGTGTGCACAGTCCCTGGGCCTCCTACCCAGGACCCCCAGGCTTGTCCCTTGGGGCAGACAGATGCCTCTGATCCCAGCCCCCCAGGGCAGTGGCCTGTCTATGCCTGCAACAGGAAACTGAGGCTCAGGAAGGGCAGGGACTGGCTGGCAGGAGGCAGGGCCCCTTCAAGCTCTGCTGTTCCTTCCCTGTCCCCCAGCAGGGCTCATGTGGGCTGCAGAGGCTCCGAGTAGGCCCCGAAATCATCAGGGATCCTTTCTTGTCCCCAAGCCCGTCGCTGGTGGATGGGAGGGCCCTCTCAGCCACGTGCACTTACGGAGCGCCTGCTGTATGTGGGCGCTGTCTCAGCCATGTGCACTTACCAGGCACCTCTTTTATGTGGGCGCTGTCTCAGCTGTGTGTACTTACTGAGCACCTGTTGTATGTGGGCGCTGTCTCAGCTGTGTGCACTTATGGAGCACCTGTTGTATGTGGGCGCTGTCTCAGCTGTGTGCACTTATGGAGCACCTGTTTTATGTGGGCGCTGTCTCAGCTGTGTGCACTTACTGAGCGCCTGTTTTATGTGGGCGCCATCTCAGCCGTGTGCAGTTACTGAGTGCCTGTTGTATGTGGGGACTGCCTCAGCCCTGTGCACTTAACGGGCGCCTGTTGTATGTGGGCACTGTCTCAGCTGTGTGCACTTAACAGGCGCCTGTTTTATGTGGGCGCTGTCTCAGCCCTGTGCAGTTACTGAGTGCCTGTTGTATGTGGGGGCTGCCTCAGCCCTGTGCACTTAACAGGCGCCTGTTTTATGTGGGCGCTGTCTCAGCCCTGTGCAGTTACTGAGTGCCTGTTGTATGTGTGTTCTCTCTCAGCCATGTGCACTTATGGAGCGCCTGTTGTATGTGGGCACGTGCCAGGCTTAGGGTGGGGGGCCTCATGATGGTTCTTGGGTGGCCTCATTCTGACCTTCCTTCTCTCCTTGCAGGCAAGAGCGGCGAGCGGGGTGCCTATGCCTCCTTTGGGAGAGATGCAGGCGTGGGCGGCCTGACTCAGGTGAGGGGTTTCGTCTGGGCTGGGCGTGTGTTAATTCTAATCAAATCTGTCGCTCCTTGATCTGTAGAAGCTGTGCTGGCTCAGCCAGGTTCTGTTTGCCTCCTGATAGCGGCGACAGCAGACCCGGCCTGGGCCAGAGTGGGCTGGTTGGGTGGGGACCGGGTGGTGGGGGAGGCAGGTAGGACAGGGAGGCTGCCATGCCCGGCTCCAGGGCTCAGATGCCCACACACCCGAGTGGCAGGCAGGAAGACTGCTCTCTGGCGCCCCCTGGCCACCTAGCAGGCCTGCAGTAGCCACACAGGGTGCAGGCTCAGCAGGGGCTGGGCCTGGGGAGAAGGCTCTGCCCTGGACGCTGGGCCACCCCGTGCGGCCACCGGATGATGGAGCAGATGAAACACAGGAGTCAGTGCCAGAACCCGGCCCAGGGCAGCCCTGCTTCTCCAGGAAGAAAGCCGATTTTCACACTAACAAGTTCAGAATTAAACGGAGGGCTTTATGTAACAAAATCAAAAAGACAGGAAGCAGCTGGGTGCCGCACAGAATCCCGGGAGTGGGGTGCGCAGACACCCGGCCACGCAGAATCCGGGGAGCGGGGTGCGCAGACACCCAGCCGCACAGAATCCTGGGAGCGGGGTGCGCAGACACCCGGCCACGCAGAAGGGAGCGGGGTGCGCAGACACCGGCCCACGCAGAATCCGGGGAGCGGGGTGAG
>NW_022437017.1:9656360-9669115 GCF_009761245.1 Sapajus apella
GCAGAATCCGGGGAGCGGGGTGAGGAGACACCTGGCCGCGCAGAATCTGGGGAGTGGGGTGAGGAGATACCCGACCGCGCAGAATCCAGGGAGCGGGGTGCGCAGACACCCGGCTGCGCAGAATCTGGGGAGCGGGCCGCACAAATACCCAGTTGAGCAGAATCCGGAGAGCAGCTCCTCGGGTCAGCAGCACTGGTGTCTCTTTCTCAGTCTGTCGTTCTTCATGGAAACAACAGTATGGCTGTCAGGGTCAGTCCTAAGTCAGAGAAGCACGGCAGGTGTTGGAGAGAATCGCCATGAGCAGGCGGAAGGGGTGTCACCCGCCGAGGGGCAAGTCCGAGCGGTTTCAGCCTTGGCAGTTTTTTCTTGAATGCAACAGCCTGGGGTTTGGATGCCAGCCCCATTCCTCCTGACGCCCCGCTCCCCACCAGGCTGGCTTCCTGCCGGGCGAGCTGGCCCTCAACAGCCCTGGGCCCCTGTCCCCATCCGGCATGAAGGGGACCTCCCAGTACTACCCCTCCTACTCCAGCAGCTCCCGGCGCAGAGCGGCGGACGGTGGCCTGGGTGAGCAAGGTCTGCCAGGGGCAGCGGGGCATCCGAGAGGGAGCCTGCAGAGGGAGGCGGGTGGTCGCCTGTTAGCTGAGGGCATGGGAGGCGACGGACCGTGTACCTTCCAGGTCCTGGCTGGACACCGGGCACTTGGGCGCTTGGGCTTTGGGAGGGATGGATGGTGATGGGGTTGCCCAGTGTAGTCCGTGCTCGCCACTCCTGGTGGCCCCGGCCTGCAAGGCCGCCGCAGACTATTGCGGCCAAACCCACAATCCCTTTGCACCACCCTGATAGATCGTTGTCGTGAGAAGCCAGGGAGAGGGTCCTGCCAGCCTCTGGTCATGAGATTCCTGCAGCTGATGGGTGTAGGCTCCGTGCACGTGGTTTCTGTTTAAGACGCCTCCCAGCTCGGGAGCGCTGGACAGCACCTCAGAACTAGCCGGGCCCGTCCCAGGCATGGTGGCGCACACCCGAGGTCCCAGCTACTTGGGAGGCCGAGGCATGAGGATGGCTTGGCCCTGGGAGTTTGAGGCTGCAGTGAGCTACAGTCACACCACTGCGCTCCAGCCTGAGCAGTAGAGTGAGACCCACTTAGTGAAATCACCAGTAAAAAGCACAAAAATATAACAGGTGGTGGCTATGAATAGACCAGGGACAGGAGCCCCCACCATGATGTCTCAGGAGGCCCTGCTCCGTCTCAGCTGGGCCGTGCACCTCGGCGGCTCAGATTCCACTCACGTCCCTGAGTGATCAGGGAGGCGCCCGCGCGCTGATTTCCGGGTTACAGATTTTATCCAGTAAGCGAGTTTGCAGACAGCGGCCGTGAGTGGTGAGGAGTGATTGCATATGATCCCGGAAGCAGGGGCGGCCCAGGGCTTCTCAGCAGAGCCCCGCTCAGGATCCATCAGCTCCTCGTTTTCCACACTCCGCATCACAGGAGAAAACCCTTGTGGTTCCTTTTCGTCTCGGGACACACGTAGATAGACCCCAGGTTTCTGATTTATGAAACGGGAACTGCGAGGGTCTCCCGTCCAGCGTAGGACAGGCGCTGTTATCATGGCCATGGCCGCTTCTTACCCCTTTTGCTCCGTACAGACACACAGCCCAAGAAGGTCCGGAAGGTCCCGCCGGGTCTTCCATCCTCGGTAAGTTGCACGAGGGAGAAGGGACCCCACAGCTCCTCAGTGCCAGTGCCAGTCCATGTCCCGGGGAAGCTTGGGAACACACATGGGGCGGTAGGCGCTAGGTGGGCAGTACCTCCGAGGTTTCTGAACCAAGATCTGCCCTGAGGCCCTGGCTCCGACTGGAGGCCGCCTGAGGGAAGGCAGGGAAGTTCTTCCCTAGGTCCAGCCTCCGTCTCTCTTGCTTTGAGAGAAAGGTGGTTCTGGTGGCTGAGGGCACGAGTGGGGCTCCCCATTCCGTCCTTGCGGGGTCAGGCTGCCCTGCGTCCCTGCGTGCCTGCCTGGGGCCAGCGGGGTGCCAAGCCCTCCAGGTGGTCCAGGCTGTGTGCCACACTCCTGCGATCTCATCTCGGTGGAGGGAGAGGACTTGGCCGATTCCCCAGCTCTGTAGCCACCGACCACCCTCTGCCCAGTGCCCACGCTGGCCCCAAGAGACCTGGACATAACATCTCCTTGCCCATTGGGCCGGCCAACTCCTCACAGGCCCGGGTTCAGGGTTAGAGTCTTATTGACCTCAGGCCAAAGGCATGGTCAAGCTCTGCTCCCAACGTTCCTGCTCCCCTCCTTCTCCAGGGCCACTTTTTCTCACTGGACCCGCCCCCCAGTTTCTTACACGATCAGGCCCACCCAGCACACGCTCCGCTTCAGCACAGGGGCAGACCTTATCAGCTGGCCCCAGCCCCACAGTCCGGGCAGTGCCAGCCAGTCAGAGTTGGCACTAATCACAGGCCCCTCTTCCTTTTGATTCAGCCAGGGACCAGTGTTGCTCTGGGGCCAAGGGAATCGCGGCACTGGGGGATTGATTCCAGCTGGGGAACAAAGGAGAAGGATGGGATGGGGGTGTTGGAGCTGGGGTTTTGATGGATCAATAGGAGTTTTCAGGATTAAGTGGGAAAAAGGCTTTGTAGACAGAGCCAGATCAAGGCCTCAGGTACAATGGTCAGTAGTTCAGGAAGGCGGGAGGTGGCGGCTGGTAAAGGAGCAGGAGAGAGGCCATCAGAACCTGAATCTGGGCCAAGGAGCTGGGGTTTATCCAAAGCAGGGGTGGCTTTACAGGCAGGGGATACGGGGCGTGGTAGACGCGCTACTGGGAGAGGGACAGGAGGCGGGGCTTGGGGAGGGCCCCTCCTTCCTGACCATGCACCCCCGCCCGCCCTCCTGCAGGTGTACCCACCCAGCTCAGGTGAGGACTACAGCAGGGACACCACCACCTATCCGTCCGCCAAGACCCCCAGCAGCGCCTATCCCGCCCCCTTCTACATGGCAGGTACACGGGGCTTGCCTGGAAAGGTGGGGGTGGGCTGGGATGCCCCACCTGGACCCGCCTTACCAGCCCTCCCCCCACCCAGATGGCAGCCTGCACCCCTCAGCCGAGCTCTGGAGTCCCCCGGGCCAGGCAGGCTTCGGGCCCATGCTGGGCGGGGGCTCATCCCCCCTGCCCCTCCCACCCGGCAACGGCCCTGTGGCCAGTGGTGGAGGCAGCAGCACGTTTGGTGGCCTGCACCAGCAGGAGCGCATGGTAGGACAGGGGCCGGGGGCCGGTGGGCGGGCGGGCGGTGGCAGTGCCCCATCTAACCCCCCGTCCTGCCTGATGCCCCCAGGGCTACCAGCTGCACGGGGCAGAGGTGAATGGCGGGCTCCCGGCTGCATCCACCTTCTCCGGAGCTGCGTATGGCGGCGTCTCCAGCCACACGCCGCCTGTCACTGGGGCCGACAGCCTCCTGGGTACGGCCCCTGCCCGGGTGCGGCCCCTCCGCGGGGACACTGAGCTGCAGGCAGGGCCTCGGTGGGCTCAGCGGGGGACCTGGCGGGGACTCCATAGTGGGCGCAGGCGCGGTTGCTGGCCGAGAGCTGGGTTGGCGTGAGTTCATGTCGTCCGCCATCTGCAGGGTGTGCTGCGTGCGTTGGGATGCGGATATCTGGAAACAGCTCTTTGAGGAGTGGGTACAGCTGGGGAAATGGAGGCTCAGAGGGGCCTCGCTCACCCAGGGTGCCTCGAGGCTCCCTGTCCCCAGAGCCCCTGTGGAGGCTGGTTTTGGGGGATCACGCTGCTCCCGCCACTGATGCGGCGTCCGTGTGGGATGATGGAGTGCAGGGAGCTTCCTATCAGCTGTAGCACCCGGGCTGGGCCACGTGGGGCGGAGGCCCCCCCGAGGCTGGGTCTCACCTCTCTCCACCCACAGGCTCCCGAGGGACCACAGCCGGCAGCTCTGGGGATGCCCTCGGGAAGGCACTGGCCTCGGTGAGGCATGGGACCTGGGGGGTGGCCAGGCGAGTGACCCGAGAGGCTGACCCCTGACCGCCCGTCTCTCCTGGTCCCACTCTCAGATCTACTCCCCGGATCACTCAAGCAATAACTTCTCATCCAGCCCCTCCACCCCCGTGGGCTCCCCGCAGGGCCTGGCAGGTCTGTAAGGGTTTTGGGGGGGCGCGGGCGGCTGCGTCTGGTGCCTGCGCCTTGCTGGGATGGGCAGCAGGTGGGAAGGGAGCAGCTCACCCTCGGGGGCCTGTGGCATCTCTGGTCAGGAACCAGACAGTGGAACAGAATTCACCGTGAGCTTGTCTTTCACTGGGCAATCTATGAAGGCTGCCTGGCGGAAGCAGTCTTCAAGCCAGCCCTCCAAGGCTGTGGCACCATAACCAGGCAGTGAGGGAGGGCTGGGAGGTGGCGTCCTGGTTAGGTCACAGAACAGGCAGAGCTGGGAGGCAGGACCTGGCGGTTCGTGCGTGAACACGAGGGGACGCAGGCTTGCCCAGCAGCTCCTGGATCCCGTAGGGCAGCAGTGCCGGGGCTGTGGACCGGGCTCTAGAATGTGGATGTGTTGCCATTTGCTCACCCACAGTGTATTTATTAGGTTCCAGCTGTTTACCTCGTGTGAGGCTCTGTCACGTGGGGGCAGACTCTCTATCCCTGTGAGGATGTGCCTGGCTACAGCAGGGGGGGGTTGGAAGGAGCCACAGGAGGAGGAGGAGGAGTGAGAGCTGGAGGTTTCCAGAAGGTCTGGGTGGTTAAGATACCCGTGAGTTTCCACTTCCACCCCATGGGAAGCGTCAGGGACCCTCACTTCACCTTGGCCTGTCTGGTTCCACCTGGAGCTAACGACCTCCCTGCCTGCTGCTGGAGCCCAGAGTGGGTCGGCCAGGGTGGGGAAGCATGGGTGGAGCCCCTGCCATGTGCCCCAAGCTGCTTTACCCCCGGTGTAGGGGTGGTTGCATTTTGTAGATGGGGAAACTGAGGCTCAGAGATTGGAACGGCAGTGCCCACTGGGCACCCAGCATCCCTGCCTGGCAGACAGCTTTTCTAGTCGATGTGGGGTGCCTTGGAGTGGCCATCGTGGGCAGGCAGAGGCTGGCCAGGCAGTTCATGAATCCCTCCCCGTGGGGGTCACGCTGCGCTCACACCGTGCTCCTTGCATGCCATTCACAAGCCCCACCCCCCCTTCCAGGGACGTCGCAGTGGCCCCGAGCAGGAGCCCCCGGTGCCTTATCGCCCAGCTACGACGGGGGTCTCCACGGCCTGGTGAGCGCCCGCCCCGCCCCACCCCACTTCACCCCACTCTTCTCCCACAGAATTTACAGGGCAGATGCTCCTTGAGAAGGAGAAACGTTTTTGTTAATTTCTCATGAGTAAGCTCTACGCTGTGACTGAGCCCTGTGGCTGCCAAAGCACATGCATTTTGAGCTGGTCAAAAACACAGCCTCCTGGGGACGGGGAAAACAGGACCGTCTGCCACTTGCATGCAAAAGGGGACGTGGACCGGGTCCTCTGGGGTCCCGTGGCCCCGGCCCCTCACCACCCACCCCCCTCCCGCCCCATAGCAGAGTAAGATAGAAGACCACCTGGACGAGGCCATCCATGTGCTCCGCAGCCACGCCGTGGGCACAGCTGGCGACGTGCACGCACTGCTACCTGGCCACGGGGCACTGGCCTCGGGCTTCGTCGGTCCCATGCCGCTGGGCAGCCGGCACGCAGGCCTGGTGAGCTCTGGGCGAGGGTGGGGCTGGGCGGCGGGCAGGGACCCCAGCTCCTGCTGACTGGCCCCTCTACCCACCCGGCAGGCCGGAGCCGGACACCCCGAGGACGGCCTTGCAGGCAGCGCCAGCCTCATGCACAACCACGCGACCCTCCCCAGCCAGCCAGGCGCCCTCCCCGAGCTCTCCCGGCCTCCTGACTCGTACAGTGGTAAGCCCTCAAGCTCAGCTCGTCTCACCGCTGGTTCCAGTTGAGAAAACTGAGGCACGCCAGTGGTGGGAGTCGGGGGAACCTGGGGCAGGTGTGGTCACCGTTGGGGTGCCTGGTGACATGGGTGCCCAGTCAGCACTTTCAGGAGGGCGGGCTCCGGGCTACCTCTTGATCGGCCTGCTCCCGTATGCCATGTGCCTGGCAGCGCGCAGCCCTGGGGGCAGGGCAGGGTGTGCAGCAGGATGCCCCTGCCTCAGGGAGACAGAGCCGGTGTTCACTGCACAGCGCAGGTGCTAGGGAGAATGAACCAAGCGGCTGGCGGGGTTGGGGGATTTTGTATGGTTTTAAAGATGGTGGCCCTGGCCGGGCGCGGTGGCTCACGCCTGTAATCCCAGCACTTTGGGAGGCCGAGGCGGGTGGATCACGAGGTCAAGAGATTGAGACCATCCTGGTCAACATGGTGAAACCCCCTCTCTACTAAAAATATAAAAATTCAGCTGGGCATGGTGGCGTGTGCCTGTAATCCCAGCTACTCAGGAGGCTGAGGCAGGAGAATCGCCTGAACCCAGGAGGCGGAGGTTGCGGTGAGCCGAGATCGCGCCATTGCACTCCAGCCTGGGTAATGAGCGAAACTCCGTCTCAAAAAAAAAAAAAAAAAAAGATGGTGGCCCTGGAGACAAGAAGGTGACGTTTGGGCAGCACCTGGGAGCAGGCGAGAGTAGGCAGGTACCTGGAGGAGGAGGAGTGTTCCAGGCTGAGGGCACAGCCCAGGCAAACGCCCTGGGGCCAGACCATGCCTTCGAGGAGCAGCCAGGAGACCCTTAGGGTTGGAGCAGAGGGAGCAGGGAGAGAGGGAGGAGGAGGAAGACAGGGAGGAGGGGGAGAGAGGGAGGAGGGGGAGGAGAGGAGGAGAGGGAGGGAGGAGGAGGGAGAGGGAGGAGGAGGGAGAGAGGGTGGAGAGGGAGAGAGGAGGAGGGAGAGAGGGAGGAGGGGGAGCGAGAGAGGAATCTCCCACATATACAAAGCGGAGAGGGGAGGTCTGCAGGGCCATGTGGGCTGCCGGGAGGACTCAGGCTTTGATGTCGAGGGAGGCAGGAGTCTTCGAGGCTGTGGCGAGGAGGGATGGTACCTGACCCAGGTGTTCACAGACACCCTCTGGTGGCTGCTTGGAGGACAGACCATGAGTGGCACTGTGGGTCTGGGGCAGAGGCCACAGGGCTGGTCCAGGGTTCCTGGAGGGTGAGCAGTGGCTGGGCTCTGTGCTCCTGAAGGTGCAGCCCGCAGGGTTTGTGACTGGAGGGTGAGAGGAGGCAGGGCGGCCCTGGCATTTCTGGTCCGAGCTGTGGGTAGCTCTGGGGCTGGGAACCCCGTAAGGAAGGGGACAAAGGAACGGGTTCGGGGCAGATCTGCCTGGGCCTGGGGATGGTCAGCATCTGACAACCGTGAGACGCCCAGGAGGAGGCGGGGTCGCTGTGGGCCCTTTCCCAGCCCCGTCCCTCCACCACACCAGGAATCTCTCCTACCTTCCGAAACTCAGCGTTTCCAGGGCCTTGATTTTTATCATTGCAGCAGGTCTGCCCCAGGGGACACCGGGTGATGCCTGGGGACATCTGCGGTTGTCAGGGCTGGGGGTGCTCCCAGCACGGAGTGGGTGCGGGCCAGCAATGCTGCTCAGCGCCCAGGACGGCCCCACCCCAGAGAAGGGTCCGGGCTCACAGGTCGGCGGTGCCCAGGAGAATCCCACCCCAGAGAAGGGTCTGGGCTCACGGGTCGGCAGTGCCCAGGACGACCTCTCCCCAGAGAAGGGTCCAGGCTCGGAGGTTGGCAGTGCCCATGACGGCCCTGGGCTTAGTCTTATACCCACAGGTTCTCGTTTCCTTCCCGTCCTTCATGTGCTGAGGCTTGGGCTGGTCCTGGTGGCTGACGCTGGCCGATTGCACCAGAGTTCACTGGTGGGGGGGCAGGCGCATTTCTGAGGCTCCCCCTCAGGGTGTGGGGGTCTTGGGGCATGGGAGCTGGTTTGCTCCATGTGAGCCCCGACTCTGAGTCCTGGACTCCCCAAGCCCTGGATTTGGAGATGGCCCAGGCCTTTGCTTGCTGAACGCAGAGTGGCTGCTTTCTTTTGGGGCAGCTGTGTGCCTTGAAGCCACGAAAGCTTTCACTGTTACTGAAGTTCACGAACGCAGTGTCCGACTGGCGTGTTTTTTACACCTTGGTTTGCTGGCTCACGTTGCATGTGGGGCACGTGTGTGGTGTGAGCGAGGGGTTCCCATTGTGAGCACACTGTTGTCCGCAACCTGAGTGTGGGGCACTAGAACATGCCAACATTATGCTTTCCTGCTGACCTGCTGATCAAGGGCGTGATACACGTGCTGTCAACTCGGAGGACAGGCTCATGAATAGTTTTCCAAAACAGCTATACCAGCTTCTCCATCAGGCAAGATTTTGAATGTTCAGGCCTCTCCACTTTGCCCGCTGAGTGGGTAGGAAAGGGTAGTGCATTGCAGCCCTCGTTTGCATTTCCTTAATTTCCTGATGCGCTGAAGTGGACTTCCACGTGTTCTGGCCACGTGGTTCCCCTCTTGACGAGATGCCTGTTTGGATACCTTGCTTATTTTTCTACTGAGGTACTTTATTTCTGTCCTTTTTCATTGATTTGTCAGAGTTCTTTGTATATGTGGGAGATCGCCCCCTTGCTGGCTACGTCTGTGGTGGATGTCTTGTCTTCTGTGGCAGAAGGAAGACACCTTTCCTGGTGTCTTTGCTGATCAGAACTCTCAGTTTTCATGTAGTTGAGCTTATTGATTTTGGGTTTTTATTTTTTACTTATTTTATTTAGGGTTTTTCTGAGACGGGGTCTCACCCTCTCACACAGAGTGCAGGGGTGTGATCACAGCTCACTGTAGCCTTGATCCATGGCCTCAAATGATCCTCCCACCTCAGCCTCCCAAAGTGCTGGGATTACAGGCCTGAATCAGTCACTGTGTCTGTCCTGTGTTCTTTTAAAAACAGTTCTTGGGGTATATGCTTGGACAGCACATGTACTAAAATGAGATGATCAATTAGCATAGCATTTGCACAAAGATGACATGAAAATTCCTGAAGTGTTCCTTTGTTTTTTTTTTTTTTTTTTTGAGACAGAGTCTCACTCTGTTGCCCAGGCTAGAGCTCAGTGACGCAACGTCGGCTCACTGCAACCTTCGCCTCCTGGGTTCAAGCAGTTCTCCTGCCTCAGCCTACCGAGTATCCTGGATTACAGGCGTGAGCCACCATGCCCAGCTAATTTTTTTGTATTTTTAGTAGAGACAGGGTTTCACCGTGTTGGCCAGGATGGTCTTGATCTCCCGACCTTGTGATCTGCCTGCCTTGGCCTCCCAAAGTGCTGGGATTACAGGCATGAGCCACTGCACCTGGCTGTGTTCCATATTTTTAAGTCAGTGATTTAAACAGTCTTCTTCCCCAGAAAAGAGTTCTTTTTTTTTTTTGAGACGGAGTTTCACTCATGTTACCCAGGCTGGAGTGCAATGGCATGATCTCGGCTCACCGCAACCTCCGCCTCCTGGGTTCAGGCAATTCTCCTGCCTCAGCCTCCTGAGTAGCTGGGATTACAGGCACGCACCACCATGCCCAGCTAATTTTTTTTGTATTTTTAGTAGAGACGGGGTTTCACCATGTTGACCAGGATGGTCTTGATCTCTTGACCTCGTGATCCACCCGCCTCGGCCTCCCAAAGTGCTGGGATTACAGGCTTGAGCCACCGCGCCCGGCCAGAAAAGAGTTCTTTTAGTATTTTAATAGGTTCCTGCCCGAGTTGCCACAGAATTTCTGCACTTTTTTCCAAAGATGGTACAGCTCTTTCCCTTTTACCTTCTGATCCTTAGTTTGTCTGGTATTGGTAAGGACACTAGGTGTGAGGTAGGGATCCAGTTCTGTTTGTTGGTTTTTTGTTTCTATTTTTGGCAAAGACCTGGTTTTTCCAGGAGGGCCCAAGCCCCTCACCACAGGAGGACAAAGAGATGTGTCAGGTGGCCCTGGAGACCGATATCAGCCCCTGACCCCTGGCCTGTTGCAGGGCTAGGGCGAGCAGGTGCCACAGCAGCTGCCGCCGGCGAAATCAAGCGGGAGGAGAAGGAGGACGAGGAGAATACCTTGGCAGCTGACCACTCGGAGGAGGAGAAGAAGGAGCTGAAGGCCCCCCGTGCCCGGACCAGGTGCCAGCCCCCACCTCGACCCTTCCCACCCCCAGCCCGTCAGGACGCACACGCACACAGGCCACACGCACACTGCACCCACACCGGGAGGCCATCGGCGGGCCCCACGCCCGTCCCCCAACCTCACTGTCTCCCTCTGGCCCCCTCCCGGCGCCCTCCCCCGTAGCCCAGACGAGGACGAGGACGACCTTCTCCCCCCAGAGCAGAAGGCCGAGCGGGAGAAGGAGCGCCGGGTGGCCAATAATGCCCGGGAGCGGCTGCGGGTCCGTGACATCAACGAGGCCTTTAAGGAGCTGGGGCGCATGTGCCAGCTGCACCTCAACAGCGAGAAGCCCCAGACCAAACTGCTCATCCTGCACCAGGCCGTCTCGGTCATCCTGAACTTGGAGCAGCAAGTGCGAGGTCAGTGGGGGCGCGGGCCACCAGCGTCCCCGCAGTGCCACCCTCCCTCGTGTTCCTGCCCTCGCTCTCCTTCCCCACCTGCCTTCCCTCTGCAGCAGCAGCCCCTTGCAGTGACTGTGCCCCTCACTCACCCTGACCTCACTGCAGTGACTGCTCCCTCCTGACTGCCCGCCCTCCTGTTTGCTGGCGTCAGCATCCCCTCTGCAGTGGGAGGACTGGACTGTTTCCGGACCTCTAAGCCCGCAGGCCAGGGCTCCATGGCTTGGAACTGCACCCCCACCCCAGGGGCTCCCACCTGCCCTGTTCCCCTTCCTGGGAAGCCCAGAGCCTGGCTCACAGGGGCCGGTGTCCCCACAGCCCAGAGACAGGAGCTGGTGTGCAAACCACCCTGGCTCCTTCCCCTCAAGCAGATGCCACCCAGGGCCACATGAGCCTGTCCCCTCCCTCCGACTCACTTTCCCAGTCTGCGGGTGGGTGTTCATCACCCCCATTTCCCAGGGCCGGGGGATGAAGGATCGAGACAGACCTGCCCCGCCCCCAGATGTGAGCTGACTCCCTCCCCTGCTGGCGGCTGCTTCCTTACCTCCTTCCTGTCTTCGCCTGCACCTCGTTAACCCTTTCTCTCCTGCAGCACTGTTGCTGGGACTGGAGCCAGAGCCCTGGCCCGGCCAACCCGCTGTCCCCTCCGCTCTAAGGTTTCCGAGTTTGCAGCCGTGTGTGTGGCCCACCTCTGCTGTCTGCCCTCCGCTCCCCCCTCCACCCCGCCTGCCCGTCCCTCTGCTTCCTGTGGCAGCCCCTCCTCACCTCGCACTTGCTGCCCGAGCACAGGAGCGGCCGGGCTGCAGCCTCAGGGCCTTTCCTCCCCCAAAGCCCCCATCAGGGCTTGCGGGAAGAAACCGACCCGGGACGCACGCAGCCCCCGGCCCTCACTGTCAGTTTGGTCTGTGCGCTTGTCCTGGGCTCCAGGGGCCGTCCCCGCCACCTGGAGGGATCCCCTCAGGCCACAAAGGCAGGCTGGGCAGGCAGGTGGGTGAGGCAGCCCCCCAGGGAAGGGCAGGGCACCAGGCATGCCGGGCACCAGGACAGGCCTTCACCCATTTCATCACCACAGCCCAGAGCAGTGGGTGCCCTGATGGGGACCGGCATCCATTCTACCGAATAGGCGCCGGGGAACAGAGCGAGGTTACCTGTGCAGGGCCACGCAGTACGTAGGCCTGGCCCGAGACCTGTCCCTGAAGCAGCTCGCCGGCTCCATGCGGCTCGGGGTAGGAGGCTCGGCCCTGGGCCTGGCACAGAGCAGGCACTGGGAACCTGAGAGCTGCCACTGCGACCATCCACGGTGGCGGTGATGACAGGGGTCCCGGGGCCCTAGGGAGCCAGCGCTCCCAGCCAGGGCAGGTGCCACAGGTGGGGCTCACCTTGGGGCAGCCAGAGTTCACTTTGGGGGGGGTATGGGGGTCTCGGGATGGGAGCTGGTTTGCTCCATGTGATCCTGACTCTCGAGTCCTGGACTCCTCATGCCCGGGTTTTGGGGGTGGCCCAGGCCTTTGCCTGGTCAGCCTGTGTCTTCAAGGACTCCTCTGTCCACAGTGGGTCTGGCCAGGCCTAGCTGTCCATCACCCCGCAAGCTGCTGCTCAGAGAGGGAAGGTCATGATCTTGAGAAGGATGAATAGAGAGGAGTATGCACTGGGCGCCCCCTGCAGCCCAGCCCTGCCCGGGGCCCACAGAGCGAACAGGGTCAAGGGAGAACCAGCTACCCTGCCAGTTCTCAGATGCAGAAGCAGGGCCCCTGCCTCCCTCCACACAAACGTCCTGGGAGCAGTCAGACCTTGGTCCTTCTTGGGTGTGACCACATCCATAGCCTCTCCTACAGCTGAGGGCACGTGCACCGGGCCAGCCACTCACACACACACAGGCTCTGCTGCTTTCCAGGGAGCACATCCCCTGCGCACAGAGGAGCACATTTTCATGGATGTGAAGCAGGTGCATCACCATGTGCACCCGCGCCGCTGCCCACACCAACACCGTCCGTGCTCCCAAATTACTGCCCACACCAGCACCGTCAGTGCACCCAAATTACTGCCCACACCAGCACCGTCCGTGTTCCCAAATTGCTGCCCACACTGGCACCGTCTGTGTACCCGCACTGCTGCCCACACCTACACCAGCCGTGTACCCAAATTACTGCCCACACCGGCACCGTCCGTGCACCCAAATTACTGCCCACA